>NC_090794.1:14310000-14622500 GCF_040054535.1 Antennarius striatus | reverse complement strand
ATGACTCAGAAAAATCCCAAGTTAGAAGTCAAGTTAGAATAGGGTCAGGGGTCGGGTTGCGGGGCAGCAGCTTCAACAGGGAGTCCCAAGCTTCCCTCTCCCCGGCCACAGCCACCAACTCTGACTGGGGGATCCAGAGGAGTTCCCAGGCCAGTGTTGAAATATAATCCCTCCACCTGGTCCTGGATCTGCCCCGAGGTCTCCTCCCAGCTGGATGTGCCAGGAACACCTCCCTGAGGGAGGCTCCCGGGGGCATACACACCAGATCCCCAAACCACCTCAGCTGATTCCTTTCGATGCCAAGGAGCAACGACTCTACTCTGAGCCCCTCATGAATAGCAGTGTTTCTCATCCTGTCTCTAAGGGAGACACCAGCTACTTGCCTGAGAAAGCCCATTTCCGGCACAATCAGAGGTGAAGGTAGGAATGAAGATTGTACAGCAGAAGGAGAGCTTTGCCTCTCGGCTTAGCTCCCTCTTTGTTGCAACTCTGCAGTAAAGCGACTGCAATATCGCTCCTGCTGCCCCAATTCTCCGTCCAATCTCAAGTTCCATTGTTGCCTCACTCGTGAACAGGACCCCAAGATACTTAAACTCCTTCACTTGTGGAAGGACCTCAATCCCCACTCTCCCTGAGGAGAGGCCCCCTCACCCTATACTTCCGCAGTACCTCCCAAAGTAGGACCCTGGCGCCTTCTCCAAGTCTACAAAACACATGTAGACTGGATTGGTATACTCCCAAGCCCCCTCTAGGATCCCTGCGAGCATAAAGAGCTGGTCCGTGTTTCCACAGCCAGGACGGAGCCCACATTGTTCTTCAATCTGAGGTTCGACAATTGGCCGGACCTTCCTTTCCAGCACCTTGAAGTAAACTTTCCCAGGGAGGCTGAGGAATGTGATGCCCCTGTAGTTGGCACACACCCTCTGGTCCCCCTTTTTAAAAAGAGGAACCACCATCCCAGTCTGCCACTCTCTCAGCACTGTCCCACGCAATTTTAGAGAGGCGTGTCATCAATGACATTCCCTCAACACCCAGAGCCTTCAGCATTCCGGGCGAATCTCATCAACCCCTGTGATCCCTTCTTTGGAAATGATAAAAGTAAAGACATGCATTTACTGTATGTTCCAAATGTTGTTTTTATTTATTTTTCAAATAAGACAACAGTTAACAGGCTTCAAGCAAATATTTAGTCTTGAGAATTTCCTTTGACATCACAAAATGCTTTTGATGCTTCTCTTCTTTATCCTTTAGTCGCATCCACATATCAAGAGCAACTCTGGACTGTCTAGAGGGCACCTACAAAACAGAAGACGGTCACGGCCGTGATAGGAATGAGTTCCTGCTCAAGCACAACATCGACACCTTCCTTATCTGCCCTCCAGAGGAGAAGAAGCAAGTTGACCTTGCAGAACCCCGCAAAATCCAGAAAACAAATCGAACATGGACTCCAGAGACACCCTTTGGGAACGTCATTGACATGAACAGTGTAGGTGCAAGGATATAAAGTATTGTTGCACTGAAATAAATTATTTAAATCCTGATTACTGTAACAGTAGGTTCTTTAAGCTATGACCACAGTGAGAAAACAGCATCATATCTTTTTTGTTTTGGCAGATCTTGGCCTCTTTTACCAACGGCTCAGTGCCAAACATATGGCAGTCCACCTCCAAGGAGATTAACAAACGCATCAAACATGCCATTGAGGTTCGAAGCAGTGAACGAATGCACCAGGAGCACATCACTCCCCTGACCCTAGTGTTCAAAGACACGCATATTGAGGACAAGGTAAGAAGCTGAAGGCAATGTTTGGCAAATGAGTTTATTCTCCAGAGGATCGACATGTTGACTGCAATCTCTTGATTGATCCAGTTCTCACAGATGAGAGATGAAATGTTCAACTCCAACTTGGTCTGCTCCTTCATCATGCTCCTCTTTGTCATGGCTGCCCAGGCCCTCATTCCTGCACCCAGGTTGGATAACAACACTAGATTATCTGACATCTTTATTCATTAAATATCAAATTCTTTACTATATTCACTCTCAAACACTTGATTTAATCCTTTATGAAGCCAAGCCTTCAATCTTGATCATAAACTTCTTCTTTTTTCCTCATTCCAACCTTCACAACTTTATTCACCTCTTTCCTCGTCTTCTGTTGTTCCTCCTGTACAGACTTTATCCAGCTGTCCTCCAGTTTTCCTTCTTCCTACTGGCTTACATGGTGCTGCTGTTGTTGGCTCTGGCTGAGGAGTTCAAGTGGACTCCTGTGGCACTGCAGTGCTTCTGCTGCTGGATCCATGAAAACAACAGTGCCCGCAACCTCCTGACCCTCTCCGCCATTGCCCTCAACTTTGGCTTGGCCTCTACTGATATGGTGAGAGTCTAAAAAAAGCACTGTCATATTTATAAGTTTTTTAAAAAATGTCTTTACGCAAGCACTGCTTTTCCTTCTGTACTTTTTCTGTATTATGTTGGCCCAATTTAAAGTCAAAAACGTTTTGTCATAAAATTGCACTTTGCAAAGAAACCTGGCCATCAGGAAACCCACTGGATGCTCAGTCAGTCACTTTAATCATGGCCTTTTCCACCTTGGCCCCTCAGTGAGAGTGGAGCCATATTTCAGAGGAATATTTTACTTCTACTATAAATGACAGCGGGAAACTCCAAGCAAACTGAGTTTTCAGAATCCCAATCTTTGGTGTATGTTTTAGTAGGTCTTATTCAGTTATGTGAATTGGTTTATTAGGACTCTCCATCTTTCAGTCTTTTATTACTTGTCATAGAGTTTTCCTGGTTGTATATTTCCCATTCAGGTATGGTGCATTCTCACCGACACAGGAGAGGCTGATGTTCTGGACAGAACCAACCCAGCCTTGAGTTCACTCAGTGTCTGCACTTATCCTGAGGTTTGGACAGATGCAATTATAAACGAAGCATTTGATGATGACGAACTCATCCACCAGCATTCTTCGACCATCTCTCTGACTTCATCTTTGTCTCCTTAGGTCTTTGTGTTGAGTGGTGTGATTGCCATGGTGACGTGTGCTGTCTTCTTGCGTCTGAACTCCCTGCTGAAGCTGGCGGTGTTGCTGCTGGCAATGGTTGTTTACTCCTACCTCATCCACCTTGCCTTCCTCACCCTCACACGCCACGATATGTTGCACAGGTGCCAGCTCATCCAGAACACAACAATATATTTAGTTCCTGCATTCAGTTTATTTCATAGTAATTTACAATTAGACATTCTCCTCTCTTTATTGACGTCTGCACAGGTCTCACTACGTCAAAAGAAAGGGGATTTCTATTCTTCTCATGGCCATGTTCATTGTTGCTGTCTTCTATAATGGGCGGCAGGTACTGATGAGCTTACTGAAGTTTTTCTCATTTAAAGTCTGTTCTATATCTGTGGAGCAGATACGTGAAGTAGTGTTCTTTAAACAGGCAGATAACCATTGAGGGTTTCATCTATCCGTTACTTTCCAGTGGGAGGCCACTGCCAGACTGGACTTCCTGTGGCGTCTGCAGGCACAGCAGGAAGTGGAGGACATGAGGGAGTTGCGGGAACACAATGAGTGTCTATTGCACAACATCCTGCCTCAGCATGTGGCGAGACATTTTCTTGACCGGAGCAAAAATGATGAGGTGAAAATTTCAGTTAAATAACTCGTGCTGCATTGTTTTCATCATGGGAAAACGAGAAATTTTGCGATTGAAGCCCATGTGTATTTAGAAAAAATTTAAGCATTGTTTTTATTGGTTATTGGACTATTAAACACATTAATAGTGTTTCTGTTTGTATGATTTTTAAATTTAAAATATCATGAAAATGATTTGAATACTCTCATTTTCATTTGTCATTTAAGGCTTTTTCATACAGTTCATGAAATTCACTCAGCTTCTTAACTTTAGAAACAACTGCTGAACTCTTATGAAGTACACCTCATTCTGGATAAATGTGTCTGCACAACAGTCAGATCAAGTGTGTCCAGTCATGGTGTAAGTGTATGACACAACTTCCTTTCAGGAGCTTTACTCCCAATCCTATGATGAAGTCGGAGTCATGTTTGCCTCCATCGCTGGCTTCAATAAGTACTTCGAGCAGAAAGAGATCAAGCATGAGGGTGTGGACTGCCTCCGACTCCTGAATGAGATAATTGCTGGTTTTGATGAGGTGAATATGAGACTAAAAGATTTTTTTATTTCCTTTATCCACAGATAAAGGAAATAAAAAACTGATTATATGGTCATATGTTTGATAAGTATGCACATTTAAATTCATGATATGATATTGAATAATAGGGCTTGCTAGACTGATGTGTGAATTCAACCTGTTTATGAATGTTTCTTATACCAAGCTGTTGGAGGAGTCCTACTTCCACTGTGTGGAGAAGATAAAGACCATTGGGAGCTGCTACATGGCCGCCTCTGGCTTAGCTCCAGAGGGTCAGGTGGGGTTTTTCATTTGGTCTACATTTGCCTTTTCATTATTGATTTTCCTGCTTGCTCTCTGTCTGCAGCTATCTCTCTCTGTCTCCTTCTCCCAGGGATCTATGGATGAATGGAATCACTTGAGTGAGCTGGTTTTGTTTGCATTGGCAATGCAGGAGACCTTGAAAGAGATTAACAGGCACTCTGCCAAAAACTTTCAGCTGCGTGTTGGTAAGTTTCTAAGTGGCTGATCTCCACTCCAAACATAAACAAAGGCACACATCTTCCTGTTGCAATAGGCTTATTCGTATTTGAGTGAAATGTGATTGTTTAAAGTGAATGACTCGTCTGTCCTGGACTTGATAAAGGCATTGCCCATGGACCAGTGGTTGCAGGGGTGATTGGTGCCACAAAGCCGCAGTACGACATCTGGGGGTCAACAGTGAACCTGGCCAGCCGCATGGATAGCACCGGTGTGAGCGGACGCATCCAGGTGCCCGAGGCCACATGCAGGATCTTGGCAGAATGGGGTTTTTTCCTGGAACTCCGGGGAGAAATCTTTGTCAAGGGGGTGAGTTTCTGGTAAAGAAAGTTTCTGGTCGAGATCCGTGTTGTTTACCGAGTAGCTTAATATTCAGTTATTCAGCGTTAGCTGTAAGAAAAGTGACATGGAGAAACATTTGATTGGAAGTCATTTTTACAGTCATTTGTAGAGATGCGCATGCCTTACTTGCATTTGACTGTCTTGACAATTTTTTGACAATCAAATGTGTCAAAACTCACTGTTAAACTAATAAAATATGAATTTGGTTGGAAAGCCCCGTAGATATCTACATCAAAGGAATTCTCAAAGTAGAGTAGGGAAGAGTTTATTCATTCATTCATCCTCTACCAATTCATCCGCTGTGGTGGGTCTCAGGGAGCTGGAGCCTAACCCAGCTGACTACGGGCGTGAGGTGCGGGAAACTCCGGTTGTGACACCACTGCACCGCGGAGCCACACAGAGACACAGACAAGCACGCACGCACACACTCACTCCTACAGGCAATTTGGAACGGCCAATTAAACTGAAGCGCAAGTTTTTAGGAGGTGGGAGGAAGCCGGAGAACCCGGAGAAAACGCACGCAGACACGGGGAGAACATGCAAACTCCGCACAGAGCGGGACGCGAACCTGGAATCACCTTAGTGCAGTTCAATATGTATACAGTACATATTACTGTATACATAATGAACTGTATACTGTAGAGTATACAGTACTATGGTACAGAAGACTGAAGTACTGTGCACTACAATATGGTAAAGTATAACACAGCACAGGATTAAAGCACCCTGAAATGCAGTGGAGTGCAGTAGAGTTTCGAAGAATATACTACAGTAGAGTATTATATAGAGGAATATACAGTAGTGTACAGTATATGATAATATACTACAGTACACTGAAGTATAGAAGAAGATGCTACAGAGTACAATACAATATGAATATGCTATTGTACACTAGAGTATATAGATGAATATACTGAAATAGAGCACAGTAAATCTTCAGTATCCCTTAGGGCATATTTGTCTTCCATCCAGTAGTCATTGGAAAAAAATGAATAAATGCAAAATCATCATTATAATTAGCCCCTTATTTAGAGTTTTAGGATTTGAAGGTTTCTATACGCTGATTTTGTGGAATATTTGAGTGTTATTGGGATGTTTGACTATAACAATAGATATTGCTATTATTAATGTTCATTATTCATCTAAGACTAATTAAATTAATAAAACTACTGATAATTATAACCCATACAAGGTTATTTTTCCATTGGCATTGGTCGGCTTGTTTAGCAGCTGGCAGGATTACAAAAAAATTACTGGACAGACTTTCAAGAAACTTTCTGTGGGAGATGAACATTTGGCAGCAAAGAATGTTTTATGTTTTTGCCAATAATGCTAAATCCACGCAATGGATTACCATGAAACTGGAAAACACGGTGAACGCTTCAAAGTCATGGTGTTGTGGGACTCATTTAATTATGGATTAGCTCCAGATAAGGTAGTAGAGCCATGTTTTTTTCTGTCCACCATCTTTTGCATTGCAAGAAGGGCAGCCCTTTTGATGGCACACACTTCTTGCTGGAATTTGGTTCATGATTAATTGAATAAAAAATGACAGTTGAATCTTGGCAGAGCTATGCATCCCGCTGACTATCCTTAGTTATTAAAGCTATTGGTTACATGTGGGGGGGGGGGGTTCAGCCATGTTAACGTAAATATGGGAAACTACTTTTACTTCAGTAACAGACCTGCACCACCAACTACGATATGGTTAGGGCGACATCTACTGGTGGCAATAGGCATCGGTACCTGAAATGTATCTGTATTGATGCATTATAATCCTATCTGTGAAGATGCTGTTGATAATTAATTTCTGGAGGGACATTGAGAAAGGATAATCTGACTGTGTGACCTCTGCTGTCGATGCAGGTGAGCGAGCGCCAGGGGAAAGTTCGTACCTATTTCATCAGCACCATGCGCAGCAAGATCACTAACAGTGGAGCAGATGGTCGCTTGGGGGGAAGGACAGGAGGACGCTTGACACTTGCAGAAGTGGTGTTTGGCTTGGTCCAGGCCAGACACAGGGAGAAGATGAGAGAGACCAACGGGGGGTTCAGTCTAACTCCCTGCACCCTTCAGTGCTGAAGGAGATGATGAGAACACAGTCCAGCCATATTTTTCTAACCGTTTACAGTTTTATTGTTTTGTATTTCATTTTTTGCCATGCCTAAATTAGGTGCATAAGCAGAGGAGGGTGTAGCATTCCTCTAGAGGACTCATATCATGCCAGAGCCTTTGTTCCTGTTTCTTCTTTGGCTGCGTCCTAAGGGGTTTTCCCGTTATGTAAAAAGGAAATTTAGCTGTATTGTGCTAAATCAACACATCCGAAGGTACACTCAACTGCTCTCTGTAATGCCTACCTACACCTGTAGTACACATTGTAAGCACAGTTCATTTAGAACAAACAATCAAGGGCCAACATTGTTTTCTTTCGCTGCTATAATACTTCAGCTCATCCTCCAACCTCTAAGCCAAAACCACAGTATACCTCACATCAACTGGGTCAACCTCTACAGACAATCAGTGGCCTCAACAATACTCATCGCTCTTACCTACTGTTTTCTTCATTACTCACACAGTTTCTAGTCCATTTTTTACTGATGTGTTGATGTACTGTATTGTTGTTGCTAAGCTGCTATTATCCATACTTATGTCACTGCATTTCTCATAAACAATTTAAATCAACCAACAGAGATTCTAAAGTCATGAATGGACTTTCACATTGTGTCTCTTTTTCTGTAAATAATTTTCAATTTGCTCCACTTTGCATCACGTGTCTTTGCAGATTTCATGTAATCATCACTGTTAATGTGGTTTTTTTTATGTGACAGATCACATCCCAGGTTGTTCAGCTTTACCTCTGGGATATCTTTCAAACAAAGCAAAGACAGAAAGTAAAGAGGTGGTACTTTATCCCTTTTAAACCTCTGGGGTCATGTATTCTTTATGATGACATTTGATATGCAGTAATAAGATCAAAATGTGACATAAATGACAGTCTTCCTTTTTGTATGTTGCATACCTCAGATTCATACATTTGGAAAAACTCATGACTATGTTTTCTAAATGTTTAGTATTTTTGAGATGCAACATGTAACAACAGAATGAAGACAATGTCTAAGATGTAATTTTTACTAAAATACAATAGATTACATTTTCTACAGATGCAGACATTCTTAGTCCACACAGAAATGACATGTAACAGCTTTTCCAAATGCAATAAACAAAACTCTTGAAATCAATATACTGTACAATCATGATAAAATTATTTTGTTTTCTAATTACAAATACAAACAATGACATAAACAACAATTATCATAACCCATTTTTCCAATGTGTGACAAACTCATAAAATAAATAAACATTTCTGTTACATTTGCCCTTTTTCACATGAGTTTATTTAGAGTTGCTTTTTCCACCTTAACAGCATTTCTAAACTTTTAGACTATTACCTCTATCTTTCCTCTATCTCTTACCTCAAGTAATATCTCTTCTTTAACTAACCTATTTCACCTGACCCTGTTGTGATATTCCTTGAGCAATTTTAACAGCGTTCAACTTCTTATCGATTATCCACTATTAACTATTTTACCATTAAAAGCTATTGCACACTATTACATTTGCAGATGTTTAGAAGGTCATCATTATGGGCAGCATATCAGGAAATATTGGATATGAAGGTACAGACATTAAATGCACAGATAACACAAAAATGAGACAAAATGAAGAAGATTGATTTTCTTCCGTGTTGTTTTTCATCATAAGCTGATTAGTCTCCGTTATCTAAAGAAGAAGAAAATCAAAAATGGATAAATAATCAAAGACAAAAATACTGTACAAGACTTCCTCCATGCGGCGTTGATCACTGCTTCAGCCATCCCTTCAAGAGCTCTCTTGGCTCCATTAGTTGTGACTGCGGCTAGCGCGGGTATTCTGACGCTCCCTCCTTGATCGTCTCTGGTGAAAATGGATCACTCGGTTTAACCCACCCCAGATCTGAAAGGGCTTGACAAACAGACAGGCATCTAAAAATGCCCCACTGTTCTTGTCAGCAAAATGGTTGGGTAGTTTGAGTCGTATGAAACTAACAGCTCGAATTTTATTCCTTAAAAATATTAATAGAATGATTTTGATCAAACAAAAAGAGGGAACAAAAACAATGGGGAAACTGAAGCGCCGTAAGTGCCAAATGTGCGAAATGTCTCAAACCAGACATAAAGATTTTTTTCTGTATGTCTGGGACTTAAGTTCAATTTTATAGACTATCAATTTAATTTCAACAGAGTTTGAAAGTGTGTAAACTTGTCATGTTTCATAGAATTTATAAGTTTGGCACTAAGGAAAGAAACTTTGGTATCAGGAAACAGTGAAGGAGTGGGAGCTCTTCGCTTGTGTCGTCGCTCTGTGGCTGCTTGGAGGCACGCGGGCTCTGCTTCTGTGCTTTAGCGTTGTTGTGGCTCCTCGTAATCCGGAGAAAGTTCGGTATACATTATATTCCTATTCATTTGCAGCAATAATTTTGAAAAAGCATGGCGGAGTCTCAAGAGGACAAGCTTTACAAGGCGGAATACGCCAAAAGCGGCCGCGCGTCTTGCAAGAAATGCAAAGAAAACATAGCTAAAACCTCGCTGAGAATGGCCATCATGGTGCAGGTAACGTAGAGACGTCCATCTGAAGAAGCCTGCCCCGCTAAGCTAGCTTACCCCCAAAGTGATCGGCTGGGGAGTGATCCTGCAAATTCTTATACGAACAGTCGACTCATTGAGGAACGAAAAAATAACTTTGGTATGATTGAAATTTTATTTCGCCGAGGCCGTGGTTAGCATTTAAATGGCTGACATTCCCATTCAACAAAGAGCTGCTGAGCTTCTCTGAATGTCGAAATCTAGAATACATAATTGTAGTCATGGAAATAAGGTTCGCTCCGGTTCATTCTTATTCAACACGGGGCCTCTTTTAAGGCCACCACTTTACCGGTGATGTGTGAGAAAGCATCCACGTCTGGAGCCACAATCACTGCAGCATCTTTGGCTCAGTGTAAGTTTGTTTGTAGTCCAGTGAGATCCAAGAAGCTCAGAATCCCACTGACATCCATGAGGAGCAGCTGTGTCCTCCAGTCAAACTAAATCTGCCTGCTAAACATTAATTATTATTGGCACCTTCTAAAGACATTCCTCATCAATGTGTGCCATGTGTAGAGAATCAATATTTGTAGTATAGATGAGACTGGTCTGCACACTAATACCATCTGCTGTTTATTTAAGCTTCGTAAATGTGATTTTGGAAGACGAGTAAACTAAACACACCACCAGAGGCAAATCAATACAGCTTGATTATCATTAATAATTAGATTCTTGTCGTAAAGGTCTCGCAAGTAGAGATGATAAATCATGTCATCTCATCCAGATGAAACCAGATGATGATTAATGTCTCATGGTATTGACAAGAAAATAACATTACACAGAGAAATGAAATGGGGGAAAACATAAATGTGATGACACTGACAAAATAAAGCCACAGAGTAAATCACTTCTCTTAATGGCAAGTGGTCAAAATTATGGGCAACAGTCTTGCTGACTATTATATTTTATTTTTAAGATGTCATGCATGCTTTTTTTTTATTTTTACAATATATTAACTCTGATCATATCTTATAACCATTTTGACTAATAATTATATTTATGAGCATGTCATCTTTTTGAGAATGCTGTATTTCGTTTTCTGTTATTTTTGTAGTGGTACATTAGTTATTATTATACATTATTGTATTATTTTCATATAATTACTACACTATGTGATGTAAGATGCCAGCAAGTACATTATTGTGTCAAAAATACATCTTCTTATCATCTTATTAAAATATGACAATTACCATAGTTTGTTTTTGTTTTGTTTTTTGTTTTTACTAAAAGATGTTTGCCAGTCCATTCAGAGTCTGTCATTTGACATTAATTATACTATACCATAAAACACAGCTCTTAAAGCAATTAACAATATTGTAATAGAGCACAAAGATTATTAAACTAAAGGAAATATTTTCTCACATAAGTTCAAAAATCACTGATATTTTTATTACAAAAATTTGTACATGTGTATTTCACATGGTGAGAGTTTGAATCAATGTTTTTTTCCTGTTTTTTGTTGTTGTTTGTTTTCTGGCCTTCAGTCTCCCATGTTTGATGGGAAGGTCCCCCACTGGCACCACTTCTCTTGCTTCTGGCAGCGAGCAGCAGCTAAATCCACTGATGATATCGGTGGGTTTTCAGATCTCCGCTGGGACGACCAGCAGAAGGTCAAAAAGGCCATTGAAAGCGGTGGAGCAACTGGAGGTCAGTGTTCTTGCCATCGTCATTCACTTCTAAGGTATTGTGTTACCAGAGACAACAGTCCCTGTGAGTGTCATGGAGATAGAACCAGTTATTGATTTAATTCTTACTCGATTCAGTTGAAAGCGAAATGTCTTCGTTCTTGCAGAAAAAGCTGATGGAAAAAGTGGAGCCAAAGGAGCGAAAACACTAAATGATTTTGCCGTTGAATATGCCAAGTCAAGTCGCAGCACATGCAAGGGATGTGGGCAGAAAATAGAAAAGGTTGGAATCTCTTTTATCTGCTAAAAGTTACGTTAAACTGATGAAAGTGTATTTGATGTAACATCACTTTGCCTGTTCTTTAGGATCAGATCCGTGTGTCCAAAAAAATGGTGGACCCAGAGAAGCCCTTCCTCGGTCTGATCGACCGTTGGTACCACATGGGCTGTTTCGTGAGCCAGAGGGAGGAACTTGTCTTCAATCCTGAATACAGCGCTGACCAGCTACAGGGATTTAACGCACTACGAGCCGAAGACAAGGAAGAACTGAAGAAGAGGCTCCCTGTCATCAAAACTGAAGGGTGAGACCAACAAGATGGGGTACAATTCTTTGTGCCCGTTGGATACTTCTGTTCTGTATTTTGTCAGTATTTTTCAATGTTTTAAAGAGTAAAACGTTGATCAGGTCCGGTCTTCCTCCTCTGTATCATCACTAACAGCCATGTTTGAAGGCTGTGTGTCTTTACCCGTCCTACAACACAGGACAATCTCCTTGAAGGTGTCTTTGAAAGCTGTCATCGTGTATGCGTATAAAAAGGGGTTGACCGCAGAGTTGGCATGTGACAGGATAATGCTGGCGAGCAGCAGTTCCAGCGGCACAGGGCAGTGTGGACACAGCAACAGGAAGCAGTTGATTATGTGGAGTGGAATCCAACAGATTGTGAAGATGAAAAGAACCAGAAAGAGTGAGGTAGCCATCCTCATCTCCCGGCGCATGTTGGCAACGACCTTCATCTGTCTCTGCTCTCTGCCGCTCTGCTCGGATGCAGTTCGCTTTAGCTGCCTCTTCACAGCGACAAAGATCTGAGCATAGATCAAAAACATGATCACCAAGGGTATTATCAGCCACGTGAAGAACATGAAGGAGACCATGTAGGTCATGTCCATCACCATCACAAAAAAGCAGTAGCTGGAATCGGGTGGCGTCTTGTGCCAGCCCATTAGAGGCACAAGTCCAATGAGAAACGCCAGCAGCCAAGTGGTCAGGATCACCAGGACGGCGTTACGAGACGTCATCAGGACCTGGTACCGGAGGGGCTTGAAGATGGCCACGTAACGGTCCACAGCCACCGCCAGCAGGCTGAAGATGGAGCTTTGGGTGAACATTATTAAAACACTCAGCATGAGGAGACACAAGTAGAGATTGTGACGCGGCAAACCCATATCGGTCAAGATGGCGAAAGGAATGGCGATCACGCCCACGCAGATGTCAGCAACGGCGAGGGAGACCAGGAAGTAGTTGGTGACTGTTCGTAGCTTGCGGTTGAGACCCACAGCAGCGCAGACCAGTGAATTTCCCGCAGTGGAGAGGAAGGCTATAACCAGCTCAGCAGCCATGTACGCCATGTTAGAGGGAGCCACCGGGTCAGAGGCCAGAGGAGAAGCTGTGGAGGAGGAGAAGGATGGATGGGATGCGTTTTTAGGGGGGTAGATGGTGGAGAGATCCCACAATGCATTGCTGTTCTCCATGGTTAAAGATCAGGCTGTGTCGTCTGGTGAAACGATGAACTCAAGAAAGCAGCAAAATTACTCAAAGATCAGCTGTCCATCGTTTTTCTTCAGCAGACCAGATTCTGGCCATCCACACGTCAAAAATCACACTTCTATAGGGATTGACCTGGATGATGCAGTTATATATAATTCCCTGATTCCCTTGTTGTGTCAGTTGTTGGATTGTTTTTTTCATATTCATGCTCTGCTGGACTTCATTAGCTGAGGGGCTGGTGGCCTTCTAAGGAGGCTGGGGGATATCAGCCCTGTCCCCTTGGGATGTGTGGACATGTTCCTGCTTGTGTGTTTGTGTTCCATGAACTGATTGAGCCTTGATGGATTGGTCTAATGACTGGAGGTGTTAGACTCAGGTCTGTTTTTTCCTGAATCCCCACTGGCCTCATTTAGGAAGTTCATGTGATCATTCATGTCAGAGAGCAGAGTTACTAAGAATCATAACAAGAAAAATTTTAAAGAGAACTTCAACCATGATTTAAACTTAATGTTGCTCTAATAGGAAGCGTAAAGCTGATGAGGTGGATGGAGTGTCAAAGAAGCAGAAGAAGGAGGAGGATGAAGAGAAAAAGAAGCTGGAGGAGCAGTTAAAGGTATTTTTTATTTTGTTTCTGAAGCATTATTCTTCATCCCATTTTGAATATTTTGCTCTGTTCGTCTTCATTGTTGTTTTGTGTTTGTGTATTTGCAGAACCAAAGCCAGCTCATTTGGGGACTCAAAGACAAACTGAAGAAGTTCTGTTCAACCAACGACATGAAGGAGCTGCTGATTGCAAACGGGCAGGACGTTCCCTCTGGAGAATCTAACGTACGAGCATCCCTTGTTTCACTCTTAACATGGCTTGCAATTAATTAGCACAATAAAAAATAGCCTATTTTAAAACCCTTTCACCTATTTCACAGTCAATTTAAGGAGCTTATCCTGTCGGTTTACTCTGTTAACATTTGCATGTACATCACAGATTCGGTCTAAACGTCCATCCATCCATCTTCAACTGTTTATCACTCTCTTTGTTTTAGAAGATGCATTTTCTAGTTTTGTATAAGTGGATATGGTTACATCCTGCATTATAACACGACATGGTTGTGGTATAATGTAACATACGTGATGACGTGACCTCCATAGTGAACAGTGTATTGTAACAAGCATGTTTGTATTGTTGAACTGGCAGTTGTTGGACTGCCTGGCGGACAGCATGGCGTTTGGTGCCCTGGAACCCTGTAAGGAGTGCTTTGGGCAGCTGGTGTTCAAAGGTGATGCTTATTACTGCACAGGAGACATCTCAGCCTGGACAAAGTGTGTGTTCAGAATCACAAGACCCATCCGCAAAGACTGGGTCACACCCAAGGTAGGTTACCTCACATCAGGACTCCTTTTGGATCCTTATATGGGACAAATTGTCAAGAAGGATTCCATATGAAGGCTGTAAAGAGAATTCATGTCATCGTCAAATACCATGGCATGTAAAAGGAAAAGCAGTAGATTTAAAAAAAACATAATAAGAGAAGGAAAATCACACATATATGGAATATCCTGGTTTCATTTTAGGAATTCCATGAAATTCCATTCCTGAAAAAGTTCAAGTTCAAGAAGCAGAACAGGGTTTATCCAAAGGAGACACCAAAACAAACTGCTACTGCAACTAAAGCCGAACCCTTAGCCAGCGCCTCCAAAGCCATGACTGAGCGCCTGCCAGAGGGAGCACCTGCAGGTCAGTGAAAAGGGCTGAAATGACCCAAAACACCTCCATTAATTAGAACCACTTTAATTCTCTAATTTTTTGATGTCTTCCTGCAGACAAACCTCTTACTGGCATGAAATTGATGGCTGTTGGTAAGCTGAGCAAAAACAAGGATGACCTGAAGGCTGCTGTGGAGGAGCTGGGTGGAAAGATGGTCGGCTCTGCCAGTAAGGCCTCAGTCTGCCTCAGCACAAAGAGTGAGTCTTCAAACAATGAAGAATGACCAATAACGCTGATCCCTAAATGCACGCTGAAAAATACTGTGTTCTTCATAATTTGTAAAATAACATTTTCACAGAGGAGATAGAAAAGATGACTAAGAAAATGGAGGAAGTGAGGGACGCTGGTGTGCGTGTGGTCTCTGAGGATTTCCTCACAGATGTCAAGTCGTCGGGTAAAGCCCTCCAGGAGCTGGTCTCCCTGCATGCCATTTCCCCCTGGGGAGCAGAGGTCAAAGCGGAGGCTCAGGCTCCTTCTGTGGCTTCCAAGTCTGGTGCACTGGCTACCAAAAGCACCGGCAAAGTGAAGGAGGAAGAAGGTAAAGCCAAGTGGTTTTTAGTGGCTGATTTCTTTACCTGGTGTCATAGTGCTTCAGTGTTACCTTCATCAGTCTAGATTAATAAATCCTAACATCTACACTCCCGTAGGTGGGAGCAAGAGCAAGAAGATGAAGCTCACAGTGAAAGGAGGGGCTGCAGTGGATCCAGATTCTGGTAGTTATGGATTAATAGACTAATCTTGGATGAGTGGTTTTTCCTTTTCCTTTCTTTTAGGAATTACTCATTAATTTTTTTGTGTGTACGTTAGGTCTGGAGAACAGTGCTCATGTTCTGGAACAGAGTGGAAAGATGTATAGTGCAACACTGGGCCTTGTGGACATTGTCAGGGGAACTAACTCCTACTATAAACTGCAGCTGCTGGAGGATGACGTACAGAAGCGGTCAGTTCACCTCTTACATTTCTGTACTGGTTTGTTCACAACTGTTACTGAGGGTTTAGAGCGGGGCCACACAACAGGGCGATATTCTTCTTTTCCGTGATAAGAAAATGTCCAAGAATTTTTACCAGATGACTCAAAATCCTCTAAAAAGATACAAATGAATAGAATAAAATAAAGGACTTGCCAGTGTGAGTGACATCTACAAATAAGTACAGGTAGTCCTTAAGATACAAACTTCCGACTTAAGAACATTTGTAGATACAACCTAGTGCCATCATATCCAACTACTGTAATCCACCGTTCTCCCACCAACACCGCTGCGTCTGAGCATCTCCCAACACTCACCTCCCCCATCTTTTTCTTGCACGTGTTTCTTGGAATATCTCAGCGCATCAGGCTTTGTACCCCCTTGGATACTTTATTGTTTATCATGGCTGATACAACGAAGGCTAGTGCTAGTGGTGTTGGCAAAGAGCGTAAGGCCAGTGATGATAGTGATAAAGAAACGCGACGGCCTGTCCGATTACAACTCTGCCTCTGACCAGCATTAACTTTTCCGTCCTTGTCTTCATTCGCTCTAAAGCAGCGGTCCCCAACCTTTTTTGCACCACGGACCAGTTAAATATCAAACAATATTTTCACGGACCGGTGTTTGTGTGGCGGATAAATACAACAAATTAAAAAGATACGACAAGCATTAAACCAGTATTTTGAAGCTTTCTCTTTTTTTGTAGTTGTAGGTTTTTCTGTCTCCTCACTGGTTCTTTTACCCTGAGCAAGAAAGTTTCCAAAGACGTTTGTTTTGTTGGTTTAGTTAGCATGGGAGTTTCCGAAAGGTAGTCATGTGATCGAGGCAAGCATCTTGAAAAGCATTAAGAATGACTCATAGACAGAGGTGGAGGAGAGAATCTAATCATTTTCCGAAACAAAATATCGTTCAGAATCAGATAATAAATAAAACAAAAATAGTGTAAGTTCTGGATTCTTTCTGTGTGACCCGGTTCTAACTGACCCACGGACCGGTATCGATCCATGTCCCTGGGGTGGTTACAGTTTTTTCTTTCATTATATGTTGTTTTTATATCCTGTAGTTGTTTGAAATTTAATAAATAAGGACTTACCAACAATCTCTCGGAACCAATTGTGTTCGTAGGTTGAGGACTACCTGTATAAATGAATAATACTGAACTGAGATGAAACAGAACCAAAAATGAAGAAGCTTTCTCAACCAAACAATCAGTCCATCAAAAACAAATAAATGATCTCTAAAATCACTATTCAGTCGGTGTAACGAATCATGCAACCAAACCAGTTTTCCAGTTGTGTGACGCATCCAGTTGTGGAATGACGACAAAGTGAGTTCACTTCACGCAACGCATTCTGTATGGCCCAGATTCAGGTCGCCAATGGCAGTTTAGTGGTCTTGATGGATGGATAGATGTAGACACACTAGCATGGTTTTGGTTAATAGGACAGGTTTGAATAAGAGCAATGTACAGATAATAATACATTATGTGCAGTAAATGTGTGTGCAGTATGAGCTGTGCAATAATAATGGTAGTTGTTGTCATCATTCAAACCCCACTACCTCCACCCCCTCCTGCCCTCCTGCCCTCCTCCCCTCCTCCGTATGTTTGCAGGTACTGGGTGTTCAGATCGTGGGGCAGAGTGGGAACCACCATTGGAGGCAACAAGCTGGATAAGTTTCACGACAAGAATTCTGCCATGGACAACTTCCTGAGCGTCTACAAAGAGAAGACAGGCAACAACTGGAGCTCCTCCAACTTCACCAAGTACCCCAACAAGTTCTACCCCCTGGAGATCGACTATGGGCAGGTACACAAACACACCTACATGTTGTACACTGGAGGAATGTGCTGCAGACTGTTTCCTGTATCTGACTGGGTTCAGCATGTCTGTCTTCTTGTTACTGAACAGGATGAAGAAGCAGTGAAGAAGCTGACTGCCACCACTGGTACAAAGTCAAAGCTGGCCAAACCCGTCCAGGAGCTGATCAAGACCATCTTTGATGTGGAGAGCATGAAGAAGGCCATGGTGGAGTTTGAGGTTAGACAACCCTCTTTTCTAAGTCAGTCATGTCACTTATTTTGGTAACGTCAAAAAGTTTTTGTTGGGTATTTTTATTTTAGTTCAGTGGACTATTATATGATGATGTTTGTGAATTTACAGTGTGTTTATCGCAGAACCACAAGTCTTTTCATGTCATTTAACCCAGAGCTGACTAATACAAAAATAAATTTGACAAGTTTCCATTTTGTAAAGTAGTACATACTTATTGAATATCTCACCTCTCCTTTGCTTCCTTAAGATCGACCTCCAGAAGATGCCCCTTGGAAAACTCAGCAAGAGGCAGATCCAGAGTGCCTACGCCCTCCTCACTGAAGTCCAGCAAGTCAGTAACCAGCTAGCCTCCCTGAGCATTGTCATTCAGAGCTCTGTTGGGACTCGTGTTATAAATGTATTACATCACTGTCAGTAGTGCATCAGTGTCTGTAGTTGGACCAGTAGAAGTTCTGACTCACATAAACATTTCTAATCTTTTCTTTTAGGCTGTGTCTGATAGTCTGCCCGAACCGCAGATACTTGATCTCTCTAATCGCTTCTACACCCTGATCCCTCACGACTTTGGCATGAAGAAGCCTCCGCTGCTCAACAGCCTGGACTACATTCAAGTAAGGACACACACACACACACACACACACACACACACACCGTGTAGTACTGCACAATATTCTCTCTCTGTAAAATGGACTCACAACATCCCCCATAAACTACTGTTCAGGCCAAAGTTCAGATGCTGGACAACCTGTTGGATATTGAAGTGGCGTACAGCCTGCTGAGGGGAGGGGCCCAGGACGACGATAAAGATCCCATCGACATCAACTATGAGAAACTCAAAACCAAGATTGAGGTGAGGAGACCTGGCTGAGGAGATCCTCTTTGTCTCCTGAGGATGTTTAGTGAAGAAATAAAGAGTGAAGGCTACAGCATGTAAAGCATTTGTTATTTCTCAGGTTGTTGACAAGACAACAAAGGAAGCTGACATCATCGTGCAATACGTCAAGAACACCCACGCTGCTACACACAACAGTTACACACTTGAAGTGCAAGAAGTAAGTAATCGAGGGAAAGCGGTTTATGCCATTGTGTTGTGTTTGCACTCTGTTGGTGTAACTCTGGGTCTCTCAGATTTTATGGCAGCCCCCCTGCGGAGTTTTGTGTTCTGACTTTTCCCAACTTTTAGATCTTTAAAATTGTGCGAGAGGGAGAGCGCCAGCGGTACCGCCCCTTCGAAGAGCTACACAATCGCCAGCTTCTGTGGCACGGTTCTCGCACCACCAACTATGCCGGTATCTTGTCTCAGGGTCTTCGCATCGCTCCTCCAGAGGCCCCAGTGGTGAGTTTTGGAAACTAAATGTTGCTCCTTCCTTTGTGACTGTGCACCATTGAAAATTTGATTCCCAAGTGATGAGTGTTTTTTTATATGATCTGTTCCTCCTATTCATTCCTGTGTTACATTTCTGTTGTACTTGTTTTCTCCAGACTGGTTACATGTTTGGTAAAGGCGTGTACTTCGCTGACATGGTGTCCAAGAGTGCAAACTACTGTCATACCTCGCAGTCGGATCCTGTTGGCCTCCTCCTGCTGGGTGAAGTGGCCCTCGGTAACATGTAAGTGATCATCTGAGTGTGTTTGCTTGCGTGTTTTATTGTGACTACATTTCACTTAGTCTTAAACACTACGTGATCATTTGAATGGAAGTCTTTCATTTTTAATGCAGGCATGAACTGAAGAAGGCGTCCCACATTACAAAACTACCCAAGGGCAAGCACAGTGTTAAAGGTGAGGAATTTCTTTGTGGTGTTTTGGTCGTTTTATTAAAATGGAAAGAGAATTACAGCATATTTGTTTTACTGCTGTGTAAAGGGATTGCTTTGGTGTAGTTCCTGTCCTGAGAAAATACCACAGAAGTGACATTTTATTGATTTAAATTTAAGTACATTTATCAGGCAATGGAACGGAAGTGAAGTAGGACATCTAAAGACTCGTGTGGTCTTTTTTTAGTCATGTTCATAAAAAATTTAAAAAGAGTATCCGCTTCAACTTTAGATTTTGTTTTTGTTGTTGTTGTTTTTCCATGCAGGTTTGGGCCGAACTGCTCCTGATCCAAGTGCTACCGTCACTTTAGACGGGGTGCAGGTGCCTCTTGGGAAAGGATGCCACACTAACATTGATGACACAAGTCTGCTTTACAACGAGTATCCTTTAACGTTCCATCTGTTTATAAATTGGATTATTTTGCTGATATAGAATTTGTTTCAGACTCTGAAGAAAAGTTATTGCCCTTGTTGTTTGTAAATCACCCTTGACACCTGATAGACTGAATGGGGTTGTGTGTGAGTGTGTGAGTCGTCCCTCTGCCTCACTGTTCAGGTGGTTTAATCTATATGCTTGTTTTCCTGAACCACTGCTCCTCCAGGTACATTGTCTATGACGTAGCACAGATTAACCTCAAGTATCTCCTGAAAATCAAGTTTAACTACCAGTCGTCCCTGTGGTGAGAAGGACTGTTTCGGAACCAGTGAATCCATGGAACCAGTGATGCCTCCAAACACCCGGGTTCATCCTCTGCAGCAGAAGATGTTTGGCAAACGACTGATCTGCACCACACTTTACAATGATCATTGGGAATCTAGTCACTTTAATGCTTTTTCATCAGGTATACAGCAGGTAACGTTCCTTGATAATACATTAGGCACTTGAATACCTACTTCAGAGTTCCCCAAAAGACAGTTAAATGTAGTGGTTGAGGCACTACGCATATTCCATAGACAGGTTTGAATCCAGAAACAACAGATAGTTTCCTTTCTCACACGGTTGTTTTGGATTTTAGAAGAATCCTGATTCTGTAATATCCCAGTTAAGAAAGCAAAATACTAGGATAACCATTTGACATTGTGTAGACTGTTAGCTTCAAACATACTGTACAAGGATTAACATGTAAATATTATTTTGTCGTTCATCTGTTAAACCATCGTCCTTTTCTGAAAATAAAAAAATAAACTATGGTTGCTACTCTGTTGAAGAACGGTATGCGTTACATGTCTTTTTGTTGTTTAGTTCAACCAGAATAAAAGATTGAGCTCCCAAAACGACTGACCTGCTTTTATTCGTTTGATCGTTTTCACACAGTGATTTTGAAAAATGGGGTTGAATTATCTTTTTGCTTCAGTATTAATAGTCGATTTGTACTGAATTCCATGGATTACAGGGTTTTATGCAGGATGACAGCTCAACTCCTGTGCATGAAGAGGATGGCATTAACTAATCTGAACTTCACATGGTTTAAATGTGTTAAAATCCACGTTCAAACAGCTTGGATCTGGAGAAAAGATGTAAACTTGAACAAAAGTTTGCCATTTTTCTCACAGAAGTTTCTGAACATCAACTAGACTGCTTTGACGGGCAACTGAAAGGATGCTGAACGACTGTTTTTGCGGTTTAATCAGGTGTATAACACTTTCCTTTACGTTTATTACAAGAAGATGGATTTATATTGAATGAATGCAGTTCTGTGTATGCATACGTTCGTATCATAAAGTGACTTTTAGCGGATGACAGGTTATTGTGTCTCAAATCGCCCTCCGGATCGCGTCCCGACCCAGAATGCATTCTGACAAGGTCTTTGAAAAAGCGGCGCGGCTAATTCAAGATGGCGGAGATGGACCAGCTGTTAGACGAGAGTGAGTAACAACACAAATTCAAGGAGTTTGCGTAGTATTTTCACGGCGGTCTTATAGTGTGGAAATACATATTTTGTGATAAACAACTATCGCTGTCCATGTAACAAATATCGTGGGTTTTAGGTAGAGTTCATAAAGTATTTTTTGACGCAAAGAGATACCGGTCTGTCCAGATCTGCTAATGCTTGTTAGCAAGGTAGGCTAACCATGGCTAATGTTTGAGTTGGGCAAGTTACTTTAGACCAACTGGGTAAACGAATAACGTTAGCTTAGCTGTGAGCTAACGCCTGCTAGCCTTATAGCGTAAGCAGTAATAACAAAAGGTCTGCCCTGTCGTCTCTACCAAAATACACAAGCTAGCCACAAGCTATCTTGTTAGTGCTGGACATAGATTTTGGCACCTTCCTTATACTAAATGTCAGATGTGGTTCACGTTACATTTTGTGTATTATTTTCACAAGTTGGTGAGGGAAGTCATACAGTATTTGAATAATAAAAGCTGAAGAAGTGATTTCAGTCGAAGGGATCGCTTTTATCATGCCTCGGTACTGGGTCCTGGCTGTAACCTGATGTACCGCTGGACACGGATCGGTGATGTGATCCGTCCAGCTGATGTTGTCCCCGAGCCTGACAGCTCAAAGTGGTGGCGAAGGCCTGATGACTGCGCTAGCTAGCCTTTATCTCACTTCATTTAACCTTCCTGTCTGCTGTCAGGTTTAAAGGCCAACCTTAAGACGTCAACAATTAATAGACTTTATAATTGACGGCTAAAAAATATATATATCATAGTGATATTGAGCTTAAGGCCGTGGGCTCGGTAAACTTATTATTTACATAGTTACAATGCACATACCTTTTTATCGAAAATAATAACAAATGTCTTTTGTTGTATATGTAATTGACTGTTTATTAACGTGAGGTTATCATGTTGTTCCTCAGGCTCTTCAGCAGAAGCACTCGTCAGTCTAAAAGGTATGTGGACATTATTTTTAGCTGTTTGTACATTGAGATCTACTGGAAAGGACTGAAATTCCTTGAATGTGTAATCCTACTAGGCTTGTTAAATTCAGATGTGGTCATGTCTGCAATGAATCTACTGACATCACAGAGTAAACGTGTTTCAAATCCCATTCACCCCTCATTAGATTAGGCATAGAGGTGATTCATTCCTGCTATTTCTTCTGGAAATTCCTCATAGATATAATATATATTTAACACAAAATGAAAGGAAATTTGTGTTTGGTAGATTATTTATTATTTCTTTGTTGTAACAATGCTTCTTGAAAATAAATCTTATATTGTTGGAAAGCCTTTTTATTTCCCTTTTAAAAATGTCTTACTTAAGGAACATATATTTGTGGGGTGAGCAGCAGAGATATTTATCCGGGTTGCGCCCATAAAAAATGTGACAAACTTCTCCGCCCAGTCAAACAGCTTATTCTTTAATTGACTCCTGCTCGGTGGGTTGGATGATTGAAATAAACGGGTGTGCTGTTTGTGCCAGAGTGACCAACACAACCACGTTGGCTGAATTGTGACTAATGCTCATTGAAGAATGAGATGACATCCCACAGCAGTGTGTGACCTGCATGAGGAGGAGATGCCAGAATGTTATAGCTGTGTGAGGATCTTCAACACGCTCCTGAGACCCCTGATTGTTCACTGAATAAACAATGAAATTACCAATATGTCTTGTTTCTTCAACTTTCACTCATCCAGTCCACCAAACAAAGGTCAATTGCAGGATAAGCTGTTGACTGGGCAGACAGGAGATATATATATATATATATATATATATATATAAAAATTTATAATAAAATTTATTATTAGTATTTTTTTCAAATAAGAATCTGTTCTATCACCTGTAAGTAAAAATTAACAGCTCATTTACAGATAGCTTTTTAAAAATTCAATTAGGTGTTAACACTTGGGTTTTGTATGTGATATCTTCACGCTATTATTTTAATATGTGGTTTGTTTGGGGTGTTTTTCACAGAAGGGAGTTTGTCCC
Organism: Antennarius striatus; assembly: GCF_040054535.1. Classification (NCBI taxonomy): domain Eukaryota; kingdom Metazoa; phylum Chordata; class Actinopteri; order Lophiiformes; family Antennariidae; genus Antennarius; species Antennarius striatus. The sequence continues at coordinate 14,598,921 of NC_090794.1, read as the reverse complement.
ACACTCTGAATGAAAAGAACAACTTCCCCAGAGCTCACAACACCCGCGGAAGGCATTCCTCCCTAACAATGGACACGGTAAGCGGATTAGATGAGAATTTTGTCACTATAGTGATTGTACAAGTCCCGGCTGAGAAATGTAAAATGAAGATGTCTTTGTGGGTTCTCTCCGGGGTTTCCGGTTCCTCCCACCTCCAATAACATACAGCTTAGTTGAATAGATCACTCCAGATTGTCCATAGGTGTTAGTGTGAACGGTTGTCCATCTTTCATGTGCAATGCATAGGTAATGCGTCTGGAGTGTATTCATCTCCTACCCATAGTCAGCTGGGATGGCCCCAGGTTAACACATGAACCCCAAGGTGGATGAGCTGATGAGACGGTAACAGTTGTCTCGTCGATAGATGGATGAATGGATCAGGACATTCAATTCTATTTTAAAGTCTCATTTCATCTATGCAGTTCATAATTGTTTTTTTTTGCAACTGCAAAATTTAATCTATACCTTCATTTGTTAGTCATACCAGTGTGACATGTAACTGGTCTGTGCATGGACTGTAGGAAATCTTTTAGGTTTTCAAATTGTGCTAAATGCTGGAGTGAACATTTTTTAAAATTACTTTCATGTTAGTCACACCATTTTGGATCATATTTGTTTTAGGAGGTAGTACAGGAAATATTCCAACCAGTCAAAATCAGAACAACATGTGACCTTATGCTTGTGACTATTTTCACATCAACAGAAATTATCATGAGATGTTCTCCATACTCCAAAGAAAGCACCACATGATCTCTTTAATCCATACGACCACTGCAAGGTGTTTTCTGAGTCTGTTTATGTGTCATTCTGCTTTGATTTCTTCTGTTCTTAAAGTTTAATAATCCCCACAGCTATCACACACACACACACACACACACACACACACACACACACACACACACACACAAGGAGCCGGTAACTATGCAATGACAAAGTGGATGTTGTTAGAGCAGTGGGCATCCAGATGGCACCCAACAAGAAACTTGTGGGGGCCGGTGCCTTGCTCAAGGGCACCTCAGCAGTGCTCAGGAGGTGAACGGACACCTCTCCAACTACCAGTTCACACTCCATACTCTTTGATCCATGCTGATCTTGAACTTTCCACTTTGATTTTTCTTGTGCTGCACTTTAAAGTTCCACAAACCAACTCAGGCGAACGCTTGCGGCTGTAATGCTGTTGCTTGTGTTCATAAACTCCTGTCCTTCCAGCCGACACGGAGCTCAAAAAGGAGCCGTTTGTTTCGAGAGGAGGATGAGCAACCCCAGCCACGTCTCCCTGCCAGGTCCCCCCGGAGAAGCCAAAGGGTCGGCACTACACCACAGGTAGAGATGACATGCATGCCTTCAAAACGATCCATGATGGAAAAGAAAAACATTTGGCCCCCTTCCCTCCTACGCTCATTATTTACAGATTGTGTACACTGGTTGTGCTACAGTGTTTGCTATAACAAATGTATCCCAGTTATTTTAGCCTGCATTAGCAATGGAAGAGTGCCCATCATTGTCATTTATCACCTTACAGCCCTATTTTGTTTGCCTCTGTTTGTTAGGTCAGTAATGTCTGCTTTATGCAGCATGCACAAGTACTTCTTTCATCTTTTGCCATTTTTTAATGGAAAATAAAGTAAAAATCCAAACCAGTTCACCAGAAGTCCACACACAGTCAATCACTAGTTTCAAGCTCTTCCATCTCTTCTCGTTGCTATCTTAAATAAACAATGTAAGATACAATGAGCTTAGGCTTATTCTCTACTTGTCACACATATTAATTTACCAACTGTGATCTAAGTGACTGCTATCTTAGAGAAAGTCATCTGTGTTTTAGTCTTACTGTGGTTTAGTTACTGTGTTGTGTTTGTAATAGTTTTTGAAAATATAAATCAGTAAACTGATGTACAGGTGCTACGAAACTAGTGAGGAAAAAGCAAAAAAAACAATGGAGCTTTCTTGCTCATCTTTCCTAACACACATATTGAGCCACTCAGATTCTTATTATGGTTTCATAAAGGAGATGGCATAATTTGTGTGGAAATGACGTGCGGTACTTTGCTTGTGGGTACCTGTTCGTGGAATGACTGTTGTTGTAATGTGTTTCTTTACAGAAATTTTCTACTGTGCCACCAGATAAGAAGGCATCCCAGAAAATAGGGCTAAGGTTAAGAAACCTTCTTAAGCTACCCAAAGCTCACAAATGGTGCATCTATGAATGGTTCTATTCCAACATTGACAGGTACGGTCTCACGTTCCTCATCAGACTGCCATCATTTTGACTTCATTGGACTTAGTTTAGCAACAGTCTATCAAAGGTCAGGGGTTTTAACAATGTGTAATGACATTCAGTGTGGTGTGAATGGTCAAATAGTTTGCAGTCTCACCGGAAAGATTTATATGACAATGTGTTATCAGTTATATTTTGTGCTTTTCTCTCCATTCCAGACCTCTCTTTGAGGGGGACAATGAATTCTGCCTGTGTCTTAAGGAGTCTTTCCCCAACCTGAAAACAAGAAAACTGACAAGGGTTGAGTGGGGAACGATCAGAAGGCTGATGGGGAAACCACGACGGTACGCTGAAGTCTTTGCTCTGCTTACCGTTTCCAGGAAGGTCTGGTTCTGCTTTTTAAAGAACACAGACTTTGCTGCTAACTTGCCCAAGCAGGATGTGAAAGAAGGACATATTCATACCATGTATACATGCATGTAACATCACTAATAATTACTCAATACAAATGTGTTGAAAATATTATATTTCACAGTCCTCCAGTTTAAAAAGTGGTCATTTGGTTTGATGTTATTTCACTCACACCAAGAAAGTTTTATCACAGAAGGATAACTGTTAAAAACATGTTCAGTGTCTGATCAAACATTCATCAAAAGAACAGACTGGACTTTTCTTGGACTGCTGCATCATTTATTAACTGATAGATTGTGACCAACACACTATGTTTACCGCCAAGAAGAAAACTTACTGCCAACGTTTCCACATGTCCTGCTTGCACTCATCATAGAAGATTTTCCTCAAAGCTCTAAAAGCTGCTCTGAATATCTTTTTCCGTTCCATCCAGGTGTTCGTCTGCCTTCTTCGATGAGGAGCGGACAGCGTTGAGGCAGAAGAGGCAGAAAATGCGTCTTCTGCAGCAAGGAAAAATATCAGATGTGTCAAACTGCAAAGACCTTCCAGATGAAATTCCCCTGAGGCTTAACATAGGAACAAAAGTCACTGGTAAGATGAAAAGAGAAGAACAGTGACAGCAGATACAACACTAGACAGTCCGGGTTAAAGGTTATCACTGCAACCAAATGACCCACAAATCAACCAGGGTTAAGTTTTTAGCGTTAGTTACAGATTCTTGCTTTTTTTTCCCCCCTCGACAGCTCGACTCCGAGGCGTCCATGATGGGTTGTTCACAGGGCAGATCGATGCAGTGGACACCAGCGCGGCCACCTATCGTGTCACCTTTGACCGCAGTGGTCTGGGAACACACACAGTGCCTGACTATGAAGTTCTGGTATGATTTGTCTATTTGCTCACAACTCCACTGTAAATGTCTTTAAAAGTAGACTTGAAAAATCTTTTGTTTCATGCTTAGATTCAAATTGTAATGCAGTCTCATTAAAGACCACAAATATGTAAGACTGGCAACTTGTACAGTGGGTTCACTAATTGATATTAATAAAGGACCTGGTGACGCTTGTGTTTTCTAGAGCAATGAGCCCAATGAGACAATGCCAATTACAGCCTTTGCCCAGAAGCATCGGACAACACGCTACATGCAGAACCTCATGACTCCACCGAGAGCAATTTATCCGGCTACTCCCACTCCTGTCCTCATGGTACTCTAAACCGCCTCCTCCCACAAGAGCTGGTCATGGATCACGTCATTCTTTGTTGAACATTTAGCACTGATAATACCCTCATGACTTTTATGCTCTGCTGTGATGTCAGGAAACATTCTGCCTTTTATTTTCATCACAAAGCCGCTGATGGTTTGACAGACACCCTGTTTTACAGGGTGGATGATCAACAGCCATACTTACGTCAGCAGGATCTGTTTTCACCAGAGAAAAACTGATGGCTAATAGCAGAGCACATTTAATGTTGGTCGAATGTTGGTGTATTTAATTTACTAGATCAAGATCATTGATACAATGATACTAAGATCACTGCTGGATCACAGATCTTCTGAAAATTATTCCTGCTCAGCTTCCAGACCTAGCATGTTAGATTATCTTCTCTCTGTCTAGAGAAGCCTTCATTAACAGATGCAGTGACACCTCGCTGCTCCCCGTCCACTTTCTTATGTGTAAATCAACTTGTGTTATATGCTATTCCTTATACGTCATTAGTAACTATAAACTTAATTCTTATGAAGATAATGAATGTATAGAAGTTGATGTCAGAGTCTTTAGATAATGGTATATATCTTCCTATAAACAGCTTAACCTGAAAAATATTTTGTAATAACAGGACAATGACCCTCTGATCAACCAATCACCATGGAGGAACAAACTTCCTGGTGCTGAGGGAGATACTCTCGGAGGATTTCCTGTCAAGTTCCTTGTTCAAGTGGTAAGTACGTCGTGTCAGATGCTAAAGTCTGAACATGATTTTTGTGATACTTTTATCTCTAAAAATTGTCATCTTTTTCTGCAACCAGACACGATTGTCCAAGATTCTCATGATCAAGAAAGAGCACATCAAGCATCTGAAAGAGATGAACACAGAGGCAGAGAAGCTGGTACCGTTATCTCATTTTGATGTTGCTTCAAATGCATTCTGAGAAATTTGCATCCAATATGTCTGACACTTTTTTTTTTAATGTGCAGAAGTCGTATGCCCTGCCTATTGACTTAGACTTCCAGAAGAGATATGCCACCACAGTGCTTGATCTTGACCAGCTAAATAAGGATCTGAATAAAGTCCTCCATGAGGTTCAGCAGTTCTGCTGTGAGGTAAATCAGTGCCGTCAGTGACTCTATCTTTGAAGCTGATTATAGGAACGCATGTGTACCGGTGTAAACTGATTATTTAATATGTGGCTCACCGATGTGTCTGAGCAGCTTGCTCCAGACCAAGGCATGGTTCCAGCTGGCCATCCCACAGAGCTGCGGCGGCGCTGTGAAGAGGAGGCCCAGCAGATGGTTCAAGTGGGCATCTCCTCAAAGGAGGAGCAGCAAAGGTTGACGAATCCCAGCCTCACTCACCTCATCTCCCGCCTAACGGCTCTGCTGCTGCAGATCAAGGTAGACTTGGAAAGCCTCTCTGTTGTTTCTTCCTGTTTCCTTCCTGCTCATAATCACGCATCAACGGGACATTTGGTGTGTGCAGTGTTTCTGAGCAGGTTGTTTCATGTTTATGGTAATTTACTTGCAGGGAAATTGTTTTGTGAATTTTTCTATCCTGCAGTGTCTGGCAGATGGAGGAGACTTGAATTCATTTGAGTTTAAATCTCTAATGGAATCCCTCAATGACATCAAGACATCGATTGATCCCTCAAACCTCAGGTGAGAGCACCCGTTGGTATTTTTCACATGCGACAATTGAACTCAGTGTCTGTGTTTAGTCAAAGCGATGACATTTCTTCTGCTGTTTGTTTGTTTTTTTCCCAGTTGCTTCCAGAATAATGTTGAGATTCATGTGGCACACATCCAGAGCGGCCTTAGTCAGCTTGGCAACCTGCATGCATTTGCTGCCAACAACACTAACACAGTCTGAATACCTGCATCATAACCTCCACACACACTGTGGAGGTGTGGGCTATTTCCTTTTACCTGAACTGTTGAAGACTGCAAACGAAACGCTCCCATGGATACTGGGGAGCACCATGGAAACTGAAATTCCATGTCCCAGTGGAAAAACTCGGAATCGCATTCAAGGAGGCGTAGACGTATTTTATCTACCCGTTTTATTGTACAGAAATGTTGGTACACTCAATTGAACACAAACCTGCAAGAGTCTTAATCTTTTCCAGCAAAATCCACAACTCCAAACACATAGTTATTTATTGGTATCACGTGCCAAACATTAACTCTTACAGTTTTTATAGTCCATATTTATTTATTTTTTGAGTAGATGTATGCTTCTGAACAATATTTTGGTATTTCTCAAGTTTCCCCATTGATTCTAATCTGTTGCTCAACTGATAGTAAGCACAGGAAGGTTAACGAATGTTTTATAAAACTGTTTATTGTAGATAAATGTACAATATCTGTGATATCTAGGACTATTGTCAACATTTCTGTTGTCTATTAAAAAATGGCTTTTATAATTTTGTGTGCACTGAGCAGAGATTTTGGTATTTTTATAAAGGAGAACTCTGGTGTTGATGCCTTTTACTCTGGAAGACGATCTCAGCATTTCCATATTCAGCATGGCTGTGCCCCCCCTCCCCCTCACCTGTATCTTTAAAGTAATCTCAAATATTCACGTTCTTTCTGAGTCTCCTTTTTCAGGTTTGTAAAGTTGTACATGTTCGTTCCTCGGGGCAATTGTATATAAATGTCTCTGTCATTTTATATTAAACAATGTTGTAAAGCAGGATTTTCTGTCTCGCTGGGTTTTACAAACAAACGAAGCACTTTTTAACAGTTTAAACAGTTCGTTACAATTTTACAATAAATATCAATCTTGTTATCATGCAAACAGCTGTATACCACCTCTTTATAATACACATCACCCCCTCCACATTCAGAATGACTCACATAAACCCCCCGAACCCGCTCATAGCCTCAGTTTCCCATTCCGAGTCTGAGTCTGTAAACTCTGGGGCCTCAGTGCTGTGGCGACTAAACACATCAGCTGTGGCCCCCAGACATGGATACGGGATCTGACAAATATCCTTTGGTGGTGACCTGCCTAAATGATTCTGGGTCGGGATGGGGGGAATCACGACCCTCATCTCTGGTCCAATGGTCTTGTTTGGTGGGAAGTTGTCGTATTCCACCAGCACCTTTGACCCTGGGGGGTCAGCCACCTTGGCCTCGGTCTTGGGGAGCTGCTCGTTCTCTTTTGGATACAGATGGATGTTACAACACGGGATGTTGATGCTCAGCTTGTGTCGCTGCATCACTTGGGGCTTTGCTCTGGGGGCCTCCTTGTCGTAATCGCGGGAGATGTTTGTGTGTTCGTAGCCGCTGGGTTTAGTGAGGAGGCTGCTGGTTTGTGAATCTTCTGTGTTTTGGTGGAGTGGGAGTCTGAAACTGACATCCGGGCCGAAACCTCCCGTCCGGTTTGCCTCGGCTCTCAGACTCTGATCGTAAACTAAGACAAACGGAATGCAGTGCTGTAACTGAATACATCCTGTTAAGATATTCTCTGCTCTCTTACGCATTTCATTCCTTTCACCAGACAGAGTGGTTTTCACAATAACACAATAAAATCAGCCCAGAACGTAAAACCTGTGCCGTTATTATTCAGACTACCTTTCTCTGCGCCCATCCTGTTCTGGATCTGGCTGAAGGGGCCTCCTCCCGGTGGGTTGGAGGCCTTCACGGGAACCGAGGAACCGACTTGGCGACGTGACTTGGCCCTTCTGTTCTGAAACCACACCTGAAAATTGCGCGGAAACAAAGGTGAGCAAAAACGTCCTCATTGCGGAAGGTCACACCACAAATTTGGTCAAATCGAAAGACCTGAAGGTCAGAGGTGGACGAGGCTTGAATTACCTGGATTCTAGACTCCGGTAGACCGGTCAGAGCCTCCAGTCTCTCCCGCAGGTAGATGTCAGGGTATTTAGTATCCGAGTAAACTTTCTCCAGCACTTCGATTTGCTGCTGCGTAAAGTTGGTCCTCTTCCTCCTGTGGGTCAATATTGCCACGCATTTATCCACTCTTGGTGCAGAGTTTGCAGGGTTGAAGTAGTTTGGAACTTGTGATGCTCCATAATCTGTAAAGAAACCATAAAACATAACATAAAGTAGCAGGAGCTTCACATGCGTCGCATCGGATTTTGCGCGTAAATTACGCTCCACTCAGCTGCAACCACCAACCTGAGTTCCCCGCGCTGTTCATCTGCAAAGTCCCTTCGTGATGCATCTGGAAATGTTTTCGATCGCCGACGTTCATATTCCGATGAGCTGAAGACATGATCCCCAGCTACTGGCTTCCAGTGACTAACTTTCAGCCGTGCGTCCGCGCCGGGGTTAAATCCCCCCCGGATCAAAGGTGTGACACACTACGTGTGAACGGGACGACCGTCACCGTCGGCTGGCACTGCACGACCGCACAGCTACTTCAGACGTCTGCAGGCCGGTGGGGGTGTGAAGATGTCACACCTGGGACGGTGGAGCGGCCGCATGTCTTCCTAAAGCGTCTTTAATGGAATCTGCATGCTCAATACACATCGGCAGGGAAAACATTTACCCGCTTTGGAATGGATGAAGCAGTAATGTACCTGTAGCTTTCAAAGAGAGATGGTCAGAATTTGTTGTTTGAAAAGTGATGATTATATTTTTTTTATTATTTTTTTTTTACATCACTAAATGTACATTTATTAAGTGTATTTTACTGATATCTGAGGTGCACTGGCTTAGCGCCCGGAGTTTCCCCCGCCTCTCGGTCTAAGTCAGCTGGGGTAGGCTCCAGTTCCCCGTGACCCGCGACAGTGGATGAACCGGTTGTGAAGATGAATGTATGAATGAATTTTATTGATATTGCACAGCAGTGGCAAAATATTTTATAACTATTCAAATAATGTAGAAGATGTATCTGAAAATGTCTGCCTGCGGTTCTGCAAAAAGACATTCTTAATAGGTTGTATTTATCTTTCTGGCTGGTAAGTAATTTTTCTTTTCTTCTGAAGTTTAACCTCGGATCTATTAAAACGGCTACACACATTACCTAATCGGGTCACAAAAGGGCCATCTCATAAAAGTATTAAACAAAATGTAATACAGAAGTTTTTTTTTCTTTCTATGCATCAGATCTTTTCCATTACTTCAGATCTATCCATGGATATAAAGGTTCTTTTTCTTAAAATTGGAAAAACACAAAATACGGAATATTTCGGAGTTAGTGCACAGTTTAACACTTCTGATAAAGATATTACAGCTATTGGATGAATGTTTTTGCAGGTGTGTAAACACAGACAGTGGGTCTGTGCCTGGGTTGTGGGCTGATTTTGGGGTCATTGTCTTGATGAAGACAATGAAGATCATGTTGCATAATAACATGTCAGCATTATTTTACATAGTAATATAAATCATATACATAAATAGTATATAAATATATAATATATGTATGCTTACAGTATATGAAAAATATGTGGTTATAATGGGAGCCAATTGGACCATTTTTAACCATTTCAAGTATTGTGTGCACACAATGAAAATCTGCTATTCTATACGCTTCCAATGACAGGCATTAAGTAATTTAGAAAATAAAGATGAAAGAAAATTACTTGCAAAATTTTTGCCTTTTAACTGACTGATTTATTGGGAGAGAAACAAATAAAAACAACAAAAATGTCACTTTTGGGCCCAAACAGTGCCCAAAGGCTAGGGTTTTCGGTTGGGATAACGTTCTTTCTTTCCACTTAACAGTGGCAACAAAGTTCATCACAATACACAAAGTGAAGCTCAAAGGGTTCAGGAGAGGATTGTCTGTATTGACTAGGTTATACCTTCATGTGATCCAAAGGGGTCGTCAGGAGGTCAGGCACCGCTAGACAGACTAATTTGTTTACACATATTTAGACAAGACTTAAATGCAATATAAATTAATAATGACTCAGACTTTACTACAATTTATTTAAAATGAGAGACCTGAAGCCATTCTTTATGGCAAAAGCGTATTTAGTCTTAAAGCATATTTTATTCAATATGAGTCAGTTAGCATTGTGCTCCTATAACACTTCTAGACCAGATAAAACATCTTATGTTTACTCGGGATATTTATTCGTGTGTCAAGGGAGACTTGACAGCTGCTTGGTCTTCACATCCCCAGTAGCACATGTTGATCCCAATATGTTGACACATGCAGCATTGTTCAGAGAGGACGTGCTTGCAGTTCACAGGTTGCTTTGTCTGATGGCCTTAATTGAGTATTGCCTGTGTGCTAAGGTCAGATTACTATGCTGGTATTAGGTAGTTATGTGATTGATCACACTTTACAATGATGGTTTTTCTGTAAAAAAAAAAACTGTCCACAGTCCAAAAGATGTACAGTAGATTACTTTGTACAATTATATGTGACCAAAAATCTATTTGGCCATGGCTAATGAAGTAAAAATAATAAACAGAACGTAACATTGCAATACATTTCTTAATTGTTGGTATATCTATACAGAGTGTTCAAGATGTTCAGCCTACAGCTATATAACATTTTCATTCAGTCTAAAATGATTTCTAAAAGAATTTCTATATCATGTTGCCGGCTGACTTGTAGACAGAAGCTTTCACACCAGACCAACCATTATACATTTAACATGCAGGCAGACAGGGAACTCATCCTCACAAGTTTGCAACTACATGTTGGAAATTCAGCTGTCTTCTAGCCCTTTGATAAGTCTTTATTCTTTGTGTATTTGAGGAGCTGTTTAATAGAATAAGCACTTTTAATTTTCTTATAGAAACATACTTTTTCTACTCTTGCATCAATATGATCACAATCAGTACCTGAGGGCCATAATTGGTGTTAATAAGCACATATTGCACAGTTTGCCCACCAGGGATCTTTATTGTTAGTTTCTTTTTTGTTGTCATATTCAAAATTAAAACGACAGCGAGGATCTTTAACATTTACATTTTCAAAAACAAAAACAAATTGTGGTCAAATCATCTGCAGGAAAAAAAAACAGAGATGAAGCTCAACTAAAGAGCAGGCCTCTATTTCCCTCATCAAAGTCCTGAGAATGCGCGATACTGTAAATTGGAAAAGTGGAATACTCGCCATACAAATCACACAACTAAACAACTAAAACAACTATTGGTAACTTTAAAAAAAAAGAGTAAATAAATAAAAATTAAAAAACACTCTTTTTGAAATAGTTTTTCCAATTTTTGAATTTCTAATCGTATGAAATTAATACCTGATAAGACACAAAACCCAGTCAAGAAAGCTCCTTTTTTGTTTGTTATTTTACTTTCACCCATTGTAATGATATAAAATAAAGAAAAATAAAATAAAATAAAAGCGTGTTCTTTTGTGACTTTTTTCGAGGGAAATAAACTAACTAATACAGGATTACAAATAATCGCTGTTCTCAAATTAATAAAATCATGTAAAAAATTCCATTCAATGTATTTTGGGTAAACAATAATCTTATCCGTTAAAGCCGCGTCATTATTTACATAAAAAATCCCGGAACTTCCGCCCGGCCTGAGCGGAAGTAGGTACGTGGCCGCTTCAGCTGACAGTCTGCATGATGGCGACAGAGGTTCAGAGCGGCGACCTCGACAGCGCTACTTCCAGCCGGCTCGAAGTTTCCATCGACGGCCTCACCCTCACTCCCGATCCGGAGGGCGAGCAATGCCACGGGAAAGAACCGGAGCTCCGACCCGCCGAGCCGGAGACCCACACGCCGGATGACGCGGGAGACGAAGATACACCGACTAGCAAGACAGCCGTGGAGAGGAAATGGGGTTTTCCTTTACACGAGCTCTACGGAATGGGCCTGAAGTTCTTCAGAGGTATTTAATCAGAGTCGCGACGCTTCGTGTTCACCAGCAGAAGCAGCCAGAATCCCGAATCGACCGGAACATTTGTGAGACGAATAGCTGCGGCTAGCAGTTAGCTAGCAGTGGCTTCTCGCTGTCACCGCCCGGGGGCTGTCAACCGCAAAATGACTGTAGCCCTTTAGCCAGAGAGTAGCCTACACCGCTAATAACATAGAGATCGTCAGGTGACTGGTAAACAATCTCTGCGCTTCAGAGGAAACCATACGCGTTTATATTGGAACCGAGGGGCATTTTGTTCTAATTGTTTACTGGGAGTTGTGTCTCGTTGGTGCTAATACCGGAGTCAGGACAGAAAGCTAACCGTCCTACTGGATTGATGACTTATTTGCTTAGTAGTCGCACACACGCCCTGCCCGGCCTGTGGACGGCATCCTGCTCTTCAGCTCCCGGAGATTAGACGCTGACAAGCTCCTGTTGTACTGAATAAAGGACTTCTCTGGGTAAAACTGGTGCAGCATCTTTTCTACATGTGTGTAGCTTTAACTGTCCTGTGGGCCCACTATGTACAACAACAAATCAGCTGTTTTATTTCTTTATTATTTGTATGCTTACAAGCATGCACGATGTTACTCTTATCTGGGTAATTTGATTTACTGCTTTAAAGTCACCAGTGACATTAACATCATGCGTTGAACAATGCATGTGTTATTCTTAAAACCCAGTGTGGGAAATTTATAATTGCAGTAAAATTAGATTTAATGCACATATCAGGTTTCGAGATTAGAACTCATTTGCGTGTCAACGATGTCGCACATACTTTGTCAAGTGTGAGAAAATGCATGTATGGAATGTCCTACTCTCTGTGGCCAACCTAGCCTCTAACACAACAAAGTGTGTGTGCAAAACCATTAGGATCTTGTGCAAATAGGTTGTGGCTTGGTCGTCACGCTGTAAAATGGGAAGTGGTGGTTTACATTTCTGATTGTGCATTCCCAGGTTTGTGACTGTTAGGCCTCTTAAAGTATTTATCAATCTCTATTGTGTAGCTTGAGTGGAGCTTTTGACTCAATTTGAATTGTAAAATATGTGCTTGATTAAAATGAGATTGTTTTTATATAGAACAGCTACTTTCAATTAAATAATTGTTTTACACTCCGCTCCGTAGTTTTAAATAAGATAAACTATGTACTGCTACTGTTTTGATTTATTACACTACAACATTACCGTATATTAATCACAAGCATATTTTTACCGCAGAACATAAATCCGTAAATAAATGCTGTTAAATTCCAACTTGCTGTCCTCAGATAAGGATGGGAAAGCCTTTCACCCGACCTATGAGGAAAAGCTGCGACTGGTTGCCCTGCATAAACAGGTGTTGCTGGGGCCTTACAATCCAGATGCTTCACCGGACGTTGGCTTTTTTGATGTCTTAGGAAACGACCGAAGGTAGCCCCCAGCAGACTCTTGAGTGTGTGTGTGTGTGTGTGTGTGTATGTTGTCTTGAAACCGCCAGCGTTTTTGCCATCTCAGAGGAAATGCAAACAGGCTAAATAGTTCATATGGTCGATTTAATTCAACTTTCGAAGAACTAGTTCTCACGTAGCCACCAAAATAGTTTTTCATTCATCTTCTTGAAGATGAGATGATTGCAGTCGTCTTCTTTTCAGTCATTTATCCAAAACCCGGGTTACGGGTTATACTGGAGCCTGTCTCAGCTGGCTATGGGGGAGAGGCTGGGTACAAAAAACCCACTCACGCTTACACTCATACATACAGGCCATTAAACTGTTTTTATGAAAAGTTCACTAAATGTCCAGTGCTTTTGTTAAAAATTCATTTATAGAGATATGATTTTTAAGGTGTTGTTTTTGTAATGTTTTTAAGTAGTTATAGTTGTTGCCAATGCTACTGCTTTGAATCTTTCCATGTTTCATTATTGGATGTGTTCTAAGAAAAACAGTTTTGCTTGTTATATATGTGTGTATGTATCTACTTTTGCTTTGTGTGCAGAAAAGAGTGGGCCTCCCTGGGTAACATGGAGAGGGAGGAGGCCATGGTGGAATTTGTCAAACTGCTAAACAAGTGCTGCAACCTCTTTGCTCCTTATGTCACCTCACACAAGATCGAAAGGGAGGAGCAGGAGAGGAAAAGGTACGACGCTCCATGTTATCATACATTCATCAGTCAGACCATGGACGTTTGTTCACTAGTGATGTATGAAATCTTCCAATAAGCTAAAACTCCCTATACAGTAGTGTGTTATATATTCCGTGACTTTTGCTCGAACCCAGGAAAGAAGAAGAGGAGCGTCAGCGGCAGGAGGAGGAGGAGAGGGAGCTACAAAGGCAGGAGGAGGAGAGACGGAGGCTTGAGGAGGAGGAAAGGCTAAGGAGAGAGGAAGAAGAAATGAGACAGGCAGAAGAGGAGCGACTACGGGTTGAACAACAGAAGTATGTCTGACCGTGTGAATAATCTCTGCTATGCTTAAACCGCCTTGATGTCAGCATGACTTGTGAACGATCCTCCCCCGACACATCAGCTCCACTCTATCAAAACGCTGAAACTTTCCACTGTCCATTTCCTTTCTCCTCTCCATTTCCCATATTTCCTTCCTCACCAACTCTTCTCCTGTGTGCTGCCTCCTAGGCAACAGATAATGGCAGCACTGAATGCACAGACAGCAGTACAGTTCCAACAGTATGCTGCTCAGCAGTACCCGGACAGCCCAGAGCAACAGATGGGCCTCATCCGGCAGCTCCAGGAGCAGCACTACCAACAGTACATGCAGCAGCTGTACCAGGTGCAGCTAGCCCAGCAACAGGTAGCACAGAACTCCAACACAGGAACACACTGTCACTGATGCATCTGCTCACACACTCGCTGATTTGGTTCACAACAAAACTCTCTGCAAGAAAAGGGCTTAAACTAAAATATGGTACTTGTGATTGTTAAAAATAGTTAAAAATGTCCCCAAAAAAGTGAAAGACACATGGTTAACTCAGCCGGTCCTGTGGCCGTACATGGGTACACCTGTTGTCAGTGTAGTTGTGATAGTCTGTGCTGCTTTTTCAACAGCACTGTAGAAACCTCACATGTTTTATTTATGCCCCTAGTTTGGTTTTCAAGGTCTAAACTCTGTTGTCTTCCTTTTTTCCAGGCAGCTTTACAGAAACAGCAGCAACAAGCTGATCTGATGATGCAGGGCCCCCTGGAGCTGAGTGGCTTCAACACCGGCGACTCCATCTCCACCTCATCAGCAGGACCGTTATGTTCAGCTTCGCCGCTGGCGGGAGAGGAGGCCCCGACTGTTAATGGAGGCCAGTCAGACTCCTACTTGGAGAGTCTAGATCGGGAGCCAGAGCCCGAGCCGGCAGAGGAGATCTCAGAGAACGGACCCTTGTTAGGTTGGTGGACCACAGATGTGTTTCTTGAATGAAGGGGACATAAATCAGAAGCAAAATACATGTTTTTAGCAACAGTTCGAAGTTGGTAGGAATCACATCAGAGAGCATAAAACTTTGAGTCAATTGAAACCTGATTCTTACCTGTGGTGTCCTTAGTGATGACACCAGGAGGGCAGGAAGAACAAGGGCTGGAACAAGTGAAATGTGATAGTCCCTCTGTTGGGTTTTATCCAGCACACACACAGAGTTGTGTTCAGAGGTTCAGTGTCTAGATGTGTTTCCAAACCTAAAGCAAATGGGATTGTCTTTGGCTGAATGCTGTCAAAATAATGTTCAGAAGGCAAACTGAAGTATGCAGAAAAACTTGTTGCCATTGATATAAGTCCTTGCCAAAATACTGGAACTATGTGATCCACCAAGTTTGTCTTGCCTGTCTACAGAAATCTTTTAAAAACTATTGATGTTTTAGTTATTTCAAATTTGTACCTGTAAAATATTGTAATTGTTTTAATGTAATCAATGCTATGCCGTCACTTGCGATGTGCGATTGTGTGGAAACTATTTCCTGGTAGCTTGAGTTTCAACGACAGTGTTGCCGGCGTAGGTGCGAGCGCTTTAATTGCTTGTATTTATGTGTTAGCTGACAGCTGGGCGGCCTGTTGAACTACATTCATTTGTGTGTGCTGGTCAGAAGTTTTTCCTTGCTTCCTTGTAGGATATGCATGAATATCTTGTAAATCCTTTTGTTGTTGATCACAGCAGATTCCCCACCGGTCATAGCTGCTCCTTCAATGTGGACGCGGCCACAGATCAAGGACTTCAAGGAGAAAATACGGCAGGATGCAGACAGCGTGATCACAGTGGGCCGTGGCGAGGTGGTGACCGTGCGGGTGCCCACCCACGAGGAGGGCTCTTATCTGTTCTGGGAGTTTGCCACAGACTATTACGACATCGGTTTCGGGGTGTTCTTCGAGTGGACGGATGCTGCTTCTGCTTCTGTCAGCGTACACGTGTCTGAGTCCAGTGATGAGGAAGAAGATGAAGACGGTGAGATGTTGAGAGATGAATTATTTAATAAAGAAAATTCAGTTCTTGTCCCAAAGTCAGAACTTGTTAAAACCATTGAAAAAGTCTGTTTTTTTTGTAAAAAGAATTAAAACAGTTGTAAAATAATTAGGACATATGGGTTAGATGCATAACTGAAACTTTAGCGAGCACACACCCCTGATAAGCATCACTTGTTTTTCTGCTGTACTGTTGTGTATTTAATGTAACAAGACTTCTGCAGTTCTTTTTGTCACAGAACTTCAGTTGACCTAACAAGTAATATTTAACAACATTTTGATGCTGTATTATTTACCATTTATATTTTTGGTTTCTTGATTTGAATCTTGAGTTATAAGTTATTTTATCAGTTAATCAAAATAAGATAGCCATGCTTTCAGAAAACTTTAAATGTCCAAAGTGCCATCAGATTTATTTTACTTGACGTCCTGCTCCTGTGTCCCTAGGCGATCCTCCCAGTGAGGAAGAGAAGGCAAAAAAAGAGGCAGGGAAGCCCCAGGTGGATGAGATTGTGCCGGTGTATCGGCGGGACTGTCATGAGGAGGTGTACGCCGGCAGCCACCAGTACCCCGGCCGGGGAGTCTACCTGCTCAAGTTTGACAACTCCTATTCACTCTGGAGATCCAAGAGTGTTTACTACAGAGTCTACTACACCAGATAAGCCTGAATGCAGACACAGGAGGAGCCAAGGATTGTGTCTGTTTGGAAATATGTGGGTATGTGTGTGAGGGTTTGTGCAATGGCAGCGTGTGTGTGCCTGTGTGTGTCTGTGTGTGAGAAAGTAATGCCTGATCGATTCTGGACTGACCCACCAGATGGGGACAAAGACACACCTGGAGCCCATTTTTGCTGTTTGGACAAAGATGTATGTGTTGAATTAGGGATGTGTGTCCCAAGATACACCCATACGTTCAGCCGTTGGAAGAAGAGTGTGTATTCATGTTGTATATCCCCAACTTCTCCTCGCTGCACCCACATAATCCAGGCTGTAGAACTTTGTTCTCACATTTTATTTGCCCACTTCTCATCCCACCAACCCTGTCCCAAAGTGCTTTGAGGAGTGTTTTCATTCTTGGCTAGTTTCCCTTTTTGTTGGTGAAGGTGGTTATTTATCACAACAAGAACACAATGATAAAAATCAAGTTATAAGGGGAAAAATGATTCTTACTGTGTTTTCTATTCCACACTGAGCTTCTGGTCCTACAAACATGACGCACATAAAACACCAGCGCACACACACTTCAATTTTTTATTATTTTTTTAAACAAATTAGTAGCACACTGTTCCATCTCCTAGCCACAGTGATTACATGAGGATCTATCTGGACCATTAGTGGGAACTGCTCTTTTGATTATTTCTTTGTAAAATTTTTTGATATTGTCTGAGTGGATCTCTTTAACTGAGTCTTTTGGTCAAATTTATGAAGGATGGGCAAGAAGGCATTCCATTGTTGAGGATGTGCTCCAGATTAAATGTTACAGAAGTGAGTATAAAATAAAATACACATGGAGTAATGTGGTTGTGAACCCTCTGGCTTTATAACATCAAGGATCTCTGTCTCGTTTAAATTTAAAAATGTTCGTCTTTGCCCTCTTTCTCTGACAGATTTTTTGTGATTTCATTTCAACTTCTTCCACCTTTAAACAGTTGCCTCAGTGTTTCTTTATAGCAGTGTTTCTGTATTTAAGGTTAAAAATTAACTGATTAAACCCGCGGTGCACTGGCGTCGCGCCTGGAGTATCCCCTGCTTCATGCCCCAAGCCAGCTGGGATAGACTCCAGCTCCCTGCGCAAGCAGTTAGAGAAAATGAATGAATGAATGATTACACTAAATCTTTCCCAGTGTTGTGACAGATGCAAACAGAATGAGAGAGCATGAAGATGCTTATTAATATTATTTGGGAGGGTTCTTATTCTGTGCGGTTGGACACGCTGCACTCTATTATGACACACAAGTGCTCTGAACAATAAAAATTCTATTTAATTTGGAGGTTGTGAATCATAACATCCCTATAGCTTTCACAAATCTAAAACTTACTAGACATAATGTAGTCATCTTCTTTCTGGCATGAATTTACTCAAATTGTGGTGAATAAACTCAGATTATATAGACTTATGTTTGTGTCTTGGGTGGTGTGCTTACTAACTCATTTGTGACATCTAAGTGTACTCAACCATCATTTAAGGTCTATTACTATAATGTAGATTCATTATTCTTCAGTTAACATCACTCATACAATACTTTGTGCACAAACCACAAAGGTGCATCATGAGCAGTGTCTTCTGTCGGTGTCAGAACATTTTGTTTTTCTAGTTACTGAACTGGAATTTGTGCTTTTGTTTGTTTGCAACCCAACTTTAAAGACTTAGGTAGAGTGACCCTCCTGATTATCTTTTCATTCTATTTAATTACAGGCCACATCTGCCTCTCTAGTCAGTGATTTGACTAACAAGATGTCGCTGTTTATCAAAGTTTCCCACTTGTTCTGAAGTGTGATTTCTGTTTTACTGGGGCTGATTTGTTCAAGCCTTGTATGTAAATAATCCTCATAAGTGAGTATATGTACGGATTTTAGTTGGGTAAGGAGGATATGGTTTTGAGAATCAATGCACTGTAAAATATTGTGAATGAGATTTATGTATACAATTTACTCCAAATTAAAGTTCAAGCCTTGCAGGAATCAAAAAAATGAAAGACACTATAGACATGACAGACATGTAAAAAAACCCATCTTTTTGTATTGTTTTGACCTCTTTGTTTTCTTATGCGTTGCAAGATCTTTTTGGGCATCTATTTGATCTTGATTAAACTTCTGTTCAGCTCTGAAATTGTGCAATTCTCCGTTTTCTTTATTTAAAAATATTTTTAATCACAGCTTCAAATTTTACAATACATTGCAAATGCAGATGTAATCATTAACACCGAGGAGATTTAAATTAAACCATTAGTTTAGGCTGTGATAAAAGGTTTGTACCTGCCATCAAAAGCATGGAACGCTTATTTATTTCCTCAAGTCAACGTTAAAACAAAGGGAGGAGGGAAAGCTGTGGAAATCAAAAGCTGGCTTTGTAACAATAGAGCAATATTAGTTGACTTTTTTCCACCAGTGGGTAACAGGACATCCTGCTGTTTTCCTGTTGCACCAGGGGAAGAACAGATGCGGATGTTTTCCATGAAGTGATGCCACCCCGTTCCGTCAGGAACAGCCCCCAACAGCCTGAAGGGGCAGCTCGTCGAACTGAAAACACTCTATTCAATAGTCTCCCTGGAGTTGTTGTGCTGTCCTGTGAACACCAGGGGGCAGTCACACGCTCCGGGGTCGAGGCGCCCTCACCCGGGAAACCTGAACTCCACCCAACAGGATTCGGTTGGAATTTAAAGGGCATTGGTGTGAACGTCAGGGATGGACTGCACTCAGGACAAACATGTGTTGTACACACAGAGACAATAAATCAGAGGCAAGTGTTTGTGTTTTCTGGAGGTGACTTTAAAAGTATGTAAAAATAAAGAGAAGAACAAACGTGTCCTTTATTTAGAATAAAGGCGCTATTGGAGGCTAACGGTGCAGGTCTGTTGGTATTTCCCTGTTGTCAGCAGCAGATTGGAACTATGTGGCTCCTCAGGGAGAAAAACGGTAAAAAATATTAAAAAAAACAAAAATATAAAACGCGTTTGAAATTTGTTTTCTCATAATACCATCACAGTCAGAGATTTGCGTTGTTTACTATGTTGTTTGTCAATGTCAACAACTTTATTTTCATGACGTAGTTGGACCAACATGCTAGCAAATTAAAGTCATCCACACCGTTATTGCTAACGGGAGTTCAGCTAACACGACATTTTATTGACTTCATTTCTTTTCTGGATTGGTTAAAAGTTGTTATAACTTAATAAAATATCTAAATACATAAAGACAACCTCAGTATAATGTGTATTGGGAGTTTAATCATTTCTTGATAGACGTAAAGTTGTAGTTCCTTACGTAATTTCCCGCGTCATTAAGCTATTAAAACGATTAATAAATTGACCGAAAGATACATTTTAATTTGTTAAAGTACAGAAATTATATATTTAAAAATGAATTGAACAGTTTTACACCAGGTATTAGCTTCACCATTATCTTCACACATCAGAATGGACGGTGTGTGTGGTGGTTAGACGGTGTCTCTCCTCTCTTCCCAGGCGGCCTCCGTCTCCAGAACTCCCGTCCAGGTTTTCCCTCAGACCGGCGGACTGACATCGGAAGCGGCCGCAGGTAAACCCTCATGTGGCTCCGGCTCCAGCGGCTACAGGTGGTTTCAGTGTGTGTCCGGGTTTTTCTTTGTACTTTACTTTTCCTTGTGTGTGTCTGTGTGTTTTTTTTCTCTCTCTCCTCCACAGCTTTGCCCTCGGTCTGGGTGAATTTGAATAGACTTGGGGAGGTAACGTCTCCAGTGTGCAGCAGCACAAAGTCCCATGCTTTTGAAAAACAAAAATGTGGCGGGACCGAAGGATTGTAGGAGCAGCCGCGGGCAGGAGATGCGTTACGGACTCGTTTTGAAGTTGGGAGGAATTCGCGCAAAGAGTTTTGTTCCGTAGGAACTATTAGTATGAAATAAACATGCCTTTCCATCCGAGGAGCATCGAGCCGCGGCGTGTCGGTCGGTTATCGGTGAGAGACGGCCGGACACCGGCGGAGGAGAACGGGAGACGCAGGCTGCGAAAGCCCGTGTTGTTCTCGTCTCTGGATGAGGTCGGCTGTCATGTGCTGACCAACATCATCCACCAGATTTCGGACCTTTCACGACATGCCAGCGACATCTTCCTGGGCATCGAGACGGAGGCAGGGATGGTGTACAAACGATCCTGCAAGATTCAGGGGCGGCTTCAAAATCTGCAGGTTGAAATCCGCAAGTTTGATCCCAAGAAAGTCAGAATCCGTAAGTTTTGCCTAGTTTATAATTTATGTTCTGCAGTGTTTCTCTGGCAAGTATAGCTCTAAATGTATGGTCCTGTAGCAGTGCTGTAGTATTTATTGTATTAAAACCAGTGGAATTTCCTCTGGCATCGAATATAATGAATGCACACACAACGGGCTTGAATTTAATCTGCTTTTGGAGATCCTTTTTTCCTGAGCGTTTGCTGATCTCATAAGTCACCGGTGTGTGGATCTGATGATCAGGTTCAAGTTGATCGTCACATTTTGAATTGAACATTTTGAACAGAGACTACAATAACTGCCCATCTGCCTGACTTTGGGCTTTGCTTTGATATTGACTTATGTTAATGCAGACATTGAGTCCTGCCAGAAATGATGGATCTCTCTCAACACACTCACCATCTGTGTTTAGGTCATGCTGAGATCACAGGGGCGTTTACAGTCCATTTTGTTCCGCATGTAAACAAAGTTGGTCAACAAGAATACATGGAAAATCAATTTTCTTTGCTGCACTCTGTTCCAAACTGATTTGTTTGTAGATTTGCTTTGCTTCCTTTGTAAAGGTGCATCCTGTAGTTTCTCACACACTGGTCACGCATTAACTCAGACTTTGGCTCGTACTCTGGTGACTGTCGACTTAAAAAGATTGAAAGATAGACCTGTCATTTTGTCAGTTTGACACAGATCTGTAGCTGAGCTTTAAAACGAACACATAGATGTAACTTTATACCCCTGCTTCCTACTAAATGGCTTGTTATGGTTTACTGTATATAACTGTAGTAGTTAAGGGATCAGCTTTCCCATTCATTCCATGTGTGGCTTCTCTGTTTGTTGAATTTGCCTCAGAAAAGGATTCATAAGACAAGCCTAAATTCTTAACATTTGCGTGGGAGGACAAACTTACATGCTGAGTCAGTATCTTTTGTTCTTTATTTAATGTTCCTCTGACTAAAACACTTGCTGTGCCTTCCTGACAGAGACACACACTCAGTCAAAAACCAGTTGCAGGAGGATAAGTTGTGTAGACGGTTCTCAGACACAAGAGAATGCAACGTATGATAAGTAATGGATTGAACTTGATAGTGCATCAAGCTGTGTTTAGGGGCTACCCTCTAATCTAACGCTCTCAGTGACAGCTGCCAGACGTTTAACTAATCCTCTGTGTTCCAGCATGGCTCCACTGCTTCTATAGTTTCTACCTGTTTGAATGCACTCCTGTGTTGAACTGTGAGTTCATTTTTAAAGTGCAGCTAAGTCATACTTGAAGTCGTCCGGTGGAGGTGTGAGAGAGTTGTCTGGAATGTGCTGTATTACTCAGCCGTCTGGATCTGTCAGCTCCCATATTTCCCTAAGGCCAGCCCTGGATACACTGAAGACACCTGTCTTTTAAAGGTGCTGTGTGCGTTTGTTAAGAGCGATGGTTGATTTAGTGCCATTACATGCTTGTCGAATGCTGAGACTCAAAGGGGCTGATGGTGTTAAAACTGAACCCAATCAGCAAATCAAACAGCAAGCCAAAGCCTTTGTGTTTGAAGACTTATGGATCTGACTCAGCAGTCGTCTTTTTCTCCAGATTTTCCTGCCTTGTGAGTAATAAATTTGAATATGTCACTGGAGTTGTTTTGAATGAGAATTTAAATAAAAACTAATGCGTGATGAAGAAACGAATTATTCATTTACATATTGTGGGGTTTAGCAGTGTGTCGGTATAGGTTCTCATTCACAGTTCAGTCTTTCAGCCTTCAGGAAGTATCTTCTCTTTTCATACATGACAGAAATAACACACCTTACTTTTTTGCAACCTCTTAATAATAATAATAATAATAATAATAATAATAATGTATAAATAATTTATTTATATTTAATTCAAGGGGATGTAAGCACAGTCCAGGTGCCACAGGTAGCCTGCTTCCACAAAGTTTGAGTGATGACTCATTAATACATTAGATTTTCATATTGTTGATTTTGCAGTTTGATACTTGCTGCATTTTTTTTTCAAAGAAAGTTCTGATGTCTTTTGGCAGCAGCATGACTGCCCAAGCACGGATTCTCATACACACTTCACTGATGAAGTGGCAGACTTGATTTTATAGCTGTGAAAGCACATTCATTTTGTAAATATGTTCAGTAGAATCAGCCAAGTCTCTGTATTACTGTGAAAAAAAGCACCATTGTTTGTCTTTGCAGTTTTAAACACCATCCAAATTAGACGAAAAACAGACGGTGAAAGTTTTGTTTTAGATGGTGGATTAGCTGGTCAGTTGAGAGGGTTTATTTGGTATTTTTAACCTCAAACGTACTGGGGAAAGCCATTTAACCAGCATCACTGGGAAGCATTGCTGTCTGTACCATCTTATGGTTTGCATGTGAGAATTTAACAATGACCTCCTCCCTCATTCTGTCTTCATCCACCATGGGTCACAATTCTTTCTCTAACCTTGGGTCAGAGATGGATCATGTTACTGGTGGGGGCAGAAAAAAGAGGCTCCTTCTGTGCCGTTGGGGCATGGACCTCAAGGGAAGGGTGGAGTGAGTGTTTGCGGGTAGAGTCTCTGTTTAATCATCAGAGATAGTTCAAACAGAGACTTGATAGACCTGCGGTATCCTATTCTGTATGTATATTTTGTCCTGTATCACTGTTCGTCCATTTGTACTGAAGTGCTCATCACCAGGTCAGAGGTCGTGCTATTCAGCCTCGGAGGACAACATCTGACCCTCTGCAGTCAAGAGTTTACACAAAGTCTAGTATGGCTAATACACACACACTCTGAACCTTTCACTACTGATCTGCTCTTGTACTCTTCCTCCTGAAGTGACTCCTAAAATGCCTATCTTAGGTATTGTCACAGTAACTTATCAGTTGAGTGGGAAGGTGCTGCAAGGAGACAGGTAAATGCTGTGGATAAACTTAAATGTAAGAGTGATGACGAAAGTAAAGCAGATATCAAACTGTGTTAAACTGTTGAGAAGCATAAAAACATTTCTTGGAGAAGCAGCACACGTC
Source organism: Antennarius striatus (assembly GCF_040054535.1). Taxonomy (NCBI): domain Eukaryota; kingdom Metazoa; phylum Chordata; class Actinopteri; order Lophiiformes; family Antennariidae; genus Antennarius; species Antennarius striatus. The sequence continues at coordinate 14,574,875 of NC_090794.1, read as the reverse complement.
TGAGTCCAAGAAGTTGTTAATGCTAGGAACAGGAAACAGATACAGCCAATCAGAATTTATTTGTTTTTCTAGAGTACTAAAGCCCAAATATGAGACTTCCAGACACAAAGCTAAAGAACTGAAAAAGCACATCAGCTGCCTGCATATCCTTGCAGACTACAGCACCACCATTCACATCTGGACTGTCAGTTCAGCTTGTTGCAATATTTAAGAAAAGCTCAGCCAAATAGCTGTAACCTTTAGTTTGTTACAGCTTGCAAATATGCAACATCAAATGCAAATAATTTTATTATTTAGTACTTATATTGGTACTCTGTGTCAGCAAGTACTCAAATGTACCTGTATGTGTTCTTGGCCTAACAGTAAGTGGTATCAGAGCATTTCCACTATGAAGACTACCAGGACAGTTACAGGACAGTTTGTTTCACTTACGCTCATTGGAGGTGAAAATTAGAGTGTACAGGCCCAGGGTGTACCCATGACAACGGTATGCGGTCTGAGAGAGGACTGTAGAAGTTGATGAACATATGCTGCCAAAAAGACTGGGTTGATTAGTTAAACCTCCGTTGTCTGCTGAGAATCACAAGGATCAAAATCAACCTAAAGGTAAACGGTTTTCATGTAGATTTGACATCACCCTAATGGGATGTTGTGAGAAATAGAACTGCTTTAGCCCCCTAAATCAAATGTTGTCATTTCATGTAAAATCTGCAAAGTATGTGTGACAAATTTCTGAGCTCATCAATTTTAAAGATGTCCGATTGTGACTGATCAACTATTGATTGGCAGTTCTGATTGGCTGGTTTAATCACAGTTCAATCACAGCAATAGTGACTTGGTGATCCCATTTAAAGCAGCCTGTTTGTGATTACCACACACTGATCTAAGAATGTTGCCTCTGATACACATTTAATGATTTTACTACATTTCTCTCTGTGTTTTCCTGGACATCCTGAAGTCGGCACACATGTGTGAAATACAGTACTAAGTATCTGTTACCAAATACGGCACCAGGATGAATAGGGAGGCCGCTATTTTAATACTGAAAGTAGGTTGAACTAGTGCACGTTCACACACACACACACACACACACACACACACACACACACACACACACACACACACACACACACACACACACACACACACACACACACACACACACACACACACACTAATGCTTCCCCACATCACTCAACTATATATAGTCCTATTTTTTGCCCAGTGATTTCTCATATCTAGCAGGCTGTCATGTTTTGTGTGTGTGTGTGTGTGTGTGTGTGTGTGTGTGTGTGTGTGTGTGTCTGTGTGTGTGTGTGTGTGTGTGTGTGTGTGTGTGCTACTTTGGGCATAAGAGTTTGCAGTCTGCCTGTAATGATAATGAAAACAGTTAACTGATTGATCCCCCTTATCACATTACAATTTAGTCACTTACACAAACTAATTACTGTTTATCTATTTTTGATTTATTCAATTTTCTGGTTGGCAACACACACACAAACACCCACTCCCATTTCAGTTCCCCACGGTCACTAATCACCGCCACATTGCCCTGCTTTTGCTAATAGAGAGCAGTCATTATGCAGTCGGAATCCTTAAGTTCGTTCCCACAGAGTTCTTCCAGCAACAGGAGCCTGGTGTGGTTCTCGGGTTCTGGAGGTCAAACGAGTCCCATGAAGAACAAAATAGACGGGTCAGGAGGGACTGGAAAAGAGTTGAAAAAGTGAGAGAAGAGTAGAGAAAAAGAGTGGGAACGGCCTGCAGCATTTCAACTACTATGAGGACACAGCCATTGAACTGTATTTGACTTGGTGTGTGTGTGTGTGTGTGTGTGTGTGTACATGTACATGTACATGTGGCAGCCCTCTCTTTCACCTCGTTAGCCTTGGCTAACGTACAGAGGAAGGATAAAGATCGAGAGATGACTGATGAATAGAAGTGTTGTTTTTCAGGCTCTCCTGCGTTCTTGTCTCTACGTATACACACACATTTCCCTTCTGTCAGTCTTAACATGTGTGTTGTAATATCCTGACTCCAGCTGCTTGTACTCATGTCTGTCCTACAGTTCTTCTCTTAAATAACACAAAATCTATCAGAGACAGATTCACTTTTGATTGTTTGGAACTGTTCTGACAAAAATGAGTAAAACCCAAGCCAGGAAGTCTGGACTCCAGCTCACTCTGTGACATACTTGATCCTATTTAATTCATTCATTCCTTCCCCATTTTACCCATTTAAGCTTTAGTATTCTTCAAACAAAAAGACGTGTCTTGATAGATTAACTCCCATTGCTGATAATACCAAGTATTACTTGCAACAAAAGAAAGAAAAGCTGCTGTTGATCCTTGAATTGGTGATGCAGAGCTCAGACTTCAATATAAAGTGCCTGTCAGGATGTAACCATGTCTGTTAACAAATACGTGGCTGTGTTCACACCCTACAGGAGCCAGATGCAGACTGGGAAATTGATAGTTTGGGTGCTGCAGAATAATCCAGGGTTTACGAAGCCAACAGGGACGTAGTTAAAGTTAGAGTTATGGATTTATATGTCCCTCAACTGTGTCCCTTTTATTCGTTATTTACACTCTCTTCATTATCTTTATTCAAACTGTGTAGAATCTCTGTCATTTAGCCTTTCTGTTTTTCACTCTGACTTCACTACCTGGATTTATGTTGGACGCTCCCCAACATAAATGTTCCATGGTTGTACACATTAAAGAACCAGTTGAACAGTGAATAGGTTGACTTAATGTTTCAGTTTACACAATTGTTTTGGAGAAAATGCACCTCCAGTAGCCAGATTCTGTTTTTATCACTTTGTACATCTTATACAGTGTCTCGGACACTTTTTGAGTGCATTCCGCTGTCAACAGCTTCCCCTCCATACATCCTTAAAGACCCCATCACAGAGCCTTCTCCTTTCTCTCCTATTGTCAATTTCATCTGCCTTCCAAACTGTTTCATTCCTCTCTGTGATGCCCACCCACATTCTACCATCTGACCATAAAAAACCCCTCATCCTTCTTCCATCTCTAGTCTTGTCTCTTTTGTCTTTCTGCTGTTTTATTCATTCAGTTTATTAAGCTCTAGCCAGAGGGATTAAATATTCAGTTTGTCTGTCCCATTCTTTTTCAGGGCAGAAAGTTATGAACGGTTAATTTCATCGCTCCTTGGACAAAAATTAACTTCTTTGATCTTAGGGGTCAAAGGTCACTCTGTCTCTGTTGTCACAAAAGTAACTTGTAGCCATAATGTCATATATTAATTTGATAAAATGTTTACACTGTCTTATCTGATAGGATAACATTGTGAAGTCATTCTGCAGAGATTACTATTGTCAATATTCAAAACTAGATGTCATTAATATGTAATAAATGATAAATTGTTATATATATTGAGTTTTTCCTCAGTGTCTTTTGTGCTACTAGGCTGAAGGTGTGAGGTGTGGTGACTGAATATTAGTCACTTCTGTTTCAAGTTGTCTTCACAAATGTTTTTAGCCCATTCTCCAGAGTGTTGTTTCTGTAAGTCAGGTGAAAGGTTCATCCCAGAACGCCTCTCAGCTCCTACAAATGTGGAGGAGATGGAATTACAGTATGGGGGTTGTTTTCTGCATGAGGTGTCGGTGAGCTGATGCAACCTGACAAATCCATTTAAAAGATATTACTAAAAAGGTTTCCTCAAACCTGAACAAGTTGTGTAGTGGAAATAAAAGATAATAAGCTCATTTTCAACAAGGTAATTTATTATTGCACATAGAAAAAGCAAACACAATGGATTTTTAGCATAAAGATAATATTTGGGATCAAGCCGATGAGATGTTACAGCAGTCAGTGATGTATGAATGTAGACCGCTTAGAAAAACGAGGGAAAAGCTATCCAATGTTAAAATGTACCCTGCACACAGACAGTACAATGTTGTGTAACATCATTGCTTAATTTACTTGGAAAAAGTCAGTCATCAAATGTATGATGAGTTCTATTTACTTCTTTTTTTGCTTTGTTTATGCTGCTGAACTGACGCACTGGTTGGCAGAGGCATACAATCACAAGGTGGTTGGTCCTGTTCATCGTGTTCTCTCCTTTAAAGACTGTCTGACATTCATGCTTGACAGTTGGAACCTTTTTTTTGGTTATGTTTCTACCTAATAAAAGTTGCTTAGAATTTACCATTAACATATTTTTTTAACCTTGCAATGAGAACTTAACTTACACTTGAAATGTGCAAGTTCATTTCATACCAAAGTTTACAGCAGCTAAATTTCATAGAGTCATTGGATTCAGCACATGGCTGTCAGGGGTACAACGTACAACACAAGTTCTGTTTCTCTTTGTGCTTTATCTCTATGACAACAAACCGGTTTCAAGATGTTAAAGAAGAAACGATCGGGATCCTTTGAACCTATGCGAGATCTGTATTCGACGACAGGGAAATATAGAATTGAAGACATCCTAGGATAGACTGATGTGTATGGCAGGTGGACAGTCAAACACTAATCCGTACTGTACACAATGACATCCTGCAGCAGCTGGTATGGTCGACATAAAGGCTATTGTTAACCTCAGATATGCACTTTACTGCACTCTCTGTCTCTCTGTCACACACACACACACACACACACACACACACACACACACACACACACACACACACACACACACACACACACACACACACACACACACACACACACACACACACTTTGGCAATACAGGGGGATTTTCTGCCACATCTGTCAGTTGTGCCACCAACATACACACACACACACACGGAAACATGGGAACCCTCGGCCATGCACACAAAGGCATGAGTGATGTTTTGAAGCCATTCCCACCATTCATCTTAAAAGCTGTGGAAACAGTAGCTGTGGCCCCACCAGGCATCCAGGCAGACCTGACTGATCAGTGGAGACCTGCAGGGTACCGGCCACAGCGAGTCAGGGTTCGCTTTGAGAGGCCAACACACAACATGAATTGAATAGAGTATAGCATCGTACTCGATATTTGCTTTTAAAAACACGTTTTGGGAAGATGACACATTGGGCTGGAGCGGTGGCTGTATTTTTATTTGCGAATGACGCCTTAGAGACAACTGTCTGGTCTTTCCAGGGATATTTTTGACTTCTATAAAAAGATAATTTGAATTTTGTTGGCTGAATAAACAAGATGAGTAACAATAGTATGAATATTTTGCCTTAGGTAAGAACACACTAGGATGTCTGTGTAGGTTCTCAGTCATCCAGGTCATGGTTATCCAAAAGCTGTGTTAGTCAATCCACTGGACGTTAAGAAAGTTCTTGAAGACGTTTCGTCTCTCATCCAAGAGAGACGAAACGTCTCTCTTGGATGAGAGACGTCTCACTTGAAGATGACTTCTTCAAGTGAAGAAGTCTCTTGGATGAGAGACAAAACGTCTTCAAGAACTTTCTTAACGTCCCGTGGATTGACTAAAGCAGCTTTTGGAACACACTAGGATTAATGTCTGAGTAACATTAATCATAATTTCAATCTATCATCTGTAATGTGCAACTCAAGACTGCCAAATAATGTAACTGATTTGAGTGAGTCTGACATATTAATGATCAATATTTGAACCGGGTGTGTGTTGTCACATGTCAATCCATCATTAGCTGCTCAAACAAAGTGCATGGATGGAGTGCTGACACTGAGTCAACAGTAAGCTCAGCTTCATGCTCCCCTCCCTCTGGTGCTCAGTCTGTACTTTGGCAGAGGGTTCAGACGTAGGCATCGCAGGTCTGTAGGACTACAGGGTGGACCCAGACCTTTAGCATCACGCGCTGTGATGGTTATCTTTGAACACACTCATCCACTGTGTTTTAAAAGTTGTTTAACCATCAATGTGGACGGGAACAAATCACATTTGTTTGAATTTGATTTAAATTACATATGTTGGCAGGGTAATCTTGAAGTGTGTAATCGGCAGTCTCCCTCTGTGATTACTGAGCTAACCAGTGTGGTGTGTCCACTCACCAGAGAGCACATTTTGGAAAGAGAAAATGGGAAGCCACAAAGACTTGGCAACTTTCATCTATAGAGGGATGGATAGATAGATAGATAGATAGATAGAGGTAGATAAACAAGTGTAATGAGGAGAAAAGAGTAGTTATGTTTGTGATGTACATTAGATTCAATCTATAGAGAACTCCAGTCAATGCATACAATATAAATAACCAGCTAAGGTTAAGTCCCTTTCCTGCACCTAAGTGCAAAACTCAAGGCCTGTGTGACTACATGAACCCAAGAGTCTGGAGTACAATTCAACACTGTCTTTTTTTGTTTTGTTTTTAATTTTAAGAGAAAATAGTGCAATTGGAACATATTCATATGAAGCAGCTGTCTGTTAGTAGAGAATCTAGTCAGGATAGTAGTTCATATGCCAAACAGATAAACTGATGACTTGGTGAGGAATGCTGGACTTCTCTTTCTTGGGGTGTAAAATACATCTGAACATTGTTAAATTAGTGCTTTGACATGTCTTGATCAAGCTGTTTTCATCAGGTCTTTATATATTTAGTTAAATCATACATTCCTTGTAGAGGATGTCCACTAGCATTCCTGGACTGAGCGTATGAACACCCTTATGACCCCCTCCTCAGAGCTCTGTGTGCTTCGATGTCTCTCACCGCCAAGGTGTGACTGGGGTTTGTATGAATTTAGCCCACATGCGTCTCACACTCACAACACACACACACACACACACACACACACACACACACACACACACACACACACACACACACACACACACACACACACACACACACACACACACACACACACACACCTCTTTGTATATTCACTACACAAACAGCAGTGGAGGACCAACCTGGTTGATACATTTTTAGCCTGCAGTCAGACCTCACACTCTGCAGACTGCTCTTGGTTTGGAGGGCGTGGGGTGGAGGATGGGGGGGGTTCAAGGCCACCACCCGTAAGCCGGTGCACAGAGATGTCTCAGCAAAATGGAAATAATAACAGCAGTGAATTCTGACACATGCAGGACATGTGCAGAAACCACCACACACTGCAGGGACATAAGTGGTGACCTGATTCTGAATGTGACACACATTTGAACTGTACAGAAGGATGTTTTTGAAGAAGGGTCAACTCACGTGTCCCTCTTTATGAGACCTGGTATAAATTAACTTTAATAATTAAGCATGTGAGATGGAGTATTAATGCTTGCTGGATCTTTAAGTATATAAAGTTGTCCCATATTATTGATTTTGCTTTCTTTTCAGAGGAGTAGAAATCAGGGACATCTGTCCTTTCCTCTGGTGCGGCTTTGCAGTTGGCACAATTGAGCAGCGATTCTTTGTTCTTCTTTCTCATTAAATTTGTAATAAGAAAATGTTCACAGTATATTCTATACCTTAGAATTACCGTCACCTTGGCAACCACTGCAACCCTTTGGTGTTTCATGGGGAGGTGGAGGGATGCCCTTTCAATTTGTCTATGTGATGATCAGACAAATTAGCCATGTTTTCATCCCTCTGATTGCTGCGTCATCATCCATCATCTTCTGTCTCCCCAGAACCCTGCATTGAGAAAGAGTGTGTGTCACTGAGGTGTGTGTCACTTCACTGACGAAACTCATTGTCAGAGTTTATATACATGTGTGCATTTAAATGGAAAGTTTCATCCACCTCTATGATCACCTGATATGTAGAATAGTAAGTTCTATGTTAAAACCAATGCATTAAAGTGAGGAATTTGTGCACAATTTTGACACAATTATAGCAACATGTTCAGGTGTGTGCTGTCATTGAAATGTAGGCGTTATAAAAAAGTTTAAATATATGCAGTAAGTGTCCGCACACAGCCACACACCCTGTGATTTTACACATCTGTATGTGAATGTTGCCATAAATGTACAGCTGTTTGTGTGCATGTCCGTGCACACAAGGGTGTTTGTGTGTGTGTGCGCAAAAGAACAAGGGAGTGCATTCAGAGAGACGCTCCCATACCATGCAGTCAGAGGGGATTTTCAGTCAGTGATGGGGATTATGAGGAATTTGATTTTATACGGCTACATAATGGTTAATCTCCTGCAGCCCTGCTGCAGTCTGCAGGCCCCGTCCTGTCACTGCCCAACGTCGGAGGCAGCAGAACCTACGAAGGGAAACAACTTGTTTGTGTGTCTTACCTGTGTGTTTATAGGATTAGGTGTGGAGAAAATAATTACCTGTATGGGAATTTGATTTTTATTCAATATTTTGAGTGTGTTTTTGCGCTTCAAAAGATTAATGTAGCACTTAAATGCTATAAATGAGTATAAATGCGATACTCTGCTTTTATTATTTATTATTTTTCATATTTTAAAACTGCTTTTTCCTTCAGTGTCTGGTTTGAAGTATTTCAGTGACATTCTCTCGGGCGTTGATCGGTCCCAGCTCTGAATGTCTGTTCTGGAGGCTGCTGCCAGCTCAGTTCAGGGTGTATTGACTCAGCTGTGTTTTTGACCTTCCTGCTATGTATGTGTGTGTCTGTGCATTTGTGTGCATGTGTGAGAGACAAAGGAGTCCGAGAGTGTGTGTGGTTGAGTGAGTGAAGCAGGCTATGACCATAACAGTTGTTTGATCAGACATGTTCTTAGCATGTTTCAGAAGTCCATTATTGGTGGGGTAAAACTCACTCATAATTTTTTTTTCACAAAGGGGTTAGCATGATTCTATAACCATGTTATAATGTGATTGTTCCTTGAAATGACCAATACGCATCTGAACAGACTGTATTATCCGTTATTGTTGTTCATCTGTTATTTTTCTGGATGGTTCCCTTCCATATTTTCCTACAGCTTTACTTTAACGGCAGACAAAACCAGTATGTGGACTGACTGGTGTAGCCTAGTATGTCAGTTGTTGCAGGTCGGTGAACCGTTCTGAAGAACGGTGTTGTGTGGAGATGATAGTGTATCAGATGACCATTATAACCTGTCAACAATGACATCTCCACACGTTGTTGTAGGGCAGTTTCGTTCCTGCAGGATTATTGTGTGATGGATCAGGTTACTACCTCAGAGCGTTTTGTGTGTAGTCGGGGTTAATGTGTTTCAGCTTTTTTCTGTCCATAATGTAACTATAAGCAGTTGTGATGCTCAGGGTGTAACTCCAGGCTAAATCCTTACCGGTTTGCTTCATTTTTATCAACACAAATTCTTCCAATCTGGATCCCTCTTGTCCACAAACACACACACACACACACACACACACACACACACACACACACACACACACACACACACACACACACACACACACACACACACATCACTGCAACTACCCTTAATGAGGCCCACAGCACAACAGTAGCTAATAAGGCGGTGCTTAAAAGGACCCCCCACCACTAACAGTGTGCTCCTGCTGTCTGCCAGAGTAGAATTCACCCCATCAACTGCTTGAATTACTATCAGGGCTTCACCTTCAATCCACCTCCACCCTCCTGGGACTATTAAAAAGGGTTTAGAGGCGTAAAGGTCCAGGAAGTCCAAGAAGTGAAAGCAGGTTAATTATGTGACTAAGGGCTCTTGGCCGTGGGGAGCGTGGCTCTTCTGGGCCCCTGACACCCCGGAGGTCTGGAGATGACACTGAGTGCCTTTGTAGTGTGAAGACACAGGCAGTGATGAGTGTTCTGAATTGAAATGTCAGATTCCCTAGGGCAGCAGGGAAAAGAGAAATCCATCAATCTTTCCCTTTTATCAATCATACATGAATAAATCTGGGCTCTGTGCTGTGTTACGTTATCTTTTTACCAGATTTACCATTCTGGCTTTCCTGTTATCCACTCTTCTTCCTCAGTGGCCTCTCATACAGTTTAAAGTAAAAACAAGGAAACACAGCACTCTGACTTCCTTCCTCCTTCCCCCGTAACACATTTTAGTCCTTGACGTGACTGTGGAACAGAACCTATGACTAATGGTATGAGCAGGAAGGTTTATGGAAACTTGGGGACACATAGAAAATTGGAAACCTAAACCAGTGCACAAAATACAAACTGTTTCATGTCACCTCTGACTCCAATGTGAATAGTCCCGTCATATATATATATATATATATATATATATATATATATATATATATATATATATATATATATATATATATAAAGCACATTATTATGATCCTGAAAGTACAATAATATAATGAAGAAGAAGATGAAGAAGAAGAAGAAGATACACTTTATTGATCCCCTAGGGGAAATTACATTTGTCACTCAGGTGTACATTTGTTACATTTTTTGTGTTAGTTTTTCACACACTATGTATGTACAGGCCCCTGAAACAACCACAGCACACAAAGGGGCCTGTAATCATGCAGTTAGTATACAAACACACATCAAGCTGTACATCGGGAGCCTGAGTGACGGGCAGCAGCTTCCTGGAGTGCGCCCCAATAGAGCAGCTTGTAAGGGGGACGGCGCCTTGCTCAAGGGCGCCTTGGCAGTGGCTGGGAGGTGAGCTGACGCCTCCCACCGTCAGCTCACACTCCGGAGATGTTCTGGCGGGAGCGGGAATCGATCCACCGATGGCTGGGCGATCTGTCTTCAAGACCTCTGCTCTACCGCTGAGCCACTGCCGCCCCTAATGTTAGAGATTCACAACATGGTAGAAAACTAGGTTTGAGTACAAATCACTGCAGTATCTCTGTTACGAGGGACAGACCACATGTACGAATGTACAAACACACAGAAGCAAAGGTCTTTTACAAACTTATTGCTTTTCCATTTTCTTTTGCCTCCTTTTCAAACGTCCATGATGTCAATTTAAATACAATGCCGAGGAACATAAAGAGAGTCTAGCACAGTTACACACTTCAGCCCACCAGCAATGATCTACGCACAGCCAGTCTGGAGCCCTGCAGGAAGTTGGCTGTTCTGAAACACTGTACATGTCAAGTTAATAAATGTTAACTTGGATAACGAGTGCTGCCTACATGATTTGCTGCATTATTGAGAGGCATGGAAATATTCCAACATCCTGTCATTTTGATTTGCTGTTTTTAAGAAAGCACCAAATATTTCCCAATAATAGATTCATTTTAGCCCCTCTGCTGTTGCACATTATGCTATTTTAGGCATGAAAGACTTTTTCTGTTTTTGAATGTGTATTTGATTTTAGAAAGGAGAGTGGCACAGGATGGGATGAAGGGCGAAATGGAGGAAAAGAGCCTTTTGGTGAAGAACCAATTGCAAGGCTTTTTTATGTGGCTGTTTAATTGATGTTATAATTGGTCAGGAGTGAGAAGATCCCTCCAACAGCTGCCTGCAACACTTCTTAAGGACGGGGGCAGTAGGTCGGAGGGAGCCCCCTTAACCAGCTAAGTTAAATAAACACACACACACACACACACACACACACACACACACACACACACACACACACACACACACACACACACACACACACACACACACACACTTGTCTCCTCACCATATGGGAGCCCAACCCAGTAGGCCTTTCATGTGGTTGTGGCTTGGTTAAGGCCTGGGAGAGGACCAATTTCAGGAGTGGGGAGGTGACACATGAGGTCTCAGAAGTTTCCTCTTCCACTGCTCCGTGCCTCATCCCTTTGTTTCTGCTTAGACACGAACAAGGCCGGGTGCATGTTTTTTTTTCAGGGGATTGAAGCAATAGACTGGTTTGTGGTTTGATTTTATCCCCAATAGTTTCCCGTTCTCTGCCAGAGTTTGGGCGGAGTGCTTTGGGTATAGTTGACTAAGTTTTGCCACATGTGCACTGAGACAATTAGAATTCCCACCCCAATATTAGTGAAAGGGGCTTTTGTCTTCTCATTCAACACACAAATCTATTTAATAAGCATTACCTAATGGTAATACCAACAAACAGTACATCACATCTGGATATGTCCTGAACGTGTTTATCATGTTAAGAAAGCACAAGAAAAATGACGAACAGCTCTGTTTCCCACACTTGTCTACAGTATTTTGAGTCATGCAAGGACCATTTTTACAGCACACTATCCTTGTTCGGTCTCTCTTTCTTCTTTCTTTATCTTATCTCCCATCACCCAGCATCACACAGAAGCCCATTGTATGACCTCACATCTAGCAGCTACTCGTACCGCGGCACACACATCTTCAGACGTCCTAACTCCTCGTACACTCTTGGGATTTCCTTGTTGGGTCACTGGGACAATGAAAATGGGATTAGGTCACATTTCCATACACACACTCTGAAAGATGAATGTTGACTGTAAATCACTGGTTTGGATGTAGGTCAGGTTTCTTTCTCTACACCTTGATCTGTTTTCTCCCCTCATTTGAAGATCATATTCAGTTTCTGGAAGATAGTCAGTGTTTCTGTGTCTGGATTCTCTTTTCAGTTCAGTTTAACCATGTTTATCACCCTGTTCTTCAACTAGTTGGTTACGTTTAAATAGTTATAGTTGTCATGAACCTGATAATTGTGAAGATCTACATTAATAAAACAAAGGATTAGTCATAACTCAGCTAATTATTTTCTTGTGTTGTTTCTAAATTGCGTCGATGTTGCTTAGGAACTTCATGGAAGAAATGGGATTTGTTCTGATGTACACTATGAAAAAAGAAGAGATAATGTAATGGTGTTGTATTTCAGAGATAGTACTAGGCCATTTGGTTCCATTGAAGAAAACATTACTGATTTTGGGGGAGAGCCCTTTCCTGATCCAGGATGACTTTGCCTCACTGCATGCCTCAAGATCCATAAAGTAATTGTTAGATGAGTTTGAAGTAGACGAACCTGATATGGTCTGTGTAGTTCTGACCTGACCGCCTTCAACTCCTTGGACATTTACTGGAACAGAGACAGGAGGCCGACTCTCTGGACTAACATCAGTGCCTGATTTCACAAATACTGACTCACTCCAAAATCTTGTAGAAAGCCTTCCTGGAAGAGTGGGAGCTGTTACAGCTGCAGAGGGGGCCAACGTCATGTACAAGTCTGTGAGTTAAGAAAGGGACTTCAGAAGTCTAGGTGTGAGGGTTGTGTGTCTCAATACTTCTGCTCCTGTAGTGTAGCTCGACAAAGTCCTATCAGCAGGCTGTGTTGAAAATGAAGTGCAATAAAATGTTTAATTTATTTTTACACACACGCAGACACACACACATATGCATGATGAGTGGCAGGTCAGTGGGATGATGGTACTGACAGCAGTCTTTTGCTGTCTGATGTGTGCTGATAGTCCAGACGAACACTGCTGAACACTGCTGATCTGCTGAATCATGGTATCGTGGGTCCTGTTGCCTCCATAGCTGGATCTAGATACTTGTAAACACTTTGAACGTGTAATGTTTGGACCTTGCTACTTTCAGGTCAAACTCAAACCACAAATAATATATTAAGGGTTGTTACCTTCATACAGAAGTTCTTCTTTTGTTGTGATCTCAACCGCTGCTTGAAAGGCAAGACGCCTGCAGACCTTTGTGTTGATCCACGTTGATTAGGCTGTGTGTGTAGCCAGGATACTTCTGTTCATCACATGTATGCACTTTTCTGCCTGTATTCATTCCTTTGTTTAAACAGGGTTCTGTAATCATCAGATTCATGCATGATCTAATGTTTCTAAGCCTATTCAAACATCTTAAATGTTTCATCCTGTGGTCTCACTAGTGCCCAACAGAGAGGGTCTCACTTTGTGTTTCTCTCAGATTTGTCTGCACACCTCTCTTTCAGTGATTGTGTTTTTGTCCAGTTGAAGGACATTTTTTTGCTTTTCTTTTAGGGGGAAGTAAATATTCATGTCCAACATTGTAATGGACGGAGGAGAGAAAGCATTGAAAAAGGAAAACAAACAAAAAAACTTGGTGTCTGCAGTTGTGTTTATTGATTTATATTTTTTTTGTTACATCTTTGCTCTGACAGTTGGGGAAATCAGCAAAGCAAGGATATGAAAAAAAGTGTGTAAATGAAAGGAGAATGGATGAAACTCAAGACAGCAGTTGCACCCATGCTCAAGGTTCATTTACAGCAGGGCTCTGTGGAAAACGTTACTAAAGGTTATAAAGTAGCATAATGACATGAACCTTCAGGGGAAGTCTAAAACCTTGTCAGTATATTTTAGTTTACCTCTTCCTCCCCGGCTGTCCCCCTTCAGACCATTAGGCAGGGACTAACTCTTTACCAGAGATCCATTTCCCAGCATCCTGCGAGTGACGTCCCTGTCAACTAAGTCCGTTTCCATTTCCTGCCCCCGTTGCCATCCACCCTACGCCCTTAGACCTTTGACCACACACTTGGACCTGAGAGGAAAACTGTCCTTAATCTGGCGGCTGTCACCGCTCTCTGATTGTTCCCGCGCTCAGGCTAGCGTCATCAGCCACAGGATGCAACGCATCTCTCAACACCGTTTCCTGCTGCAATTGAAAAAATAGACCAGTGTTGATGAATTAGTGTGTGGAAAGGGACAGCCAAAAGCTTTGGAAGTTGTGATCAAGGCAAACGATGTACACGGTAGTCTTGTGTTGAGTTACTCACCCACATAACTACCCTCGTGACTTCTTAAACATATTGTAAATCAGAGTTTGTTTATTTATACAACAAATAACATACAGAAGACATGTGTACAGTTAGAGGTGTGTATGCTCCAGAGGAGACCTGCGTACCCAACATAACAATTTACACACAGATTTCTCAAACCCCAGAGCCCCAGTGGAAACCGTGTTCTTCTTCTTCAAACACACTGCCATCAAGTTAAACCTGCCCCTTCTTTTGGGTTGATTGCTCAGCAGCTAAGCCCTACAAAGGACCTATTTGAGATGTGTGTCTCTTAGAAATCTTGTGTGGGTGTCGTTGACCCCTAACTTGATAACTGAAAGGGGTCCGAGGGGCCACACTGCACCTCACTGACGCTGATAGATAGCATCTGTAATCACCGTAGCAACCTTGGGGTTTGGAGGTCCCCGGTTAGGGGCGCTTCATTGAACCACTCCCTCCTCACACACCCCTCTTTCTTTGTCACACGTTTTCTATTGGCTAACACGTGTTGGTTGTGCATGTGTGCAGCATTGCTGTACAGAGGGTGTAGGATGTGACTGTAGTGGAGGTTTGAATCTGATCTGATGCTTTCAGCGTCATGGAATATTGATCAAACCTCACATTATGTTTTTAGCTGTGGACTGATATCATGCCTGTTAAAGGGATTATACTGTGGAGCTGGAAGCAAAGAAGGAACCCCTGCACAGGTGGGCAAGTTTGTGTGTGTTTTCTTACATTAGTGTTTGTTGTCTTTTCAGACATAGTATTTTTACACATCTATGCATATTCACAGCTAACTCAGTGGAAGAATAAAAGAGCAGACAGAGAGCTGGAACTGAAACATAAAGTAGAATATGTAAACTTTAGCTAGAGTGGAGGTGAAAAGCTAGTGGTGGTCCCCAAATAATGCAGTTTTGATAACAAGCGCTTGCTTTGTTAAAAAGAAGGGAGCCTGGAATGAATGGAAACTGATGGAGAGCTGTCCTCATGATCTCTATTGTATTTGTGCTGATGGATAATGAAGCATTATCCATTAGCACCTGAGGTGGATTTTGTCCGGTCTAAAGTACTTACGTATTTATAACAAACGACAGATGATGACCTGGTTGTGTTTGTAAGGAGAGATGGTTTGATTTGGTCTTTATAATCTGGAGGTTGGATGTTCAGAATCGAGTGATTACCATTCATGATTCATGTTCGTTGTTGTCCAGTCTAAATTGGAAAAGGGCCGTAGTACATTACTAAACCTTACACCCTAACATGTATAGTCACTATTTACTGGTCAGCATTTAAATTTTTTTCCTGTGTTAGTAATTAGTTTCAATTTTAAAAGCACTAAAACTGTTCCCCCCTCATTTAAAAGAGGACATAAATAGCTTTCATGTCTTTCTTGAATCTAAATGATGAACAAGAACCAAGGCAGTCAGAGACTACAACATCCCGCAAACTACACTGACCTACTTCCAGGGTAGGACAGGGCACCCTGAAAGCAGTACCTGATAAGTGCATAGCTTTGACCTTTCAGGGTAGGTCAAAGCTATGGTCAAAGCTATCTTTGACCGTAGATCAAAGCTTGTGCAGAGGTGGTCAAAGCACTAGCTTTGATCTTCTCGTCTTACTCACACTGGCCTTTTCCCTTGTCTTTCTATCTTATCCGGTTCCTGAGTGTACAAAAGTGGAAATTTGACCTTGACCACCTGAGTAATGTGCTTTTGGTTTCATTTTTCTATCTGCAACGGTTACGAAAATATTTGGTGGACTAACAGACGGAAGAATGAACGGACGAACACTGACAATCACAATACATCTGCTTTGAAGCGGGATGTAATTATATTTCTTGGCTAAAAAATTCAAATCACAATTACTTGTTCATAATTAAATAAATCAAACTTGTATGTAATCCACATCAACAAAAAGGAAGCTTACAAAGGATTTGTGCTGCTCTACAGTATCAAATGAGATTTAATCGGAAATTTGACATATGAGGATAGTTTGATTGAGCAAACACACAAATCACACAAATACAGCTTTTGACCAAACGTGGGTTTGATACACTACACACACACACACACACACACACACACACACACACACACACACACACACACACACACACACACACACACACACACACACACACACACACACACACACACACACACACACACACACACACACACACACACACACACACGCCCCTTCCTGACCTTACTAACCAAATCTCTAAGGTGTGAATGAGCTCATTAGTAAAGCTGCATTCATCAACACTTTCATCTCTCACATCACACTCGGTCCAGTGTTGTTCTTTTAACCCACATTGCTCTTTATCACCTTCCCACTGTGGATTTCATTACAGTCCAGTGTATTACGTTTTGTGTCACTCCGTTCTGTTTTTAAATTTTTGCTGTACGGTTTAGGATTCAGTTCCTGCTTTGCTTCTATTTATCCCTCTTGCAAAGATACAGTAAACATTTACAATGGTTATTTCCAAATGAGATGTGTGCTTGAATGACAAACTGTTTTTTATATAGTATGTTTTCAAACTCAAACTGTGCTGCCCCGAGGTTTGAGAAGCAACAATTCCAATGTTGCTGAGAAGCAACAATTCCAATCGGCCTTGAGAATGTGTTTGTGTCTGCATTCAAAAGTTGCCTTGATTGACCTTCTGTGTACTCACAGTACCTGTAGTGAGTGCCAACACAGTGTGTAGGATTCTTGATAAATTTTTAAAACTCCTCACAGAGATCCATCACTTCTTTGTCTAATTTTTTAAAAAAATTTTAAGCTCTTCTTGGATTGGTGTTATTGCTTGTGTTGTGTCAGAAGTCATTGCTGAGGTGTGGAAGAATCAACAGGAACTGTGGCTGGAATGGAAACCTCTTGCCACCAGTAAACAAACAATTCCTGTCCTTGTAACATTTGCAGGATGTTTAAGTTAATGTCAGCAGTGTCACGTTGTTATTTTGCCATGTCTCAACAGGTGCTCTTGATAAGCTTCCAACACATATTTCCAGTGATCAAGCCCAGCTCCTTATCAGGCTCCAGGATAAGACATGTTGTAACGAACAAACTGTCCTAGTTTGTATTTATTTATGATCTCTCAGGAATTTATTGTTGCACAGCATGTAATTTTACAAACATCGGAGCTGCTTGTGTCCTGGTCAAAAATTCTTAAATTATTGATCAACTGATTCTTTTCTATTTGTGAAATGATGTCAAAATTATATATTTTCAACAGCACATTCTTGTCATCGGAGGTGGCATGAAATGTGTGCTGGTGGAGATTGCTACTTTGGAGAAAATAAACATCTGTTTATGTGGCTAAAAATATATTTCTCTGTCTCCTTACAAGCAGTGTACATCCACACTCTGATCCTGCCTTTGTAAACTGTCTTGTCAATAAGGCATCCTTTAAACTACAGGAACACATTCTGCTGTTGACCTTACACCACGGCTCTGTGGGTCAGTAGTGTAGCACTTCCTGCTGTCTTAGGATAGCGCTGTGCTAACACTGTTCCTGTCCATCTTAACACTTTAAAAATTCACGGGTGCACAGATGGCAAAGTGCCTTTACTTCAACAGTGTGAACGCTGGGTGTGAACCGGTGCTTTGCAATATTAAGATAAGGCCCTTTGGCTTTTTACTGCAAAGCTGTTTTTCCAGATTTATTTGTCTTTATCCCATTGGTCATTTGCATGAAGAAAATGCAGTCAGGGCCCACTTTTCATTACAGCATGAAAACACACACACACACACGTGACTACCGCTGGAAACCTACTTTTAGCATTTACACTGGACCATACAACAAAGTTTGAGCTATTTGTACGGCATGGCCTATCTGTTTTTATACTGTTTTTGTTTCGTTTGAATGAAACTAATGCGCTCCAATATTGCTCTCCTCTTCTCTATCTCTCCACATGGTTTGGTTCTGGTACCTAACATCTTGACTTGACCCAACCCTTTTTGACCCTGCCTGCACAATTTAACAGGTAAGTGTTGTAGTGCACACTCAGTGATTCACATGTTGTTTCTCCACAGTACAGCACACCTCTTCTTTTCATTACCCTCCATACTAAGCTACAGTGTGACTGGTTTTAAACTCAAATCTAGGATAGCTGGAGGAGGTCCCTCCCAAAATGTTTTTAAACGAGCACAACTATTGTATGCTGTGTACGCGTGTGTGAAGGTGTGTTGCCCAGGTAGTGAGTTTACCCTGGGGGTTAGGCTCTGGATGTGATCAAATGAAATAATGCCTTGTGTTT
Organism: Antennarius striatus; assembly: GCF_040054535.1. Taxonomy (NCBI): domain Eukaryota; kingdom Metazoa; phylum Chordata; class Actinopteri; order Lophiiformes; family Antennariidae; genus Antennarius; species Antennarius striatus. The sequence goes on along the minus strand of NC_090794.1, from coordinate 14,556,119 downwards.
GAATGAGATCATTGGCCTCAGTGTTTTTTCAATGCTGTTCAACGCAAAGCCCGCAAGCACTGTTCTGTTTTCCTCTCTCTGGCTTTGTATCATTCACACACACACACACACACACACACACACACACACACACACACACACACACACACACACACACACACACACACACACACACACACACATAAATACTCGTAGCGGTTTTTCTCACCACCCACTGAGACTCCAGTGTTTCTCCAGTTCCTTCATCTGAGCCACCAATGTTTTCTCGCTGTAGGTAGCTGAGCTGTCTCACACCCTGCAACCCGTATCCCTTCTCCCCACACAGTCCCAGCGCTGTCGCCCGCGGCCTGTAGCTACAGCTGACTCGTCCAACCAGTCCATCCACCCATTCATATCCTAAAATTTACAAGCTATTTTATTATTCCAGCTGGAAAAAATGTTTTTGTCAGGAATGGGAACCTCTGAATCTTTTATTGGTTTAGAGGACAAAAGGTCAAGAAGGTGTTGAGAAGATTCGCCTCCACAGTTCGTTATGAAGGGCAGCCTTTTATTTTACTTTTTTATGATCTACAGGAACAATATTAGTCGATCAGCAGCTCTATAAACATGCTATTGTTAGCCAAAAGGAACATTTTAAACTTTCTAATGAAAGATGGTTGATGGAAACACTAGGAAGAGTCAAGGAGTTAGATTTATCTGTCAGAAAGCAGCTGGATGACAAATACTTCTGTTTCTCCTTTGGAAAAAAAAGATACTGTATCACAGAGCTACATGCTACATCTGATGTGTGTGTGTGTGTGTGTGTGTGTGTGTGTGTGTGTGTGTGTGTGTGTGTGTGTGTGTGTGTAGTGTATCAAACCCATGTTTGGTTTGGTCAAAAGCTGTATTTGTGTGACTGATCTCAGAAAATAATATCTCTATACACGATCCATCAAGATGATATTGTAGCTGAAATATACCAGATTTAATGCATCTTACTGATCTGACTTACTGAACTAACCATTAATTTAATATTATTTTTCTTGACCAGCATCCTACACATCGAACTACTAATTCTGAGTTGGTTAAGGGGTGATCCTCTGAGGATCTGACGAGGTGACTGGTCTTTACTGGGGAAGCTGAATTGCTTTGGAGGTTTGCTCTCTTTGGGCTGACTGGTTTTGAATTTGATGCCAACAACTTGCAGGAAACACACTGGAACAAGGCCAAGAAAAGGCTGGAGGAGTTGACCCATGTTATCTGGTGAATGTTTGATGGTTTGGTATGAGAGGGAATCTCTCAAAGAAGCGAAGAGTTGCGTTGTTCTCGGGAACAGATTATCCACTTTTGAAACACAGTATTTAAAGGATGTTACTACATAGGCTTGAGAACACTTTGTAAGCGTGTGGTTAGTAAATACAATTTGCATCCAAATTATTGCTTTTAGTTTTAATGAATGTTTCTTGAACAGATTACCAGTTGGTACTGTGTAATGGAGATTTTCTACTACATACAGTATCTTAGGAGGCCCGGTTGGAGGTCTAAGATGTGGAGGAGGTGCTAGTGGAACTTAAGCTACAATGAAAAACACACAATTCTTGTCTCGGACGGGGATGTATTTCATGTTTTTACTTTCTTTTGTCAGAGAGAACAATATTTTCCTGTGGCTAGTAACTGAATACTCGTGTGTGTAGTGATGGATGTGAAGCACCAGACTTCCTACACCAGCAGAAATTAGTCTTATAGCCCGTTATTGTGTTCTACAGACGATGATCAGTGGAGAGGATGTAAATGTGCAGACAGACACACATGCTATTACCAGTGTGGACAGTAGCAGTGAGGACAAGCGAATGCAAACACGTATGCAGAGATCTTAGTGTGAAATGCACACCCAGACACACCGACGCCTGTGCACACACAGACACACACCTGTGAAGGCCTCAGACACATGCATGCAGACAAACCGATGTGAGGACCGGATACAGAGGCGGGGAAGTCCCCGTGAGTGGGTGGCCGCCACCAGTGGCCTTTGGCTCAGAGTCCGAGGTAAGCTGGAAGTTTGTGTTACACTCCCTCAACGTAGACACACAAAGAGGGGTTGTGTGTGAGAAGAGAGAGATTAGAGGTGGAGGAGAGAGGCCCAGAGAAAGGGGACAAAGCCAGAGAAAAATGTTGAAACCATGCTTTCTGGGATGTGTCAACCACAATTCAAATCAGCAACACAAGACGGGAGGAGAGGAGGGAAGAGGAGCCTGAGACAGAGATGGATGTAGAGGGATGGAGAACCCAGATGGGGAGAGGGAAAGTGAGAGAGAGGGAGTGTTGCCAGATGGGACTCTAAAACATTTGGTAGCTTGTGGGACCAATAATCTGGAGTCATTTTTTATTCTTGTATTTGCCTGTGTGCACATTTTGACTGTCTTCTCATGTCATATTGGCGACCAGACAGCAGCATGTGTTTGTGTATTCGTGTGTGTATATACTGCATGTACATTATGTATGTGTGTCTGTGTGTGTGATCCGTTGAACTGCTGCTCTATTGTCAGTCGTCCCTTATGTGAGTTTGAGATCGTCCACCGTTACATCCATAGTTGTAGCCGTACATCTATAAGGACCAGCTGGTCCTGCCACCAACAGCTGATCCAGAGTCTGTCCTTAAATCCCTCACCAGCAGTTTGACGTGCTTTGGAAGCTGTTCCTGGATCAGTAGTGAGGAGTGATGGAAAGACATTGGTCTCAGATTTTAAAGGAGGCATGTGTTGGGTTGATGCAGCACCGTAAGCCCAGAATAACGAACACTTTTGCATGCTCTCTGTGTGTGTGTGTTTGGTTGTGTGTGTGTGTGTGTGTGTGTGTGTGTGTGTGTGTGTGTGTGTGTGTGTGTGGGTGGGGGTGTCAGACTTCTCACAGCTGTAGAGGGCAAAATGCCAGACCCAAAGTGGGCCCCTGTTGTCACTTCAACGGTCGGTTTGGCGTCTGCTCAATCAGCATAATTTACTCTGTCTCTCACTCTGGCTGCCTTTTTGTCTTTTATCTTGTTATCTTCACTCTGTTTCCCTCTCCCTCTTTATCTCTCTCTGTTTGATAGCGTTCTTCTTCTCTGACTCCTCTATCAATCTTGCACTTCATCACTTTTACTTTTGTGGCTGCTGTTATCCTCCGTGTAGCTCCCCTCCTTTTTAAATCAGTGTTAATGCCAGCCTCGAGTGTTTCTGGAAGAGTTGCAGGCCTCACACACACACACACACACACACACACACACACACACACACACACACACACACACACACACACACACACACACACACACACACACACACACACACACACACACACACACAGACACACACACACACACAGACACACACACGAGTGGAAACACACACACATACGCACACATCAATGTACAGCAAAGCTGCTGTAAATGTTATTTCACACATCCTGTGTTTTATTAGATTTCTCCTCACTTGTGTGCTTGTTAAACAGCTTTATGTATGTAAACATGTGGCCTGTAATTCTCACACCTCCGCTCATGCTTATCAGAAAACCACTTCTGCTGATATTCTTTATTTGTGAGTCTTTACCTCTCATTGTCTCTGCTTCTCGCACACGTAGACACACACTCCCATATGAACACACATTAGCCTGCAGCACCTGTAGTCCACAGGTCCCGCTGGGGTTGGGCGGGCGAGTTGCCAGATTGGACTCCTGGTGGGTTGCCAGATTAGCTGTCAGCACATGAGCTGAACTTTGTCTCTGCTGTTCTTTAAGCACTCAACCCTGTACCCCAGGAGTCCACAGTAATTTCTGTCATAAATTTTCTGAAACCAGAGAAAGATTTGACCCACAGGGGCTGATTTGTTTTAAGAATAGAGGTTACACATCGTTTTGGTTCAAGAATTCTCATTGTAGAAACAGTTGTACTGTAGATCCTGTTATTACCTAGCCCACCCAGCGCTGCAGTCAGGGATACGCTGGATGTTTTGGCACCAGACTGAATGAGGTCTGACAACAGAAGTCGTCTGGTAAAGGAGCTGGACTGCACAGTCGGAACTGGTGTAAACAGTTAAAGCCTGTCATCTGCTCAATTTATGACCTGGAGAATAACTAGGGAGGCTCTCCCTCTCTGCATCAGCTCTAAACAACTTAACACAAACACACTGGTGTCAAATATCACCAAAACTAAAGTAAAAGCAGATCCTGTGTTGGCATGTGTGATGTATTTACACGTGTGTGTTTGTGTGTGTTTTGTCAGCATGGAGTGTTTCCACAACACTACACAGGGATGTGATACAACATTCATTTTCAAACACAATAATCCATACCAGGGACATGCAGTCATATGTTCAGAGATGAGATGAGTACATGCTACAAAGACAGTATTGTGTGTATCTGTGTGTGTATGGGTGTGTAAATCTTTACAAATACCTGTTTACGTTTTCTCATATTGGTATTTATTGAATTTGTACGAATTGTGTATTGTTCTTTCCTGACCGGTGCTGCGCCACAAACAGCTGCTTGTCAAACTCAGGTGGAAGATAAAACACTCCGTGACACGCAAACAAACGTTTTACACACCCGGAAGATTGAAAAACAGGTTGAACAAGATATTAGGATTACTCAAACTCAGTTTGAACACTGTGGCCATGACAAACAAGCTGTTTGACAGCTCATCAACTGAAAATAGACATAAATTGTTGATTACAAACCACATCTGCTCCTTCATGTCCATCGGTGGACTGTGTGTGTGTGTGTACGTTTACAGGTTGTGTGTTTGCAAAGTGATCTATTTAAGAACTTGAGATGTTTTACATTTCATAATTTGCTTGAGAAAATTCTTCTATTAGTGACATTCCAAATAACGTCACGTACAGGACAGTAAAGGCAGAGTGTAACTCAGCAAATAAAAGCCTTCTCATCTCCAGCAGCCAGTTGTCACACATCACACAGTCGTGTTCTTTAATGGCTTGAGTTTGGCCTCTGCACATGATTTTGTGAACACCACAGATTGTTGAAAACCTGAATGCAAACATGGACCACATCTGGCCTCAGGTCTGCTGGAAACACTCCTCCACTCAGGCATGACTGATCAGGAATGCACAGAGCTGACCGCACCCTTTCTCCCCTTCAACCACTGGACACAGGCCTGCAGGGTGTGTGCATGGGGGAGAGAGAGAGAGACAGAGAGAATTCCCTCCTCGTATTACTGGCGTTCATTTGTCTTGTAAACTGTATTGCCACTCCCTTTTCAAATCTTTGTTCTCTTCATGCTGCAGTATCGCGGCGTTACACTCTTTGCCTTTCCTTCTGTCTCCATGCAGACGGAGACGAAACTTCTCTCCTCCTGAACCAACAGCGCTAACATGGATAACTCTTATAAGAACATTCATGTGATTTCATACATGTTGGAACAAGTGCACTCTGCAGCCGTCATGTTGTAACACATGTGGTTTAAACACACCCACTCTGGGCCTTGTTTGCCTTTGTGTTTATTGTGTGTCTTGAATGCTGAAAAATCAAACACATGTGACTGACTTAGAGCTTGGCTTAAGCTTGGAGTGACCTGCCCCTTTAGGGTCAGAGTGAAAGGTCAAAGGTCAGTACCTGCTTTGTTTTTCCTCTTTGTGTTTGGGGATAAACTACACTCACACAGGACTCACATGCACACATGTGTTCACACAGTCTTAAGTGCATACACAGGAGGGTTGTGTGAGAATGGAACATACAGCTAAGCCGGCAGGTTTTACTAGAGAATAATGTACACACACACATTGGAGCACGTGACTGGAGGAATGAGGGGATTTGTCTTTAAATCACAGTCAACTAACAAAAGTTGGCTCAAGGGTTTTAGGCCACCTCTGTTTTGCCGACTAATCTCACATCGTATGTGTGTGTGTGCATGTGTGTGTGTGTGTGTCCATGAAAAGCTTGTTCCACAGAGGCCAGCCAAATATAGGCCTTGAATGTTTGAGATGGCGGCGTTATCTCTGACAGGGATAGCTATCTTTTCCCATTAACACACAAATGTACTTCATTCCCTTCAGGCCATGAGATAGTGAGCTTTATTGGCTTTACTGCAATAGTTAAGTGTTGGGCAGGTACACACAAATGCACTGAGACTTCCTGGTCCATTTAACCTGCTGACCAATAAGTTGGAGGTCGTTTCTCAAAGGAATTTTAATGTGATGGTGCCCTCGTGTGGTGTGAAGTACAAATACATGATTATTTATGTGATATCTATTGATGGCATTCAGCAGCATTTTCAGACCATTGGAAGTAAAGTAATGCAGTCATTCATGTTTTATTTTAAAAGCACTGTCACATTCTGTGTAGCTCATAAGAAGTCAACTAGTCTTAGATTTGATCTTTGTGTCTGAACTCAAAAAGTTGTTTTCCAGTGTGGTTAAAGAATAGTTAAAGATTAGGAGAATGTGTTTGAGACGTTTAAGAGAAACACAAACATTGTAAATTTGTAATGTTAAACTCTTGATGTGTTGGTTTGTTAAATGTGTTAGATTCCAGGTTTTCAGACCCAAAAATACTAGCTTCATTTCCATCAGTCAAAGAAGCAGGAATCAGATAACTTGCCATTGTTGATGAAAAATGGCCAAAAGCATTTATGATCAAAGTAATGTTTTAATTTTTTAATGTTCTGTGATCAGACTAATTGTGTGATGGACTCCACCAGAGGGCAGCCTCCATCCACTCAGCATATGTAATGTGAGAGGTTCTCTTTCCTTCATCCACCCGTCAGTATGTACTTGTGTCTTGTTTACTCACCTCCCCAGACTGTTATTTAATTAAGCTAGAGTGGCATAGAACAAGCTTGATTTTTATTTTAATTCTGTTGACCTGTGTGTGTGTGGACAGGCTTATTGCTTATGTGTTTGTGTGCTCAGTCATCAGTTGCTCTGAGACACCCAACAAAAATGATTTGAGATCTGTCCCCTCCCTTCTGAAGGCTACCGACACACAGCAGTGTGTCTCACACTATTCATTCATTTTCATTGACAAGTGAAAGCAGCGTCCTCATCGGTGTCTGCCCTTGGCTCTGAAGTCATTACAACATAATTTAATGGTGCTTTTAGTGCAATGCATTCTTTATTAAGCTTATCCACATAAACACCTGCTAGACGGATGACTGTGGTAAGAGAGGTTGGTTTGCTTTAAAGCAGCAGTGAAAGAGCATAGCTGGAGTTCGTTAATAAAACCTGACAGGAAGTTTAAGAACAAAATCTTCTAGTTTGCAGTAAATACAATTTAAATATGTCTGCATAAGAATTTGCTCAATTAGGTAGTAAAGTCAAGATCCACTCAGACATACTGCCAGCTGAGGTGAAGGTTGAGCTCTCCAGCTTAAAGGCAGGTCAGAGGTCAGAGGTTGAAGCACCACCGGTCAGCAGTAGTCAGGGGAGGACAGATGATAAAACCATCGTTAGTGTGTTTGAAGATAACAACAGGAAGCAGCGCTCACACTCAGGAAGGATGTTGTTTTGCGTGTAATCAGTGTGTCGTTGTCAGGTATAAAACAAGTGTGTTTGTTATCCTGTGTCTTTGCTTTTTAAACTTCTTTTCGTCCCTCCACATAAAGAAAATGTGGCTATGATTTAATTATATGTTGTTTTAAAAAGTTACACCACACTGTCTGGTTCTGGCATGTGAATCCGCAAATGTTGTCGTCGTGTCGATGTTATTCATGTTGTGACAACAGTAATTAAACATTAATTTAAACTTTTCTGTTTACACACTCCACAGTGAAGAACTTATAACTTGTCCATGAAGTTGCTGCTTTTAATTATTGTCTGTTTAGTAAATAATTGAGTGTAGTTGTGTTTGTGTAATCATCTGCAGTCTGACGAAAGCACTAATCTTTCCCCAACTTTAATCCAATAAAGAAAATATTATTTGTTCAGAGATGGAAACAAATGCAAGGATTAACAGAATGTTTTAGGCGTCGTGCATACATAACCGTTAAAGTAACACGAAAGAGAGAATCCTGATAAATCGTGATGAGACGTAACACACAGAGCTAGATCTATGAAGTACTCCCACCCTTCGTAGGTGAGGTCTTTAGATAACCCCAGGGGTACAGAAATGTCAAACAGAGAATGAAAAAACAGAGAATGAAAAACCTCTGAAACATGAATAACTTTGTAATCATAGGTCACAGAAGGTATAAGACATCGAGACTTACTGCACACGACACAAATTCATCTCATTAAAGTGTGTGTGTTATACTTCAGGAAGATTCTAACACATCCCTGAGGCTCCTACTAGTTCAGTGTCACGGGTTCAGCGTGGTTTTCTTGTCTGATATTACTTCACAGGATACTCGTCCTAAAACCTCACTTAAATTAATGGTAGAGATCTGAATATGAAATGAAACTGGAGAAAAAACAAAAGTTGGTCTTAATCAACACCTTTGGTTGAAATATACCCCAAATGTGGCCTTGCAACAAAATCACACACAAGCACCAACGCTTTTTTCCAGCACTGGCAGTAAATGTGGGGTGCTATCTGGTAATAAGACTTCCTCTGTGAACCCCTGTGTTTAGTTGGCTCTGAATGAATGTGTTACCGCAGACACACACACACACACACACACACACACACACACGCGCACACGTCAAAGGGTACTGGCTGGAGTTTAACAGACAGACACATAGCCGTCGCTTTTGTCTTTTTAAGAGAGGGGGAGACATTCCAATTACAGACTTATGGGTGCATTAAGTGCTGCTTTTGTCTGTATTTAAATGTGTGTGTGTGTGTGTGTGTGTGTGTGTGTGTGTGTGTGTGTGTGTGTGTGTGTGTGTGTGTGTCCTCCCTCCTGTGGTGCCTCCAGGTAGGGTTGTGTAAGGCTGACAGACGATGTCTGGTCTGCTTGTATCGACGTCAGGCCTCTGATGTCTGATGGGGTGACTGTTCCACTCATGCCACCGCCTCCATCACACCTTTCGTGACAGCCCGTTGTGTGTGTGTGTGTGTGTGTGTGTGTCCTTTCGTGCGTGCGTGCGTGTGTGTGTGTGTATGTGTTTGTGCGTTTGCGCACACATGCAATCATAAATCAAGGTGAAATTGGGGCTTTTCATCGTAATGTGTCATTTGGCTTAACTAAATTGTCTTTCATTTTCAGTAAAATTACAGGAATTAGTCTTTTCAGATTTGGATGTTATATCTTCATAATCACTGATTTCAAAAGACTCTCTCATTTTCAGTGAATCCAGTTTTCTAAAACCTTAATTCTGAGCTTTTGAATGCTTTTGTTGTTGTTGTTTGTTTCTTTGATTGATTCGCTGATCCTCTGCTGCCCCAAATACTTCTGCTGTGTGTTTTAGGTCTAAGGTGACAACAATGTTAGGATCTTATTGGTCAGCTGATCCTGTTTAAAAAACATGCAGAGTGTAAAGAAAGATAATAACAGTAACATGAGATCAGTTTATCATTGTCTGGTCTATTTCTTTAACTCCTCTCAGTCCATATTGCGTTTCCACCTGTTAAAACAAGGGCTGGTTAGAGTCTATCTAATCAGAGACTGTTTGCTGTCACTTCCTTTACAGACTGCAGAGCATGTATGTGGTACACATACTAAGAAAGACTGTGGTGACGCTGATGTAATTATATGTACATGCATTGGAGTAAATTCTATATTATTCTTTGTGTATTTTTTGCTAGAAAATATTTTAGCTAGACGGGCCAAGAATTTGACCAATGATCAGAGAATCCTGAGAATCACAGGGAAGGCAGGTGTATCACAAACTGACACTAAAATGTCAGAGACTCATGAATATTCCTTCATAGATCAAAAATGTACTCAGTTCTTTAGAAACAGGAAGCTAAGCTGCCAGATGTCACCATCCCTGCTGTCCTCCAACTGGGAGCAGCAAACCGAAGCCGTTAAATGTCCACTACTCTTTTATCTATTATTGATTATTGATTATTGTCACTGCTGCTGCTTCTCTGTGCAGCTTTAAAGGAATGAAAACGAGATTTATGAAATGGAAGTAAAGCGGGGGTTGACCCAGGATGCTGTCCTCTTATGATGACCTCTGACCTTTCATTTCCCTGAGGGAGTTACGGTACTAAACAGGCTTTTCTTCCTGAAAAGAGGAAATCAATGGACGGAAATGTCGGGTCTGTGTTTCATCCTTGCATTTATTACAGATCGTTTTCCACATCAGTTTATTGGTACAAATTTGTACCAAGTTATTTTATAGTTGTTACTTCCTTCCAAACCCACGTCATCTTTGTGTGAAGTTTTAATCTCATTTCATACTTTTTACAATCCTTTGTGCATTATTGCTGCACAGAGGAGTCATACAGGTTAATTATTTAAAGGACTGTGGTTTAGTGTGTCATCAGTGCAGACAGAATTCTCTAAATATACAAGTGATGTGCGACACAGTGTTTTATATTTCAGTGTTAACTTCGGGCCTTACAGTGGCCAGTTGTTCCTTTGTGTAAACACCAAGTGCTGAGGTGGTAGATTTCTTCTCTGAAGGGAAAAGAAAATTAGTTCAGAGACCTGTCAGAGTGATGGCGTTTAAGTATAGGTTTACACTCCTCCCCAGCCTCAGATCTGGGATCAGCTTTCAGCTGTGTGATTGGTCCAAAACAAGAGCCACAATAAAGTTATAGCTTCAAATCGATAGGATCAGTCATATCAATAGGAGCTAGGAAGCAAAGCAAAGGGCATTAATCAGGGTTTGGAGCTATTGTGAAACATTTGTCTCATGAAAACACACACACACACACACACACACACACACACACACACACACACACACACACACACACACACACACACACACACTCATACCTTGTCACACCTTGCGGTCACACATTCCCTCTGTGGTTACCCTTGAATGGAAAATCCTCACCTCATGAACATGTGTGCACCAGAGACCCCAGAGGTTCACTGTCTTCATGTAGATCAACGTTTTACAGAAGAATATAAAGCAATCACATATGTGAGTCTGTTTTGATTAATAGATCTGTGTGGAGAGTGTTGTTAGTGTGTTTTTCATACGCTCTTGGCATCAAACTTGTTGTTTAACCAGTTGTCTCTGGCCCCTCAGGCAGAATATCAGCTGCAGGAACAGTCTGAGATGTTGAACCATTAAAAACAACAGTATCGCTACTTGTAGGGTTCGGAGGCTGCACATGTTCTCTGTCCAAACCTTTCAAATGACATTAAGATGTCTAAAAGTTGACAAATAATTGGAGACCCTAAGAACAAACAGAAATTAAGAGTAAACAGAAATGAAAAAAATGAAAGAAATGACAAAAAAAAAGGTGTTACGTAGGGGAAAAGATTGAAGGAGGGAGAAAGGAGTCGTTGCCATGCCGTTAAATGAATGGAGGGGAGGAGCAAAGATCAGGAATCACAGAAAGTATAGAAAAAGAGGGCGGCACAGAAGGAAAAAGGGATGGGCTGGGTCATATTTCAACGCCGTGGCTCCAAGGGTTGGGTGTAATCTTAACCTTATACTCAAAACACAGTCTACTCTCGTATCCAGTCACACGCGACGCTCTGCAGGACTGACAGCGGAGTTTAAGGAATCCTTACCAGCACATGCTTATCAACTTCTCAGTGCATCACGCTGCAGGTGAGCTCAGCAGGTGTGGGCTTCCCTTCCTGATTCCTACGCGTGCCGGGAATCGCATCCGGACAGCAAGCACCAGTTGGACGGTTTTGACAACATGTTTTTTCGACATTTACCATTGACAACAATACACCGGGGAGTAATTTACAGCGGATTCCAGGGGGGAAAGAAGGCTTTGTTAAAAAATTGAATAGAAGTTCATGGAAGCCCTGAGAAGAAACGTCATCTTCACCACTGGGCATCCACCCACACACTCGGGAAAGGATCCCTGTCTGGATTTTGCGGCAGCAGGATTTCATATTCAAATTCGTTTGCACAAATCCAGGCTGGAATCGACCCAGTGACGCTGACACCTCTTGACCTCCTTCGCTGACCTGGCACAAAGACGATGCGTGTCAGCTGGTGTGTGTGTGTGCTCCAACAACCGGAAGATAGCAGCTCTCAAGGACACACATAGTTGTAAACAACAACTCCTAACTTGTGATCCAAAAGTGTCTTGTTATAATTTGCAAACTGTCTCCACCCTGTCGTGCACCGCAGAGGATTACTGTAGCCAGCAGGGAGTTTGTATGTACGCATGCTTATCGGCTTTGTGTTACAAAGGGGTGATTTTCCACATTGCTGGATTGCCTAATAACCTCTTTGGGTTTGGGAATCATGCCCAGAATCTTTGAGTATAAAAGAGAAAGAAGATTTAAGTCTGACTTTTGGCTTGTGACCCAGAATAATTGAAGAAGAAAGATGCTGATACCCGAGCCAGAGTCATGATATGGAAAGAAATTGAAGAACGACTGGGCTATGGCTGAACTTCACCTGGAGCTAATTTCATTTTCCTTGTAGAACTTTAATAGTTTGAAACACTTCAGCATCTGTGCAGACCTGTGTGCTGAATTCAAGAATGTTTGGAATGATCTAAACTTGGAGTGAATATCTACCAGTCAAACCTAAGGATCTATATTTTAGGATAATATTTCTGGTTTAAAACTTAGACTTAAAAGGAATTCTACCTCTACAGTACTGAGGATGAGGGGGGATAAGAAGTGCACTTCCTTCCATAAGGACAAACCTGCTGGCCTGTCCCGGGCTCTCAGCTGGCTCAGTGTGTCCACGCTTTCCCGCCAGAGCAGACGCATCTTCCACAGCCAGAACGAGCTCCACGCAATCCACAGTCGTCCAACACAGTCGTATCTTCACAACCACCTTCATGCTACTGACAGCGATGAGGACGATGACAACTGGGTGTACCACCCTCAACACAAAATAGGTGAGGACACAGAGAAGGATGGAGAGAACAGTGGAGTGTTATCACTGATTAATGAATCTGGTCATCTTGTATCTCGTGCACACCCAGTGAGTCATGCGGTGTGTTTGTGTTGCTGCATCACAGCTTTTCTTGGACTTCTTTGAATGGATTTCTGTTCTTTGTACTCTCCGAGAGGAAGCCGCTGAATGGTTTGTTTACAGGCACGAGCAAGGCAAGAAGGGGGTCGCTGTCTTTTTATGGTCCCATGTTCTCCACTCTCTCACACTTCCTGGTTGTGATAGGGATCACAGGAGGTGTCTGCCGTCAGTAGGGTTGTTAAGGGGTCAAAGAGCGTCCTGCGTGCGTGATAGGTAAACAATCATGTGTCAGTTGCGGAATGGTAATCATGAGCATGGTGGAGTAACAGGGTGGAGGCGATGTTGGCACGAGGCCTTGGTGTCAGTCAGAATGTAGGTGTGTGTGTGTGTTTGTGTGTGTGTGCGTGTGTGTGTGTGTGTGTGTGTGTGTGTGTGTGTGTGTGTGTGTGTGTGTGAGGGTGCCGTCACTCAGACCACGCTAAAATACTGCAAATGGCACCTTTTCATTAATGACATATCCAGTTTTACACTTAATCATGGTGACTGTGAGGTCAGCATGCCATTGACACTCCTTCAGTACCTCAGAGGTTTTGTGTTACCTGTTTGGACTCATTATTTATTCATCGCTTCATTAGTTGTGTGTTCACATGCATGTGTGTGCATTTGGGGAACGGTGTTAAGACTTTGGAGACAATGGCTGTGACTCCAGACTAACCTTTACCTTCAAACGAAGAAGACATTGACTCATACCACTGCTGTTCCAGTGACTGGAGGCATTGAGAGGTTGTCAGGGAGGTGTGCTCTGCAAAGACCCGATGACTCCTGTGTTTAATTATGCATCTACATTACCAAAGTCCAAATTCAAAAAAAGCCTTTAGTGTGTAACGATAAGAGAACGAGAGTTGCCTACACTTTTAAGCTCAACCGTTTCAGAATTCTGTTTGTATTTTCTAGTAATCATGATCATGATCGACACAAACTCCATTCATATATTTCAGGCTTCAGTTGACCTTCAGCACAGATTCGTATCGTCTTGACAGAGGAACCTGTTTAACATGACGTGCAGCCAGTACTAATTGTTTCCTGTCTTGGTCTATCCTAGATGATTTTATTGAAAACATACAGAATAAATATCCTTTCATGTATCTATTGTTGCTTTCTGCCAAATTGAAATGACTTGATGATTCGTGGAAATACCAAAGCACATGTCTTTGGCATCCGGAGCACGTTGTCCTTCTTCACCACTCTATGACCTCTGCACCTGACCCTTCCTTAAACAGCTCAGGGTCACACATGACTGGCATGGTTTGAAGTCCTTGCATCTTTCTTAGTGTCGAAGGGTAGAAGCCTGCGTCTTCATTTTGAAATGAGGTTATTAAAACTAGCACTGCAGATGTCCTCCAAACTGTCAGTTGGTTTAAAATTGGTATAGATAACATTGATGGTTCAGTACATTAATTTCTTTCTTATGGCCTTTCTGTGTAACAAAAAACAAAAAGCACCTAATTAATGAATCCAAAATGAAAAGAAAGGAAGTAACTTTTTTTTGGCACATGCTATTTTAAGTCATTCATTAGTCTGATTATTGGTCTGTTCCAGTGTATTTTCATTGAGCGTGAAGAAATTATCAGCTGATATCAGTGTTCGGTCAGTCTGTCTAATCTGTGAGTAATTCTGCCTTTTATGTCCTACATGACCATTTTAAGTTTCTTTCTATTTGCATTTGGTCTGGTTTTTTTTTTTGTTTTTTTTGTAGTGAACCCAAGGCCAGAGACGGTTTCAGAGACAGGTTAATGTAATATTATTTCATCAATAGCATACACATAATATACACACAGAGAAGCATCTTATCAGGATACCTCTGATTGACTTAGAGCGTTTGGAACATCTGGGTTGTGTTTCCGTTCTCCTGCCACGACTCTTTACAAGACACATAAGCAGCGCTGCTCTCTGTCTGTGAGTAAATATAGCTCTAAAATGACTGCCTGGACCTCCAAAACCTGCAATTTTGATGCAGCTTCCAGTCTGACTGGGTGTATTTTTGCCTTGTTGCCAACGTAACGGGTTCACAATGTGCTTCCTGGTGTGGTTCAGCCTGACCTTCACATTGGATAAGTTCAGAGTCAAGCAAGTCTGTTGCTGTTGGATGACCTGCTTAAGATCCTGCAAACTTTGAATAGAAACAGATCAATGTAAAAGGAATTAAGACTCAAGAAAAGTATTTGTTTAAAGTGTTGCATAATTATTTAAGTAAGTATAAAAAAGTATTTTGTACTTAAACTTTCATATTCAGTTGTTTGTTCAGACCGTTCATCCACATTGGCAGGAACTGTTTAACTTTGCTACTTAGATGAATGACATGGAAGCAGAAAGTTTGGAATGATATTGGCAGTTAAAATGTAAGAAATAAAAAAAGAAACAGTTTTCCATGCCTTTCTTACTTTTAAAGACTTCATTCCACCACTTTAAACAGAAAGATGTCACGGACGAGCAACATGACCTAAGGATTGAATGTTTTTTCTTTATGAGATGTTCCCAGAACTGTTTGGCCACTCGGTAAACGTTGTACTTTCTCACACTGTGAGCGGCTTCTCAGTTTCCTTCGTGTTGAGTATTGTGGTGCAACACTGACTTGGGACACATTCCATATCTTACACCCAAGCTGAGGAAAAACTCATGAGGCCAAAGCTTATGAAAAAGTGATTTGAAAGAGCTGATGGCACAAATGTTTCTGTCAGCTCTCTGCAAACTCTGTCAGACTCACAGCGACCTGGTCAATCACCTCAGTCGAACCTATTGAGCTGGCTGTGTGGCTGTGTGTGTGGATCAATGACCAGGCAGCCGGGTGTTCTGGGAAGCCATCAGGTTGATATCAGTCAAACCTCCAGAAGGACTGAAGTCCCTCAGACCGCTGAGCCTGAATCCCTGCCAGTTGGGGTTATAGGCGTTAACGTGGCTGCTTTGCTGCCTCTTACACTGCGTTCTATGCATGTCACCACATGAACTATGACTCAGTGAGATTTCTGCTGTTGGCGAGTAGGACTTCACCATACCACTGCACAACAGGGAGATGATGGATCAAGGATAATTTTTGACATGTTTTTCTGCATCTCCAGTTGCTTTGTCCCTTTTACCAGACTTTCATTTTGTGTAACAACTAGTTGACCTAGATATTTCCCATACCTCTGCACACCATGTTGTGGCAGATACAGTTGGAGCAGCACTGGGCCTCACTTTATTAAAGGCTGTTAATGGGCTGTTTATAAATCTAGTCTTTATGAGAAGCATTTTTGGGACACATTTGTGATAAACGCAGTAAAATTTGGGAAGATGAGATTCAGAAAGAATTGACCGAACTAAGGGATTGACACATTTATACGCACACAGACAGTGATACACATTCAACGTCACAATGGCATCCATAAACCCAGATTAGCAGATGATAACTGGCTGTAGGGGGAGATGTTATGTATAAACCAGCAAGGCCTCATTAAAAGACAGACATGGAAATCTGGAGATGTGGCCCACAGCCCGGGGCGGACACACAATTCCCTCCTGCTGCTGGCACAAATATGACGTTAGACTCAGCAGACATTCACAGTTGATCTAAATAAAGAAAGATCTTTTATTCCATTTCTAATCTTGATTTTTCTTTCTCTCCCATGTGCTGATGATGACACGGTGATTTTCAGGTAAGTGAAATCCTTTCCTCATGTATATAAACTCCTTTTAATATCTGTTAGTTTATCCCAGATCAGACCCACTGTAGGCTGAAAGCCCCCACAAAGCCTGTCATACATTGGTTTCATGTTTTGGTCTATATTAAATCGCATTAACCCGTATTTGCTGCTGAAAATCCAAATCTGACTTGTACCGCCCACCTCATTTTGAATATTTTATGGATCTCATTACCTCTGAATTAGGGGATGTAATCCACGGCTACCCTAAATAGACGCTGACAGGGAGCGGATCAAAGGGAGAGAGGTGTGATGTGATAATTCACCTGTACCTGAGGTGTGATTACTCCACCCGAGAGGAGACGCTCTTTTCCACTCACCATTGGGCCAAATGCAACTTTTGACGTGTCTCTGGAGGTTTTCTCTTTAGTACTGTTGATTACTGATCAGCAGCAGTTTGGTTATCTCTGTGTAATGTGTAGTTCTATCTTGTAGTGACGTAGAGCTCATAGCTGACAGTAACAACACGTTGTGTTTGTGCTGCCCTGAACATACCAGAAGATGAACAATACACGGAGATGACTGACATTGAAGATAAGATGTTATCCATTATGGTCCTTTGACATGACTCATCTCGTATTAAGACTGTACTTAAGACATCAGAGGTGAACACAGTCCTCCTGTCCTGTATTTATGTACAACTAAGTGGACGACCTGTTGCTGCAGAGCCCGGTGTAGAGATCAGGGCTGATGTGATACCATCATCAGATTCAAACAAATCTTTGATGCAAGTGTGATTCTGAAATGAACTTGATGTGTTTTGTGACATTAACCCCTCGCGTCTCCTTTGGGTTCATTGGTGCAGTGACCGCTGCTATTGTGTAGCTGCTTCAGCCACAGTGACTGAAACGCCACATGTTTCTGGGAAGATGGAGCCATGCAGTGTTGGATCAGTGTTTGTGTTCATCAGTGCTGCATATTTAGTGTAGTTGAGTGTGGGGGAGGCATGTGACTGAGACACAGTTCATGAGCGCACACACTGGGGCAAAATATTAAATTAACACACTCTTTGTTGCTTAGCTCTATGTGGTAACCTAAATATTCTTCAATCATCATTGCTCTCCAGTGGGACAGCCCAGACCTTCATATGAAAAGAGGCATAACTCTAAATATGAGTGGAAACAGGAAGGAATTCTAACTCTGCTGTGAGAGCCGTCATCAAGCAGACCTCAAGTGTTACTTTAGAGTTGAGGGTTTTACACTTGAAGAGCATTTTTGGGGAATTCAGCATCCAATTAAGGTGGAGGTTTGAGAAAGTTCAGTTAACAACCCGCTTAGGTTGGTTATTCAGGGATCTGTGTGCATTTTAATTGTTTACTGGATGGTGTTTTTGTGATATTTTTATTTTATGCACTCCGATGGAGGGGCTCCATGCCACACAAATGCACACCAATAAGCCTGTAATTGGTGACATCTGGTCAATGCAGGCGGGCCATATTGGGAAGGGATTAACATGTTAGCAAACACACACACACACACACACACACACACACACACACACACACACACACACACACACACACACACACACACACACACTAACACCAGTCTGTTTCAGTGTCGGACCTGATGCATTTTTATTTTTACTTTTTTTTAGTCTACACTGGAGATAGAGGAGAGGTTTCCTGTCCGTCACAAATTATTTTTACAGCACAACTCAAAAAGTGTTTGATAGTGTTGAGCAAATCTTTTTGCACACAAGTCCTGAAGTGTTGCCTTTGCTATTTAAGTTTTCTTTCTTTCTGCTTTGTACTCAGACGTAGTTTGAGCTGCTTCAGATAGTGACATTTCAACAGTACCGACCATGTACTGATTTGGAGATTTCTTCCCATTCTTTCTCAGTTGCTGTCTATAAGTTCTTTTTGTCTATGATTCTTCTGTAAAACCTTTATTTTAAAAATAATAATAGAAACATCTAAGACAAGTGAAGCAGGATCCTAACCCTCAAAGTCCAAATCCTTTGGCCTGATTGTATTTCCCTCCCCAGGTCTCGTCATGCTGATGATTGAGAGCAGCAGGCATTTTCGATGCACCATCCGTGTAGCTACTTCTGATAACAAACCATTGGATTGTGGGGATTATAGTGATTACATTTGATCAGCACACAAAGCATAAACCTCATGCTGTGGCCCCCGGTCCAGTCTGAACTGCTGACTGCCCAGATTCTCTACAGTCAGTCCTCCCTGAGGCTCAGGCTCCATGTGTTTCAAGTCATTTTACTGTTATTTACATCCCTAATAAGAGCGTGCTCTCAAGTTAGTTGGCTTGTATACTTTTAAATGAATGTGTGTGTGGTAGTTTTTGTATCCATAAAGGACAGGAAATCACAGGGATGACGGCAGCTTCAAGAGTTTCACAGCAGGTCAAGGCTTGTGCGCCTCTTTACCTTTGAACACCGTTGAAGGAGGAAAGGTGAGGATGCAGGAAGAGTGAGCGAGAGAGAGGAGAAAGGAGTGTGTGCGTGTGTGTGTGTGTGTGTGTGTGTGTGTGTGTTGGTGAGTAGGGGGGTCACAGTGCTGCTTCCTGTGGTGTAGAAGTTGGCAATCTGCCACTCGGTGTGTGTGTCGTGTGTGTCTGTGTGTGTATGTGTGAGGGGAGGGAGATGGTGAGAGAGTCGGCTGGAGTGAATGCGCTGCGATCTGTGCGTCTTGTGGGTGAACGCTCTGACCGAGTGCAAAAGAGGAAAGGAGTAGAGGGTGAGGAGGAAGAAGCTGCTGCTGGTTTAATGTGGATGAACGATGAAGTAAGGAGTCATGTTCTGCCTCAAAGGTGAGTGTGTGTGTGTGTTTCAAGAATGTGTTTGCATCATCCCAGTGTGACTGTGGGACTTTTCCCGCAGACTTTCTGAGACAAAGAAAAGTTGAGCTCCATCTTTTCCCTCTGAGGGGGAAGCGATCTGTGTCACAGCGGCTTCCTCCAAACAATCCCCTTCCTCTCATGTTGATCTCAAGTGAAGGAAACTCTCCTTCCTTCCCTCTTTAATAGTTTGTCTCTCTCGTTTCTTTATTTCTCTGACTTGCTCAGGTTCTTTTAACATTGAATTTAATACCTCTGCTCTTTTACATGGATTCAATGCTCTTTCATGACATTGAAATGAATATACTGAAGGACAGCTTCAAATGTGTTTTATCAGACTTATGAGTGTGTGTTCAGCTGTGTGATATGTGTGTGTGTGTGTATGTGTTTGTGTTTCTGTGTCAGAGCAAGTAATGCTCCTTTTACCTGTTCTCATTCTCTCTTGGTTTTGTTGCCGACTACTTATAGTTGTTGTGTGTCAGTGTGAGTGTGTGTGACTCGTGAAAATGCCAGTGTTTACATTTGATGTAGAAATGAAGTTTCTTGGTCCCAACAATGCTTGTCATGAGGCCAGTTCAGCTGTTTTTTTCCCCATCACAGAACAATTTAAAGCCACGTGCTTTAAACGTGAACTCATGTCTACTTCTTTGACTTTAATGATCCTGAAATGAAATATGTGTAGCGTTTTGAACGTGTCAGACAATATATTCTTACGAGGTGCGGTTCAAATCCAGTCGCTTTAGGTTTCCAGCTCCAGGGGACATGGCAGACTGACCCAAATACTGTGCATTACATTAAATGCTGTGATAAGACCGGTAGATTACTCCACATAGTTTGCCAGTGACAGAATCTCCTCTTATGATTTATGGTCCCCTCCGTCGCCAACTGTGAAGCAGATGTGACACACATTCTACCCACACTCCTCCACATCCAGCTGTGGCTGTGGAGTCGGTTCTATTTTGACTGCACACTCCTTCCCCTCCGCTCACACATTAGAGCTTTACGGTGTAAGCCCTCAGCCCGACTGCCAGACCACTTGTTTCTTCTGCTAACTTACATAAGTTATTTCTCCACTGGAGCTCCACTCCAGTAGAGCACGCTAAGGACATGTTAGATGGGTCTGAGTAGGGATTAGCTGGCTGATCTTTGGGACCTTGTCACCACTCAGATTTTAGGTTTCCTGCAGTGTCAACATTTCTTCTGCTAATGTAAATCCCCTCAAGAAAACATGGAGTAGAGAATTCTTCCAACAACCACAACGTGTGGTCAGATCAGGGCAGTCAGTCAACATCAAATCAGGGATGAGTTGTTTTGTGTTTAACCACCAGGATATGTGAATGTTACGGTGGCTTCAGAGGTTTAAGTTTTAGAAATAAACTGTGATCAGATGTTGTGGTCTAACTACACAGATGCCTCATGGGTAAAGAGCCCAGTTTAAATAGAGGGGGTTTATAGAATAAGGTCTTATTTAATGACTGACTGTATAATAATGTGATAATCCATGACCTACAGTAGATCCTTACTCTATCAGTGAATGTAGACAAAACTCTTCTGCTATCATTTTGATTTCTGTTTAGGTATGGGTTTTTTTGGAAGGATTCACTCCATTTTCTGTTTAATATGTTAAAGCAAATATCTTTTTGGACTGTCAGATGAAAAAGAAACTGGAAGACGCTGATTAGGTTTAGAAATGGCTTTTAACATTTCCACATTCATTTCTTTTGATCCGCCTTTGTTGGCTGAGAAAGCTAAAATATTGAAGAAGTGGTCGTGTTAAAACAAGTTTCTCCAAAACGAGAAGTGTTGCTTTCGACAGAAATGTAGATTAATCATAACTCTTGGCTGTGAACAAAATCGGGCTCTCAGGTGGTGCATAATAGTCGTAGCAACTTTATTGTCAAATGTACCATATATGTGAAATAAATAAGAGGTTGTTTCCTGAATGTCGAAGAAGCACCGTCAATGGATCATGTTTTGAAAGTGTGTCTACAATATATTTTACATTTGAATTTCTGGAGAATCTATTTATGCATCCTGCACCTATATGGGGATTGAATTCTAGGAATGTGTGTGCAAGTGTGCCGTATGTTTTCTCAGGGTTAGAGGCGTTGGATTTGGCCTACAGGGCATCCGTGCTGTTTGCCAAAATTAAAATTCAGCTCGACTCATTCGTGTCATCCCTCTGAGGATCAGCTGATTAGACTTTGCATTGTGCAGCACAGTTGTGGACAAAAACGAATGGTTGTCTTATTAGATTCTTATTAGGGTTTTAAACATGGGGGTGTTGCTTGGTTTCTCTGTATTTGTGTAATTGTGCAGCTCTATCAGCCACACGTGCTGCGGTTGTGAATGTTGTCGTGCTTTTTTTAAACCAGTCCTCCCTCCTTAACCAGGAGTCCTCCAGCAGCCACTGCACCTGTGCCGTATGCCTGAAGATGATGACCTCTTGACCCTGGGCTGACCTTCTACCATCCCTCTGGCCTTGTGGGTACTGGTGTTGATGGATGTTCTCACGCTTGATGTGGCAGCCTGCTTATCAGGAGTGGAGGCGGGGGGAACGGAGGGGCAGGAGTGAAGGCTTGAAACATGGAGGGCAAAGTGTTTTTATTTGTCATGAAAGTAGGAGAAAGGTTTGAAATATTGATATTATAAACTAGGTCCAGATAACTGTCCATCTGTAGGTCACTACTGTTTGTTGGTTGTAAGCTGTCCTCTTATGCAGGAATCAAATTAATGATATAAATAATGTATTTACTGCCCAGAAGCTGATTAGTGAAGACTCAGACTGTAAGGTTTTTGCTGTCATACTTGCTTTTGTAAGTTAAGGATCTATCTAAATGCTTCTTCATACTCGGGTAGTAAAAAGTTTTATTTTTTAGAAAATCATACAGACTTACAGAGGAAACATTACAGAGGAAAATTAAGCACCACAAAAGAAACAAAGAGTATGTCACATTCCATTTGTTAGGTGTTTACACAACAATAGGTTTCTGGAAAACAATGGAATGAAGAAATTCATATGGGGGACTGTATTTCCAGTATGAGGCTGTGGGAGGTGTGTGGTGAGACAAAGGTGGAAAACTTTTGTGATTGGTGAAGCCTGAACAATGGCCGACTGACTCCCTGTGGATGGGAGGATGGCTTCCCCAGAGGAGGCCTAACTCAGTGTGCAGGTTCTTCCCTCACTCCATTCAAACCTGTGCACCCATGGTTACCATTGTCCTTCGCCCCGAAGCCTTCCGCTTTGGTTTCCCCCGCCCACAAATACACACACATTACTCTGCATGTGAGAGCATACATGCTACAGCATGAGCTTGTGTGTGTTGACGCAGGAGTGTCACCACCACAAACAAACATGTTCCTGCCTGTGAAAATGTCCTGTATGTTGGTGTGTCACTGTAACTCATGCTTGTTGTAATGTTGTGTATACAGGGGGTGTATAATCTGCATGATTATACGCCCCCTGATGTTGTTCTCTGCGTGAACTCTGGGACCCACTGTGTCTTTGTGGATTTAGGGCAGCAGCAGTGTTGAATTTTGGCTCTGTCACAGTCTTTTGGTTCACCTGGTGGACCATACTGACCATACTCCAAACGGTGATCTACGAAAGTTTTGCATTTTATAGTAATTATCTCAGTTTCAGTTGTTTCAATTTTTTTTTTTTTACAATTGTTGGTTTAAATCCATATTTTTCCTCTAAACTATACTGACTTCATCTGACTCTCCTTGCTGTGGATAACTAATATGGCTGTTTATGTTCTGGCTATTTACACAGACTATTTGGCAGAATAACACAACCACACACTAAAAACACAGTAACCTACACACACATGCACACAGCCTGTCCTATTTTCGCTGTGGTTCATGGATGTGCTAGAATTGCGCAAGAAAGTGATTTTTATTAGTGATTAATGTGCACTGATGAAATAAAAAAATTAAAAAGATTAAAACCTATTTGTCAGGTCCCAGAATTGAGTTGAAGTCCTAAAAGGTTTGTTTTTTTTAACCACCCCTTGTCTAAATGACAAATAGTCGATGCACAATTCTTTCAAAAACTGCTGGACACAATTTAATAAAACTTCACACTTAAATTTAGGGAGCTTAAAGATGTGAATCACTTAATTTGTTTCTTCAGCCTGCTTTTTATTTTTTCCTTTTGAAGACTATTTGATTTGGTTTTATTTCCTGTCAGTTTGTTGACAGTTGTCGATCCTAGAGGATTTGTGGTTTTCATGGTGGGGTGTGGTTTATCCTCAGCAGGACAAATTCAGTTTTTCAGTTCTGGGACTTTTTTGTCCCTGGACATGTATGATCAAGTTTATCTTTAAATTATCACTCACAAATCGTAAACATGTGCAGATCCATTTTTTGTTGTCAATTAAGTGAGTAATCAAACGTGTTCTTGAGCTGTAACTCACTCCATACAGACTGTTGTTTAGACACAGCCTGGCCACCAGGGGGAGACATTTGCCTCTCAAATAGTTCTTGATCACTATTTACTTACTTATTTACAAATTCTAATGTCTGTATGTTTTTTTTCTTTTTTGGGGGGGGAAGGGTCGTTTTGCATTGTTTAAGGGGCTACCAATGTACTATCCAGTCCTCAGTTTTGTCCTGTCCTTTGCTGGTGTTCATCCTATCCATCTGTTAAGAACAGTAAGTTTAGTCTTTCTCACAGGATCATCTGTACACTTGTGCACATTTTGCCACTTCTTGTGACTCAGCGTGTTCAAAACAATCTGTGTGTACTTCTTTGTTTGCTATTTATCTTGGTGTCATGTATTATCTCTTGGTCAGTTTGCGTCTTAATCTTTTAGGTCCTGTGTTTGTTCATCCTCCATTAAATGACTGAAAGCTTTGTATTGTTTGTTTTTCCTCTGTGTGCTCTGTCAATTCAGAAGAATTTAATTTTTTACTTTCATCAGATGTTGGTAAAACAAGTCATCTGAGAGCAAGCCTGAGGCAGGTTCTTGGTACTTGTCCCCTTTTCTCCACCTTGTGTTTGCATGATCCAGGTTAACCAGCTGACACACAACATGCCTGTCTTCTTGAACTTCAACGCATTTGAGCACTGGAGGTGATTTAGTTAATTATCTACAGCCTGGTGTCCATCTGTTTTAGTGGAAGCTGGTTAATCTGGGTTTACAGATTACAACAGCAGCGTGTGAGGAGTAGAGGTAAAAGGGAAGAATGAGAGGAGAGGCAGTGTGAACGCTACTGAACAACGACAACGCTGTCTTGGACAGAGGATGCTCTCCCATAAACCAAACTTTCTAAAAAAAAATTTGTAAGGTGACCCATTTTGGTAGATCGTGTTTTGGTGAGTTGCTCTGACGCTTCTGGGTCAAAGGAAACCGACTTCAACAACAGGAATTCCCAAAAAAGTGTTTTCATAGGATTTCTTGTACCGGTAATCATTTTGGGGAGTTGCAGTTTCTGTTTTAGCAATTGTCCTGGGTGTCCGCCCCATGTCCAGCTATTACTGTTGGGCTTTTGTTTTTGTTTTGTTTAAACTGTAGAATATTTGTTCTGGAGCCAAAGATTGTAATACAACACTGGGCACAGCATTCTTTTGTCAGGAAAATCAATGGAAGTCAGTTGGACCCCCTAAGAGATGGAGGAAGAGCTAAAATAGGAGGAGGAGTCAGAGGGGACTTGGGTCCCTTGTGGTTTGTACAAACGTCCAAACCTCTGTCCTATCTGCCCATTAGGAGAGGGGGAGGCCTATTGAGAGTGTGGAAGGCAGGGGGAGGTCTTCCATACAGACACCCTTCAGAGTAGCCCCTCATCCTTCTGCTTCAAGTGCTTGTCTAGAGAGAGGGTCGTACGAGAAGGAGGAGGTGGAGTTGGGGCGTCGATCCTGGATAGATCCGCAGAGGGTGGGTGTTTTGAGGGGTGGGTCTTAGCCCGGGATGATCACATACGTGCAGTGCCTCTCCTCGAAGCCAGTGGTCAGCTGCTGGCACAGGGCCGGCTATGACGACCCTCCTGGCAAGAAACAAACTCTGTGCTCCTTCCTACCGGCGACCAACATGGGGAACAGCCACCAGCCCCAGGCCCTCCTCAGTCCCAGGCCAGAAGGTTGCCTGCGCAAACGCCTGCTTTCAGTGTCGAAGGTCCATCAGAGACCAGACTCTCTCTGGACACCCAAACCACTCCTTGGACCGAACGCCACAGGCTCCTCAGGGAAACCAGGACCCTTCAAAGATGGCAAAGGTACAGACACACTGTGATGGAGTTCAATGGCTTGAGTTGGAGATGTTGAAACAAACACACTACCAGAGATTTTAATAGGTATCGAATTGCTTCTCTATACTCCAGATTGTTGTCAAGATCGGGACTTAACTCAGTGCCTTGATCTCCGGGAGACAATATGACGTTAGAGAGTCTTGCTTTCAACTTGAGGACTTAACTATATTGGCAGTGGTCTCTGAGTGTCTCTTAGTACAGCTGATTGATTTAATACGCTACCACCATGCTTCGTAGTGATTACATTTGTCTTGACCGGCAAACAGGCTCCTGCTTCCAAGTGAATTGAATCATTTTATAGGTATTAATTATTCTCTGCATGTCAACCAGAGAGTCATGACATGAGGTGGAAGCTTTTCCAAAGCTTAGCTTTGTCTCTTCTTATTAGGTGATTTCCATCCCCTCGTAACTGAGTGATCTGTCCCGTCTGTCTTTGTGTGTGTCTATGTATGTGTGTGCATGTGTGTGTGTGTGTGTGTATATGCAGATTGTAGGTTTGTAACCTTTGGCCTTTGGTGCAGTGGTTGGGCTCCTCAGGGCTGGAATTAGATGACTGAGAAAGACTTTCTGAATGCTGTCACTAATGTTTAAATACAGAATCTACCAAATACCACATTATTTAGTGTAAAAACTTTATTACGTTGTCAACTCATGTCTACTTCAGCATAGTTCTGGCTTATTATTTGCGTATTGAATGACTTCTCTACGCTACTTGGACATGTGTTGGAACATGCATTTGAACCCTGACACACATTGTTGGCATGTCGGT
Source organism: Antennarius striatus (assembly GCF_040054535.1). Classification (NCBI taxonomy): domain Eukaryota; kingdom Metazoa; phylum Chordata; class Actinopteri; order Lophiiformes; family Antennariidae; genus Antennarius; species Antennarius striatus. The sequence continues at coordinate 14,529,645 of NC_090794.1, read as the reverse complement.
GCAGCTTCTAAGTTTCTCATGATCAACTTTATTACAATATGTCTTGACCAAAGCACCTAAAATATAAACTTCTTTGAAAAATAACACAATGTTTTCACATAAACTTTCTGCATAAAGTAGGGGTAAACAAAAACAACCTGAATATATCAGCACATTTACAGTGATGTTACTATGTGCCAAGTCTCCAATTCAAAATCTGAGCTGAGATCTGTTTTTATCAGAGCTTTTAGTATTTATGTAATTAAATACAAATATATTATTGCTCTAAACACACACCAGAAAAGTATTGGTGCTAAAAACTATCCGGACATTCTCTGTAGTCTCTGTGCATATTTCTCTTGTGTTTGCACACCGATCATGCTTAATTTTTTAGGGGACGGTAGAACATGGAAACTCCCCTGGGGGGTCACCCCTGGGAACACACACAATAGCTAGCAGCTGGAGGTGATGGGCCAGGCCCGACTGAAGTGTGACAGAGCTAACAGCATAGGGGTGATGGGGCAGACTGGGTTACAGAGGTGACCCACTTTCACCTCCGTCACTACATAAAGGAACCATCAGGGAGATGTGAGAAAGCTGAAGGATCTGTCGTAAAGCATTATTTAGCGATGAGAATTGTAAAGTGGATGATGCAAACAAGTTTAGATTGCAAATAATGGCAGTGAGCAAAATCCTTCGAAGGACCAAAAAACAGGGCTAATTTTTCTTGTTATTGAAATGTTTTGTAACCGTTTTGGGTTTGTTGTTTTCCCATATTAAGTCTTGATCTATGACTTCACATTACTTCATAATGGCTGTCTGTGTGTACGGTCATCTGAAACAGAATCACTTCCTGTTCGTTCAGCAACATGCTGCCTAACGAGTGCGGCCCATCCTCACGCCTGCTTTGACTAACACATCCTGACAGCTCAAGATGTCGCCACCATGGCTACTGTATTGTCTAGACTCTTGATCAACCTTCTAGTCAGTCTGGATTCATGCACCGCTGAGCTGATGACCCTCAAAGACAGAAATATGCTCAAATTGAAGTTTGGCACATGCATTTTTAAAATCAAATCTCTTTCCCTTGTACACATTCAGTGTTACTATACTCCTCCAATTATTTGCCAGACTATCCAAACCTTCCAGAAATACTAATTTTCTTGCAGTGGTTTTGGAACACATTTGACAACACAATCATGTTATCACCACTACCACACACGGTCCCATTCTGGGGTGGAGCAGGTGTTCCTCCACCCCCCTAATCATTCTGTTAGAGTGCAGTTTCGGCTATCGAACAGTCAGTGCCAACAGCTCTCGAGGGAAGAGCACCTGATGGAGGACAGCTTGTAGAATAACTAGATGTGGCCAAATGAAATGGATTGACTGACTGTATGGGGGGACTGTTACTTTAAAAATGTGTTGCACCCACATTTCTTATAAATGTGACAATCTCTTCTCATCCACAAATCCTTATTGTTGTTGTTTTTTATGGATATCCATAGTAGTTCCCTCTGGCTGATTTTTATTTCTTTTTGGTAACTGTAGAGATCGGTGACATCTGTCTTGCTTTTCTTTGCTATTCATACTCTGCTGTATGGCTTGAAAGGTAACAAGTTAATATGGTGTGATAGCAATAAATTTTATATCATGAAACCAGCAAATCATAGATAGTCGATTAATCCCAAAGTAAACCAGTGTATCTAGTAGAACAGTAATACATGATTTGTCCAATCATGAGAAATACTTACTGTGACAATGATGTACAAAGTGAGCAACTAGAGAAAGTTCAAACTGTGTGCACTCAGTAAACAGTTTAAACATGTACACAATCCAGTGGTGCAAGAAGTAGCTACCGATGTCACCATCACCATCATCACTGTTAGTGTAATCAGTGTGAAGCCCAGGAATTTTTCCCATCATACAATAGACTGTATGTAGGTCTGTGTATGTGATGATGGTGATGGAGGGGAATGTCAGCATTTGGCAGGACATTGGTCATGGCCTCAGACGTTTTACTTTACCTCTTTTGTGCCGTGTCTTACTGTTTTTACTTTTATTTCTGCGGCATTGCAATAAAGATGCGTGTAGTCATGTTATTGTCTATAAGATGTTTGAAGGAAAGTTTCTTTAGATTTTATATGTGGTAAAAGAGGAGAGAGAGTCTCTGTTTATCCATTCCCTACTTTAATTTTCAAAGGTTTTGAAATGAGACACAAAAATAACCAAACTTACCAGTGGTTTGTGGTTAAGATAATGGAATGGCTGGTGAACTAATCTTGTCGACCAAAGCTCATAAGTATTTTTGTTAACATGGGTAGTCAAACATCCAAGCAGCTCATATTTCCACTTACTGTGGGATTTTCAGGTTTGAGGTGAAACACCACACAAAGTGACTCAAGTACACTCAAACAACAATGAGTAAAGACGAGTACATCTTACGTCTTGAATGTTCATTGGACCCCCCATCCCTTAATGGCAGGGTGGAGGTGGCAGAACAATGGAATAGAGAGCATGACTCACAGCTTAATGAGATGGACTAAAGACGAGGACTTCTCACTCACTCTTACTCTTTTGGGAGTCGGGGGTCAGGGGTTGCTATGGGTTGTTCAACTGTAAAATGGGTTAAGGCTCGGTTTCTCATGAAAGCAGCGCTGTCTGCCTCAATCTCCCTCCGCTTTATCCTGTTTGTGTCCAATTGAATGAGTGCATGTCGGTTTTTTTCCCCTCCACTCCTTCACTCCGAATTTAAAAGATGGAGCAGTCCAATCCACATCCTTGGTCCACATCTTTTTAGAAATTCAATCAGTTAGGAGATGAAGGAGGTGAAGGGTAATCAGTGGGTAACAGAAATCTGTGTATCTAGCAGATGGAGACCTCTCAGCTTGTTAAATACCTAATAGGTAGTGGCTGGCTAGTGATTGGTTTAAAAGCTTTTGCATCATGTATAACCAATGTTTAATGCAGTCATCTCTGACAAATGCTGTAGTTAAATCTGTGCTCTGTGGTGCAGTTTTATTCATTTGTTCGTTTTGTTCTTGCTTGAATGTGTTCAACCAATAGATATTTTTCATACATTTATACGTAAAGTTGTGATTTTCTGTTCAGACATTGAAGATGTTCTGGTTTGTCTCATTTCAAATCTTCAGTTATGTCAGATGAGTTTACAACATGAGAGCTACCTTAGAATTGGAGTGCTGTCGTTAGAATATAAGCTGAGGCTGAGAGTTTCCAGGGTGTCTGTTTTGTGTTGGTGTACAGCTGCTGTTTGCTTGATAAATTGTTGTAATTGATAATCTGGTCAGGTTAATAGTGTTGGTCTGAGCTGAGATGGCTTTTCATTTGGGAGTTAGTCATGAACAGCAGGGTTCATTTCAGGAGGGATCAGGTGTTAGCAACTCTCACAGCCCCATGTGTGTAAAATTGAGTTTGACTTAATGTGTTGATTATTGCGTTAGAACAGCCAGATAATCATTGGGCTCCACAGAGGCATTCATTCATTCATTCATTAACCAAACGTGTCAAATGTGCAGGAGGAGGGAGATGCAGTGTCGGATTGGTTGGCATTATGTTCAAAGAATCAATCAGTCATTCTGTCTGTGTTTGTCAATCAATGGGCTACCATTTGCTCCTGGTGTGTGTGTGTGTGTGTGTGTGTGTGTGTGTGTGTGTGTGTGTGTGTGTGTGTGTGTGTGTGTGTGTATGTGTGTGTGTGTGCGTGTGTGTGTGTGCGTGTGTGTGCGCGCGCATGTGTGGTTTGAGCCTGCTGCTGCTCCCCATTGACAAGGGGAGGGAGCCCCCTAGAGGTAGAGTTTGAGGATGGCACCTTGTGACCCCATGGTGAGAAGCGATCATGGTCGACACATCTGAATTATGAATAAGAAGAGGAGCTCATGGTGTGTTTGTATGAATGGAGTGTAACTACAGCTATTGAATGACAATGATGAATGGTTCAGTGCGATCCGTTAATTGGTGGGCAATATTAATAATTGATTAGGAGGCTAAAACCTGGCTTTTCTTTATGTTGACTACATGCATATGTCCATCAACGAAGGCATGATGAACAATATAATATGAATATAACTGTTTGGCGTAGTGTAGACATTAATAAACTACAGGCTGTTGAGACCAGTTCAAAAAAAATGCAATGATGGCGGTGGATCTCATAAAGAAATCAGACAGAGAACAAATATAATCTGGATTCTATTTGCCCCAGCAAGTGTTTTTGCCCTCTTCCCTAACTTCAGTCAGTGCAAACTTGTGCTTTTAGTAAGTAATACATCTAATTGTGTTGTAGTGCAGGATGATCTAGAAGCACTTGGTGCCTACTCCAGCTACAAGTCTAATGTAAACTGTTTGGACTGTTTGTAGGAGAAAACAATCAATGTTTTTATCCCTTCTTTTGGTGCACAGAAAACGGTGTCTGTTTTTATTTTGCAAGTTTTACTGCTGTGCACGATGTGTATTTGTACCAGTTTTTTTTTACACAATCATGAAATCCAATGATCCAAAAAAGATAGTAGAGATTTATCAGTAAAAAAAACTGATGACATACTTTTGAAAGAAAACAGTAATGAAAAATGAAAGTGGATGCTCTGGTCAGTGTGCTATATGCTCATTAGGGCAGATCAGAGTATAGCGTCCTGACCAGCTCAGTCACTGTGTGTGACTTCAGCTTTTCATCATGGAGCCCTGCCCGCTCTCCTTGTCCTGCCTCCTCCTCAGCTACAGGCTCCTTTATGGGCCCAATCAGCTGGAGGCTCCATTAAGCCTTAGGAAGCAAAGCAAAGCTTCTGTCCCCCCCACAGACACTGATTGTATGAGGACAGAGAATACCAAAGTGGGGGGGAGAAAGTGATTTTAAGTACCTCTTTAAATCTGTCTTTTTAATGAGTTGTCTTGTCTCCATGGCAACATCTCTTATTTTGAGTGTTTCCCCTCCACATGCTTCGGTAGATTAGCATTTAAAACAGGAAAATAAGGGAAAATATGGCAGAACAAGTGAGGCTGCAAACATTTGCTGATGGTTTACGTGAAGCTTGTTAGTTTGTGACAGAAACTGTATTTGTATTTGTTAAACTTATAAAACCACTAGCAAGTTCGTAGACAGTCATACACAGTTGTGCTAGCTGTTGGATATTTCCACCACAAGGTGGCGATGTAAGACAGACCAAGTGAGGGACTCAGTCAGCAGGTGGCTCCATGTGCTTTTAGTCTCACTGGTCTAAAGCTGATGGGTATGTACCAGTAGAGAAAGAACTTCACAGCACGCATGAGAACACTTTAGTGTTTGATTGAATTGATTAGATCTGCAATTATTCTACCCATGAATTAATTACCCATCAGACAGAACACAACACATTTATTTGCACCAAAATGAGACTAATGTGGTGCCATGAGGAATTTGATTTGAAGTAATGGGGGTCCCAAATCTTGGTAATATTTGATCAGGGAGCCGGTCCTGGTTCCCTTGGGTCCCGTTAGGAGGGAGGGAGGGGGGCTGATTGTGTTCAAGATAGATCTGCTCTCTCTATTAATGTTTGCATCCCTTCATTATGGCTCAGATGGGACAGAGAAGGGGGAGGGTCAGCTGGACAGAGAGACAGGGGAGGGGAGGGGGCGGCTTACCAAGAAAAGAAGTTTGGGGGGGGGGGTGAGTTTGGATTTCTGATTTTTTTCCCCCAGACAAGGTCTTAGCGCAGGATTATCAATGGAGGAAACAAGGTTTCTCTCTCTCTCTCTCTCTCTCTCTCTCTCTCTCTCTCTCTCTCTCTCTCTCTCTCTCTCTCTCTCTCTCTCTCTCTCTCTCTCTCTCTCTCTCTCTCTCTCTCTCTCTCTCTCTCTCTCTCTCTCTCTCTCTCTCTCTCTCTCTCTCTCTCTCTCTCTCTCTCTCTCTCTCTCTCTCTCTCTCTCTCTCTCTCTCTCACCACTTTAAAATGCTTGTCTGAGCCATAGTAATCTATGGGTGTCACACTGTGCAGATGTGTTTTACCGATGACACCGATCCGTCAGATTAATCCTCAAGACGTATGCAACCTCCTCCAGAGAAGACATTCTCATGACACTGAAGGGACACATTACTACAATTTAATATCTTTATAATAGTACTGATCTGCAGTGCACTGCCGTCACGTCTGGAGCTTCCTCCGCCTCACGCCCTAAGCCAGCTGGGATACACTCCAGCTCCCTGTGACAGAAGATAAAGCGGTGATTAGAAGACGGATGGATTGATAATAGTTCTGATCTGAGTACAGTCCAGCTCATCAGTCAACAACCTACCACATCATGATGGTGATGATCTTGTGATATTATCATTATTCTGTCAGGTTAAGGGGTAGGAAACCCCTGCCTCCACTGAGGGCGTCAGTGTGGACACTGTGGACTACAAGTACTTATGGGTCCACATTGATGACAGACTGGACAGACTGATCCGCAGGGCTGGTGACGTTGTTGGGACAAAGTTGGACTCTCTGACGGTGGAGTTAGATGAGTTCCATCTGCTGTACAGAACACTGATGGGACACAGGAGTTCATTTAGTCGAGCGATGACCCTTCCTAAATACATGACGGCACCTGCCAGTGGCCTGAAACTGTACGACTCCTCACTCTGACAGTCAGACGGTGAGGAGGAGGAGGAACAACCTGGACACTGATCGTTATGGACACCCTTACATTTACCTTCTTTTATCTTTTCTGATATTTTCTCATATTCCGATAGCAAAGACAGGCAGAAACGTTTCTGCTCCATCTCATTGCCCATGTGATAGGAAAAGGAAGTATCTGCATTAAGGTGGTTAAATACTGACAGTCGGTTGGTTATTCAACGCTACAGGCCTCATGAACCAAGTCCAGTCATGCGTGTGAGGAAATGTGTTGGTTAATAACAACGATCGATCCGATGAGTTCACATCCGACTTCAGATCTAACCTCTGGACTGTCCTCCTGCCTCCAGGCTGATGGTCTTGCTCACTTCTTAACTTGGCATCAGTGGTCATTGATTGTTGATTGGATGGTTTATTGTTACAGCTCCCCCCCTCCCCTTCCTCAATGACCTACTGTTGCTGATGGGGATTGAGGTTAGATGTGGGTCAAATTACGTAGAGTCAGCAACGCTTGAGCGCTGAAACATTGTAGTTCATATGGCTTTAACCCACTTCCCAATGGCGACCCCGTGTCTGACACACACACACACACACACACACACACACACACACACACACACACACACAAACACACACACACACACACACACACACACACACACACACACACACACACACACACACACACACACAAACCCCAGGTGGCTTGTTGCTTTGTGCCCCTTGAGCAACTGGAGGCACTTAACCTAAATGAACTCAGTGTGTCTTTAAGTCTCTGTCTGAATCAGAGGAGACCCTCTCCCCTTAGAGGGCTGAAGCGACGTGCTGCTTCAGAACCTACCCATGATGTTCAGTAGCGTGCATTAACTACAAAAAGCTATTTCTGAAGAAATGTCAGGTTTACAGTCTGTGTGGAAATTGCACTGAGGGCTTCAAAGAAGAACACTATAAAGTACAGAAGATGTGGAACGTTTTACGATTCGTTGAAAGACAATGCTAAACTCAAGGCAGAGGGTGACTGGCTGAAACTCAGACGTGAAAGATGTTTTGTTGGTTATTCACCTTTATGTTGAGTGTTGGCTGAAAGCCTACAGTTTATAATGTGCAATGAAATATTGGGGTTAATCAACCCGAAAGCAATTCATGTAATGTTCCAGATGTTAGCAGCTGCTTGCTGCCAATGCTCAGGATATATTCCCCTTTTAAATTAAACCAATTGTATGGTTTGTGTGGTGCTATCATCAACACACACTCAGAAAACACTGTGGATTAACTAGTACAGTGTATCACATCTGTGTGCCTATGTTAGATTTATGGCATTTGTGTTTAGTTAATTATAAAATTGGATTAATGATCATGTGCTGCTAAAGACGAAAGAGAACACACACTTACACACACATACACACACATACATACACACAGAGGCATGCAGGAGCGTTAAGAGAACCCTGATGTGAAAATGTAGGTCAGGAAAGCAGCATGCTAGCCAACATAATGCTGTGTGTGTGTGTGTACTGGCATCCCTCCACGGATGTGTGTGTGGTCATATTAAGTTATGTGAGGTTACATGCCTGTATGCATATTGACTATAGGCACATGCAGATGTATACTATATTATATGTTTGTGGGTCAATAGCAAAACAAAGGCAGAGAAGATAAAGGATATCAGGATGCATTGTAGAAAACGAGACATCACTGAAGTTATGGATCACGATGTGTGATCTGGTCTATTATCAAAATGCAGTAGACTGTAGAAACAGCTGCAGGCACACACTTACATATAAAAGCCTGCATAGTGTTGCTGTCTTCTGTTCTGGGTTTGAATGCACAGATCCGGTGAGACGCACTAATCACACCTCATGGTTATCAATACAGCGGCTCCTCTGAGGATTCTTTGGGGCGTCAGAAGGACCGGGAGTCAGTTTGAGCGGAGACAGTGTGGCTGGATGGTAATGGCTCTTAATGTAGTCTGGAGACTGCCAGGGTTCTGCCTGTCTTCATGTTACACAGCCAGAGACTCAGTCCAGCTCTCCACTGGGAAATCATTTCACGATGGCACGTCAGACTCGTGTTGCAGCTGCATGGTCCAGATTTAGAAAAACAATAGCTTTATTGAACAGTCGCATGCTAAGAACATTATACCGGACGTTTTCACGCATGAACTTAAATATGGGAGAAATCAAATTTCAAGCCGATGACGGCAGTAAATGACAAGTCTGAAATGAGGAAAATTAAAAAGAAAATTTGTTATGCACAGTGTTGTTACAATCCAGCCAGCTAACTTTTAATTGTAGAGAAAGATAATTCTGTTTGACGTCAAAATGATGAACATAAAAATCTAATTGTGTTATTCCTAAAGATTTCTCTTTGATTCAAACTCCAAACACCTGGAAAATAATGCACTGGATTTTTGTCATCCAGCTTAGAAACTTTCCAGTTTCCGACAGGCGCCTGTTTTGACTTGCTGTCCCGCTACCTTCATGGGGGTCGACACACCCACGGGGTTAAACTGCTTTGGATCTAAAACACTGTTGCCGGGGGAAACAGGATTGACTACAAATCCATCTTGACGGGAAATAAAGCGCCTCAAGTTAGCAACAAAACTCAGCCACTCAGCCCACTCATAAAATAACATTTAACTACCAGCTACTTGTGCATTCACATTCAAGAGGAGCCCACATCTCAGGCTGCTGAAGCTGACTTTGGCCCATGAAGAGTTGTTCATGAATTTAAAGGAACGACTGGTTGTAGCTTTTGCTCACAAGTTGATACTCCTTCTTTGAGCGACTACAACGCTTGCAGTGTATGACTGTCAAACAGCAATGCATTGTGGGTGTCAACACATCCAGCAAATACAGTATTTTCTGCACTATAAGGCGTTCCTAAAAGCCTTTAATTTTCTCAAAAACTGACAAGTGCGCCTTATAATCCGGTGTGCCTTATATATGGAGAAAAAAAAGGTTTTAAAACAGGCCATTCATTGAGGATGCGCCTTATAGTCCAGTGCGCCTTATAGTGCAGACAATACTGTACTCCTGTGCTCCTTTCCCTTACACCCTGGCTTGAGTTTCAGAGGCGGCCGGTACCGCTTGCCCAGGTCAACCACCAGGGGAGGGAAAATGAGGCATGAAGGCCAGGCCTGCTGCGCCTTTGTGTGTGTTTATGAGTGTGTGATATCTGTTCGTAGGCAGTCTACACTAATGGATGGTTTTGAATTCACACTCCACTTGTGTCTCTCCTGACTTCAGCTCCTCTCCCTCCCTCCTTCCCTCCCTCTTCCAGCTAGCCTTTATCTCTTGCTTCTTTTGTTCGGCTCACCGTGGCCTTTGTGTCCGGCATTGATGCTCAGCAAAATGGTTCTGCCGCTTTCGCCACATCACACAAATTTGATCCGAACTTTGCCTCTCTCTTCTCATGTACGCTTTTGCCAGCAACTTCATTTTTCTCCAACATTACTCATGAATATTTTGAAGCTCTGTTTCTCAGTTCAGGATTTGCTTTTACGCATGCACATGCCCGTAAAGCCGAAAACACACAAATCAGAGGCTGATTACGTTGTCGCCGATGCGTTCATTCTTAGGGCAGACTTTGCGGAGCGTCACCCAGGCTTGGAGGGTTTCCCATGGACCACAAAGGAGGAACAGCCTATAGAGGGAGGCCCCCCTGCCTTTCACTGAGAAGAATAACCAGCATTCACAAGGACACACTCACAAAGTGCAGTGGTTTTAATTGTTGATCAGAGTTCACGTTGAATCTCCTCAGTTAAACCTGATCCAATATGAACAGCAAACGTCGATTTGCACTGTCCTGCAACTGCACACAAACACAGAAAACATTTCACTCTAATGACATGTGAGCCTTGAAATACATCTGTCCCCTCTATGAGCTGTTTCAGTCCGTCTGTATTCTACATGTGATCAGATGAACGTCTGATTGGTCCATTCAGAGCCACAACAGACGGACATCCTGACTGTTGATGCCTCTGATGTTAAAGAAGGACGGTTCTATCGGCTTTCTGGTTTGAATGATCTGAATGTGTGTGAAGGCAAGTCATTGTGTGTGTGTGTGTGTGTGTGTGTGTGTGTGTGTGTGTGTGTGTGTGTGTGTGTGTGTGTGTGTGTGTGTGTGTGTGTGTGTGTGTGTGTGTGTGTGTGTGTAGTTATTCAATGTTTTGGGGTTGTGACATATCGGCTGTGTGTGTGTGATCGAATCCCCGCTGCTTCGATAGAGTAGGTCAGACAGAAGACCGGAGGTGGGGTGGGGGGGTATTGGCGTTACCCAATAATCTCTGTCTGCTGAACAGACACACGAGAAATCTCTCCAGTCCTCCCACTCATTTCGAGAGTGGGTTTGGTGTATTTGGGTGGGTTGTGTGGTGAACACTATTGGGGTTGTGACACACAAAAAACCCAATGTCACACAGTTACACAAACACAGTTGTTCAAGTCATTTGTGCCAAAGATCTAAACTTAAATATGTAAAATCAACAAGACGAGGATATTTCCACAGAGGTAGAGCTTGTGCATCATCCAGGTGGAGGTTATGGATCAAACAGTTGTAGTTTCCTTCACCACCTCCACACAATCCTGTAGTGAAACGTTTGTGATGCAGAGAGACAGTTATTATGTGTGGGAACGTTACCCTATGCTGAAATCATTAGTTTCACAGGTTGTTTATTCAGCTTAGCCCCTCCATCACTTCGTGTGTGTGTGTGTGTGTGTGTGTGTGTGATGATTGACTGAGAGTTGTGTTTATTCAGGAGTTTGAAGGTTAACTTTGCTTCACTGCCTATTATGAGAGCTGTAGACTTGTTTGATTTTAGTCCATGTTTACTTTCTCCTGACCAATCATCAGAGTTTATTCCTTTATAATTCTAGAACTCACTTGTGCATTTACTGTAAATGCAATGTGATTACGTGGGATAAACAATATATTAAATGGAAACAGTAAGAAAATTCAAAGCAGTTCTAGAAGTCTTTAAATGGGTTATAAAGCTATCTTGCCGTTTTACCAAATCCTGCTCACTCTTTTCTGATATATTATTCATGCTGTACTCAGAGCAAATCTTAGTATTCAGATTCCCATTGACCCCTGATGCTACTCTTTCATTCAGAGGTGAACAGAATGGGGGATGGGGTAGCATGTGAAAGCATGTGGGTCTGTGTAATAAATGATAGATTCTCATTCACAGAAAGAGAGAGAAGGGAAGGTGAAAGAGAAAAATATGTATCCTTTTTTTTTGTGTTGAAGTTCAGTTTCAGATTTTGTTTGTTTTTATCTAAACATGAAATACTAATAGGAGTTTATTAGCAAATAGATAAATTTATGTGCTGCATCTTTTGTTTTCATACATAAATCATGAAAGGCTTTTTACTTCATTAGGCTAAATTCAGCCTCATTGGTCTTGTTGGTTACTTGATATCCTGGGTTTGGAATAAATACATATTCTATTGATTTAATTTATTTTTATTTGAAATTTTGTGAAAAAGGAAAAAGTATTTAAGAGCATGTGTTCCTATTAAAAATAGTCTGTGCCTGGTTTTCCTCACAGGGAAGTTGTAGATAGAGGTGTGGATCAATACAGACTAGATTACAGCCACAACCATGAGTGCATTCTTGTCTGAAGAAAGGAGAGAAGAGAGAGGAAGATGGGATGAAGAGAGGAAGATGAAAGAGAGGCAGAGAGGTTTGACGTTAGCGGATCAGATAGAGTTGACAGGTTTTAGAGGTAGCTTAGCTCTCCCTCCTTAAGTCCAATTAGAAAAATAAAAGCTAGAACCCTGTCAGAAATGGGAGGTGTGTGTCTTTGTAGATATTAGATTCAGTCTCTCAGGGAAAGAACGGATGTTTAATGGATGATAGAGAAAATGTGTGTGTTTTGGCGTGTGACAGATGGAGGGGAAACAGACTTGTGTGTGGAATGAAAAAAAGAAAGCAAGTGTATGTATGAGAGAATATACTGTATGCTGCCAGTTGCCTCTGCCAGTTTGACTGGAGATCCAGACAGTGTGAAAACTGAACAGAGCAGCCCGAGGAGGGAAGAGCGACGAGCTTTTCATCCATCTCATTCCTTGTTAATTTTTCACATCACTCCATTTTTTGTCTCTCACTCCAGGGTTCACTGCTGTTTCAGGTGTCTGTGACTAATTCTTATCACAGTTTTGCTACAGGCCATTATGTGAATGAGCATGTGTTGAGAGTTTGTGGTTGAATTGTAACCATTTCTTGATAGTCTCTTTACTTATGTCCTATCTAAATAATTAAACAGCTAGATACCTTCAACACTACTTCTTAATCATGTTCCTAATACTGTAATCCCTGATGTTAGTCTTGTTAAAACTCCTGAGTGTGCGCGGATGAAAGATTGATATTGTTTGGGCTGGGGTCGTGGTGGGGGGGGTAGCGGAAGGACGTATGGGTGAATGGTTAGATAGCCCTAATCCTAGAGGTGGCCTAGATTAGAGGTACGCCTTCAGCTGACAGAGTTGTTGACCTGTCTGTCATGTTGTGTGTGTGTGTGTGTGTATGTGTGTGTGTGTGTGTGCACTCGTGTGTGTGTATTAAAAATGTCCAGAGAACAATAGGCTCTTTCAGTGATGCTCTTTGGGATCATGTCTGCATGAATGATGCTAATACAGTACGCGTGCCAGACGTTGAGGCACACAAGCCAAACACACTGAGTGTGTAGAATGACATGACTGACATGCTGACCGGAGATAAACACTCATAAAGGAGGTAATAAGCTGTCTGTCTGGTTAAATTCATTACTTACCTGGGTTTCAAACTGGTGCTTGCAAATAGTTCAAATCCCTTTTATTCTGATGTGATCTGTTGGTCCGTGTGTGTTATATGTAGTTTATTAAGTTATGTCTGGACCTGTCTGCAAGGAAACTGTTCAGTGTGGACACATGACCGTTGATAAAAGTCTGATACCAGTTAAACGCTTAACTATGTCACTAAGACACGTTGGCAGATCCATAAAGACAAAAATAGTCACAGATACTGTGAATGTTCAGTTTGCAGTCACCTGGTGGTCGTCTGTGTATGACTGTAACCACATTTCTATATCACTCTAGTTCTTCCAGAGATTAGCATAGCAGTGAAGACCCTCCTCTAAAGCTGGCAGTGCTTCAGAAAACAGTAAAGTGACTCAATCTGGCCACATCTACCTTCCATCCTTTGTTCAGACTGTTAGGAACTCTGTCGGAGTGCCGAAGGCCAACTTTGAAGCCATTTCCATTTCTTTTTCTGTTTTGAGCGAGCCGCTAACTGGTTGTGGGTCATACCCGTAACAGAAGCTCACACCCGGGTCTGTCAGATTAGGATTGTCAGTACCTCTGTTGTCTCCTCAAAACAGGAACAGCTCACCTTTACTGACTGATTGAAGTATTCCTTTACATTGCAGGTCACCTCCAGATGTGCATTATATATTCCATGCCTGTTTGAATTATCTTGTTTGAATTTGTTATTTTGTTTCCAAGAATCACCCAGAAAAATGAGATGGTACGTCTCAAAGGGTCTCTGTAATAAGGGGTTTTATTTTACCATAGCAACTTTAATACACAACTGTGACGCATCAACCCTGTGTTTGAACAGGATGTGTGAAAGGAGCTTCTGAGGTTCAGATGACCACAGCATGGAGGGAGGGGGCGGGATGAGAGGGGAACCTTTTACCCACAAATTCAAGGATCATTTGCTGTCTCATTAAAACTCCTGTTGCCACCCCCCCACCCCCACTGCTACACGCACCCTCCCTCATTGCCACACACCCCCTTCCTCACTGCCACACACCCGTTCCCTCCCCCCTTCATCCATTTACGCTGAAAGAAATACGGACGCAGAGGGAAGAGCAGCGTTGCCCTCTTAAGTGTGTGTGTTTGGGTGTGCGTGTGTGTGTTTGCATGTGTTGTAAAGTGTGTGTGATAGATTATGAGCAGGTTGAACAATGGGAGGATTGTGTGTGTTCTATATTCATGTGGTACAGTCTAAGTGGCAATAGACTGTACCACAGGGAACGATCAGAGTGAGGAAGAGGAGTTGATGGAAATCATCTGAAAAAGGAAATGGGTTTTTGGGGGGGGAAATTAGGAGAAAACTTCACCATCAGAAACAATATCTAGTTCCTCTGTAATATTGTGTTGTTTTACAAATCTTAAAATTATAACATAGGATTGAAAAAGATGACAAAACAGATGGTTTTAACTCTTCATCAGGGGTAGTTGTGCTCTCTTGTGGAGAGACCCAATCCACAGAAGTCTCAGGGAGGTGAAAACTGGCATCACGCTGATTTCTCCTGCCGGAGATGAGTAGAATGAATGAAATTGATGAGAGAAGTATGCAATGGGACGTGACCCATCCTTCACACAGATAGCATGAGTGTCCTTTTTGTTGTAGCAAACCGTGTGTAACTTTGGGATGTGTGGAAACGTGCAGAGGGAGCGAGAGAATAGCACATGATGAGAACTGAAGGGAGAGGCAGCCAAAACGCCTTGGTAACCAAAGCACAGAGGAACAGAGGGGCCGGTCCAACACTCCTCCTGCTGTGTGTGTGTGTGTGTGTGTGGTGGGGGAGTGGTGTAGTGTGTGTATAGAAAGGGAGATGGGCTCATTGTCATCACAGTAGACGCTCAGTCACTCGCCACGCTCCCATGTAGTGAGAATGTGAGTGGAGGAGAACCAACACTCCTTTTCCCCATCTCGTCTGCCCGTCCAGGATTTGTTGTTGTTGTTTTGTTGTTTTTAGGGGGATTTTTTTCTGAAATTTTTTGTAAGCAGCAGAAACACAGTTAAGTGGAATAATGGTGTTTATCGGGACCTCGTTAAAATCCGTGATTAAATACTTCAAAAGGAAGGGTAAGAAACGTTTCCTCTTGTCTTCAGTGACCAGTAATGTATCAAGTAAAGAGTTAATCTGGGTCTGTGATGTTTTACGTTTTTGTGAGACAACATGTGAAGGAATAGTACAGCTTCTGGTTTCCAGCTAAACATTTAACTAAAGCATGTCAAAAGAAAACCCTAAAATATGTGTATCTAATGTTAAAACAACTAAGGCTTGCTCTGCTCAGCTCACGATCAGTCCTCTGTTGCACCGTTACCTGGTAACCAGCAGGTCGAATTTACAGCCTCAAACTAAACTAACTACATGACCAACGGTGTTTGTAAAGGTCACAGCTGGTAGTACTTCAAACACTCGGTGCTCTATTAGAGGAGCACATCAACCCTTTTCTTCATTTTGAGACACTTTTTTTAAAATGTTTATTTAGTTCAAAGTGATTTGAGCTGTTAGATTCGTCTCTGTGCTACAGCATGCATACAGAAGATTATGTCCAGGAGGATTAGTTAATGCTCAGGCCTATTATTTTATCAGAGCCTGACTGTATATTAAGCATGAGAGGACTTTTAACAAAGACTTGTTTCATGCGGGACAAGCTGCTTGTCTGGGCTGTAATCTCAGGTGTATTTATAGCGTCTGTGTTTTGCAGTCAAGGCTGAAGTGACACTGTTAATCATTAGCTTAGTGTTTTTGTACTTCTCACATCTCAACTTGCCAGCTCACATGTCTGCACTTTACCCAGCAGTTCAGAGCGTAATTAACGGCATGCTGAGAGCTGGTACCCTCAGCTTCATCAATCATGAGAGCACAAATGTTTTAGATGTAGAAAAACAATAATTAAACAAAAGGAGGGTCTAATATAAATAAACTAAACGGCAAGATGAGAGGCATATCGTCACATTTTTATTGATAATGTTGTGCTTCTGAATCTTTTTCAAGTGATTTTATTGCAAATTAAATCCCAACCTGAACTGATTGAAGCATTGACTGTCCTTACACAACACAGCTTGTTGAATTAACCCTGAAAGTCGATGCTGTATTGGCTGGGGACCACCAGGATCAACAAAGATGATGTCAATGAGATTTGATCACCGTTATTGATTATAACAGCCAATAACTTTGGTGTGTGTACTGTATGTGTGTGTTTTTCTTTGCACTTATGCACAGATGCATTTTCCAGCAATGGTTCGGCCGTGCAGCCTGTCGCTGTCTTTCAGAGTTTTTCAGGAGCTTGTTTGCTCTCAGTCTGTTATTGTGTGCAGAGAGTTGGCATGTCAATGGACAGAGGGATTAGCAGACTTCTTAAAGACTTTCGCGCCACAACACCGTGTGTGTGTGTGTGTGTGTGTGTGTGTGTGTGTGTGTGTGTGTGTGTGTGTGTGTGTGTGTGTGTGTGTGTGTGTGTGTGTGTGTTGGTGTGTTGAGGGGTATTGTGTTGCTAAAAAACCTGATGTGGAGACTGATGCAAAGAGAACAATGCAGTCTTTGTGTCCATAGTCTCCATGCCCTTGGTCTCTACCTCTATAGCCTGCCTGGTGCCTATTCAAACCCCTGTGTTGTTGGAGGGTGAGGGAGTTTTACCTGGTCAGAGTGTGTGTGGAAGAAATTTACAAATGTTTTACATGTAATACTGAGTAAATGATTAAAAGATGTAGTTATGTACGGCAGAGTGCCAACTCATAGGTTTGTTGGTGAATTAGCTTTAACTGCAGACCTTCACATGAACCTTGGCATTACAAGGTTTGACTGCACTGTGTGTGTTGGTGTTTGGTGCAAATTTGTGTGCTTCACTCTCATGCAAAGCTGTTGTCCAGACCCGTCGTCAGGGTTTTTTTTCTCATGAGTAGACACCATTTAGTACGAATCACTCACCCCCACAGTACACACATGTGATGCACCTTTAGTGTTTTCATTGACTTCTTTTTCTTCTCCGTTTGGCTTTGCCCTTCAGGGGTTGCCACAGCATATCAGTTGCCTCCACCTAACCCTGTCTTCTGCATACTCTTCTCTCACACCAACTACCTTCATGTCCTCTTTCACTACATCCATGAACCTCCTCTTTGGTCTTCCTCTAGGCCTCCTGCCTACAAGAAGACCACAATGTTTTCATTGACTCTTATGCTCGATGTTTCTGGGTACACTTCACTTCTTCTAGTTATAGAACACTGGCATTCATCGTGAACACACACTGAAGTGCTGGTGTGATGTGGTGGGCTGGTTCAGTTTGAACACATCAAAAGGAAGAGAAAAAGAGAGGTATTAAATCGGACACTATTAAAGTTCAAAGTTTAAAGCCTCAAAGTCATCAAAGTTCAAAGTCAGCTTTGAACTTTGATCTTTAAAGCCTCACCTGTCACCTACAAATCAGAGCTGTCTCACTTCCTCAGTTGGACCTGGTCCCATGACTCTAGGGGCCTTCTCTCATCACCTGACAAACATATTCACACTTCATGAGCATCATGCTAACGCTCATTAGCATCTGTGAAATATCACACACAGGTATGGAGGAGAAGTGTGCTGGTGCCCATTTTTAAGAACAAGGGAGATATGCAGAGTTGTGGCAACTACAAAGGAATAAAGCTGATGAGCCATACAATGAAGGTATGGGAAAGAGTAGTTGAAGCTAGACTAAGGGCAGAAGTGAGCATTTGTGAGCAGCAGTATGGTTTCATGCCAAAAAAATGTACAACAAATGCAGTATTTTCTTTGAGGATGTTGATAGAGAAATACAGAGAATGCCAGAGGGAGCTGGATTGTGTTTTTGGCTCAGATGGGCAAATGTGGTAAGGCTAACTGTTGGAGGCTCTTCGCTTGTTCATGTGCACGTTTAATAATTTTAATATTTTCAACTCTTTGTGATGACGGGGCTTCAAAGTGTTTCACAAATGCAATATTTGAGGGCATTTCACTGCATGAACAGCATGTACTACAAGTTGGTCCAAATGTAGAAGTCCCGTTTTGCAGCTTGGTGCTAAAAGCAGAAGTTGAATGCTTGGTGATATCTGTTCATTTCTTGGGGTGGCAGTGGCTCAGCGGTAGAGCAGATGCCTCATAGACGGATCGCCCATCGGCGGATCGAGTCCCGCTCCCGCCATGATGCCACCAGGAGTGTGAGCTGACAGTGGGAGGTGTCAGCTCACCTCCCAGCCACTGCCAAGGCGCCCTTGAGCAAGGCGCTGTCCCCCCTACAAGCCGCTCAAATTGCGGCGCGTTCCGAAGCCGCTGCCCGTCACTCTGCCTCCCTGATGTGTGTAGTGATGTGATTGTACTAACTGCATGCTTACAGGCCCCCTTGTGTGCCTGTGTGTTCAGGGGCCCTGTAGACTTGTCAAACTAACCGAGTGACTTTGTAATTTCCCCCTGAGGGATCAACAAAGTATACTTCTTCTTCTTCTTCTTGTGAGTGTCTTCCCTCAGGATTACAGTCGTAAACTCTTCCATGGATGTTATCTGACAATTGCTTCCTTCCTACTTTCTGTTGATGTGTACTTCCTCTGTGTATTGTGTGGCCTAATGTCTCAGATAAGTGTCATGTTAATGTGGAGTCTGACACCTTGACTCAAAGTGACACCCTGACTTCCTTTTTCCCATCGACTTTCAACGAATTTCTTTAGTAACTAGTATACCAGTATCCTGTGCTAACAAGATTCTTAGACAGTGATTTTACTGATTTTCAAAAAGTTGATCTCCCCTTTTTTCCCTAGAAATGTGATGCATCAGCAGTGTCTAGATGAAGTTGTGCTCTCGGTTGTAAACCATTTTATTCATAAGGAGGCCTTTTAATATAAAAGATCTTTCAGGAGATTCACCAGCAGAAACTTTTAGATAGTCAAAGATAAAGTCAGTTAGATGACCTGATCTTGGTGTTTCTGCAGCGGTGTCCAACCTGGATGAGGAGAGCAAGTGGACAGTTCATTACACAGCTCCGTGGCACCAGCAGGAGAACGTCTTCCTGCCTGGCAGCAGGCCGCCCTGTGTAGAAGACCTCCACCGCCAGGCCAAAGTCAACCTCAAAACCGCCCTGCGAGGTAAGGATCCGTCGAATCCAACCACTGACTGGACCCAACATGATCACAGACAGCACAACAGTTAGAGGAGTCACAGACTAGAATCATGTGGATGATTTCCCTGTAAATTAACAATCAAATCAACAAAATTATTAAAAAATTCTAAACTCACAAGTAGAAGTTTTGTTGTCATGACAAAAAGGTAAAGACAAACTATGCTCGTAAAAATGTTCAAATCGGCAATTAAAAGATTAAAACATTTAGCTGACATTACAACGGTGTTGTTGATTCAGACTCCTCTTCCTGTGAGTATGAATCAATTAGAGACAAACTGACACTGCTTTGTTGTGAAACAAACAAACACAGGGAGTCGCTACAGCTCAGTATCCCAACATCACTCTGCAGGAAGTGTCCTTACCAATAATTGTTAGTCCTGGTTTCTTTCCTGGGAAACTTTCAAGTATTTTTAACAAGTGGAAATTAACTGGACTGTATATGAGCGAGGACGACCTTTGTGCCAACAGATGAAGAAGGCTGAAAGATAAAGGCAGGTTGAACCTGGTGCTGATGCTTTGAAGCGCTGGTCGTCTGTAGTCACACATGCTGGCTTCCTTTTGTCTTCCTATTGTTTGACTTCTGTGCTGCTGCATTATTTCCTGTATTATTGATGTTGCTAGGTAAGCAGACACCACATGGCAAGTTAAATAAATACAGACACCCCCTTTCATTCTGTCACCGTGCTGTCATCCTGCACCACCCCACCCCAGGGATAGTGACTGAAAGGCAACAGGTGTCCACTAAGAGCACCTGTGCTGTCCATTTGAGCTGCTGTCTGTTTTCTAGCTATATAATTCCAGTGGACATTACACTAGCAGCTACAGCACAAGGAAGAGAATTGTCATGCTAAACAGTACGTCCAAATACAGCCATCCTCAACAACTAAATAGCAATAATTGCAATAGCTGTATTGAAAAATAAATAAATAAATATATTTATATATATATATATACACCTTCATTCTCATACACGTGATCACTGTCACCAGCATGAGCAGAGCAAGGTACACAAGTCCTGCTTTCTGCTCTGCAAAGCAGAATAATCAATAACCTATCAGATAACAATGTGCAGTCACTGTTTCTTTCACACTCACTGGGTTTCAGCTTGTGTGCCGACACTGTGACTTCTGCATGCAGCTGGTTAGTGACTGACAACCTGCCAACAGGTCGAAATGCATCAGGAACGTTACACAACAGTCATGATTACTGTCAGTAATATCCCAGGAATTTCACATTATCTTTAAGGTCAAACAGAAAATCAAATAGGCTCTCATGATTACAATTACCATTCACAAATAAATTGAATATAGTAATGTCATTTTTTTATATAAAGATGTAATACAGTGCACGGATAATGCGTTCCAGGAACCACAGCTATCCTCAAAAAGAATTCCGCAATAGAGCGACAAACTATTTATATTATTATTTACAGTAATTTAAATGTTTTTAACCCTCTGATATTAAACCACCTTCTATCTGTATTACCTTTTATCACACTCTTATCGACTGTTTGTCACGTACGTCCGAGACTAATGGAAACGAGCGCACTTCCATATGCCGTCAGCCAATAGAATGTGCGTACGGTATCATGTGATTGCCTACCAAAAATCCGCGATGAGGTGAAGTTGCGAGCTTTGATGTGCGAATGCATGAGGGTGCACTGTAAATGATTATCCAAAACAAGGTCACATTACGGAGTTGTTATTTCTACTCTCATGAATTTTCACCTGAGTAAGGAGCTCTCCTTCATCACTACCAAATTTTATGTTGGTATATTCTCACCGTTCACCCGCTGAAGTATATTGACCAGAGTTAATTTTAGCTCAAGAAAATAGGGTATCGCTGGGATGAGCTTCAACAAAAATTTGTGCATCCCAACATGATGTTTTTGCATCCCAAAAGTAATAACAGAATATACGGTAGAAACCATAGAAGCAAGGATTGAGTTTTGCCAATAGAACAATATAAAACTAAACAAACTGTTAATTTTAATGATTTTATTAATAATGACATCATAACTGTTTCAGTAAAAAGGAAAAAACATTCATTTATGTATTCATTTTCTTACCCACTGCATCCGCTTGCGTGGGTCACGGGGAGCTGGAGCCTAACCCAGCTGGCATAGGCCATAAGGTGGGGACAAACACAGCCTGGTGGTCATTCTTAAAAAAAAAAAAAAAAAGTTTAAGAGATAAAGAAAGATGTAATACAGGTTTTTTCCCCTTTTGCTTTTCACTAATTAGTTTATTTAACCTTTAATTCATATTTTCTCCTGTGGACACTGCAACAAGCTGATAGCCTTCTCCACACACATTTTTTGTAAGCTTTATTTTGTCTTGGGTGCTGACATTTAGCCATGCCTCACCGATGGAAACAATTGCGTCCATTGTGGTACAAATGTTCAGATTTTTGCTGGTTTTCGCTTGGCATCGTCTTTCGTACTGTCCACAGTAATATCTGTCTCTTTTTTTTCTTTAGCTTTTTTTTTATTCAGGAAAGCACTCATTGTTATTCTCCAACTTTTGCAACTTTCTCCAACTTTTATAGGCATGGTGATTTAGTGAGACTAACTCATCACTCTGTCACTACAGCGTCTAAAATGAGCAGATGTCGTGTGGCCGTTTGGTCGATTTTATTCATTCATTCATTCATTGTCACAAATGCTTCATCTGTCCACCCAGCTGTCTGAGGCCGTGAGGCAGGGGAAACTCTGGGCGCGACGCCAGCGCACTGCGGAGCCACACAGAGACAAACACGCACTGACACACTCACACCCGCGGTCAATTTGGAATGGCCATTTAACCTGAAGTGCATGTTTTTGGAGGTGGGAGGAAGCCGGAGAACCCGGAGAGAACCCACGCAGACACGAGGAGAACATGCAAACTCCACACAGAGCGGGATCCAAACCCGGAACCATCTTGCTGTGCATCGACAGCAAGACGACCGCACACACACACACACACACACACACACACACACCGGCCAATTAGCTGGTGTTGAGCCTGGAGTTTCCCCCGTCAAGCCAGCTGGAATAGGCACCAGTGACCTGAGAAAGCGGAAGAAAATGAATGAATGAATATAGACTACGGTCTCACTCTTTTGTGCATCATTAAGTTCCTATCTGTAGTAATTAATAGATACCACCATATGTAGGTCAGTATTTTCAGATTTAAATACAGACCACCGTAAAATATAAACCGATATACCCTCTTTTTATCGTCTCACATCATTTATTAGTCACCTCCCTGAAGTTCTGCCCAGCAACAAGCAGAATTTGGCTCATTAACGCTTATTTATTTATTTAGTTCCGTCAAACCTCCCTAATCATGGAACACTAATCATCTCAACAGCTCTGCTTCCTATCATCATCCTCATTATCACCAGGCTTTCTACGTCCTCTCTTCCACAACACAACCATGTCAGATTGTGGTTAGAGTTGCTGCTTTTTTCAACCCCATCAGGACCGTTAGTTGACAGTGTTGTTCATTGTTCATGCACCAGTGTGTCTGTAATTAGATATGGAGATATGGTGGGGATCAGAAACAGCATCATGGAGGTGTCAGAAAAGGAGCGATGTGTGTATCCTTTGGTGCTGCTGCCATTCACCAGATGGGTGAACACATAAATTAATCCCAAGGATGCAAGATAAAAGGACTGAGTGACTGTCAATCAGTCAGTCAGTCATCTTCAGATTACCACCGCTATATCCGCCGCAGCGGGTCACGGGGACCCGGAGCCTATCTCGGCAGCATAGTGAATGGATTGTGTGAATATAATTAGGTATTTAAAAAAAACCTCAAATCAAATGGTCTATTTGTAGATATTTTCCGAGGGAATAAGACGTGCTGTAACACCCCCTGGGAGGGAGTGGGCATTGGGGGTTTAAAGGAACCTTTCTACCATCTGTGTGTGACAGACTGAAACTGAACCCCCCCCCCCTGGTTTTTTCATGAATATTCATATTTAAAGTCTTCTTTGTGGTCTGCCCTACAGAATGTGACAAGTTGAGGAAAGATGGTTTCCGGAGCTCTCAGTACTACTCTCAGAGTCCCATCTTTTCTGACCCGACTCAGTCGAACAGCACCCTCCAGGATGATGAGGAAGATACTGATCGGAAGGTACAAATACTCCACATGAATGCACCTCACATCTATGTATAGATGTGCAACTTATGCCATATGTGCACAACAATGCTTAACAGTGTCTGTCTTGCCTCTGTTGGTCTTATGCATGGAAATCCATCCATTTTCAACCACTTATCTGAAACTGCATGGAAATATGTATTTAATAATGCATTAAAATTTATATTTAGTTAATTTATTTTTATTAATAAAATTGCAGTACACAATATTGGTAATTATTTAGATTCATATAATCTTTAAACACATACACACACACACACACACACACACACACACACATACACACACACACACACACACACACACAGTATATACAATCTTAGTGGCAGTTTCTTCTTTGACTTGTTTTGTGTTCAAGAACAATGATTTAGGGAACCAATAGTCACAGGATGAAAAAATTATTTAAGTATGTTTTTGTTTATTTTAGTTTAATAAGCTGAATTCAGGGCGGCATGGTAGCGCAGTGGGTAGTGCTGTCGCCTCACAACACGGCGGGTACAGGTTCGAGTCCCACTCTGTGCAGAGTTTGCATGTTCTTCCCTTTTCTGCGTGGGTTCTCTGGGTTCTCCGGCTTCCTCCCACCTCCAAAAGCATGCGCTTCAGGTTGATTGGCCGGTCCTTAATTCCCCGTAGGAGTGAGTGTGTGTGTGCATGGTTGTATGTCTTCGTGTGTGGCTCCGCGGTGCACTGGCATTGTGCCCGGATTGTCCCCCGCCTCACGCCCTATGCCAGCTGAGTTAGGCTCCAGCTCCCCGTGACCCGCTACTGCGGATGAAGTGGCAGAAGATGAATGAATGAATGAAAGCTGAATTCAGAGTTGGTAAGCTTCTGCCGTTTGTCCTTCCTCAGTTGTATTTGACATTCCTCCACACTGGGTGGCGCTGTTGTTCACCTAATACTTCAGTCTGCATTTTCAGCAGGTTGCACTGTACATTCAAAGTAAAAGACAAGGCAGAACAAACAAACAAGAAAAAAAAATATAGATGTTTTTTTTCCCTTTACGCTCATGTGAATAGCAACTAGTTGAATACTTATATACACTACACATATTGTAATTTGAGGGAGCCTGAAAGGGTCAGTGGGTCTTTCTCTGTTATTGTCAGGCCTTCTTTATGCCCTGGGACCCTTCAATAGCAGCCTCTCTCATCATGCACTCTTCGACTCTTCATATGCATAAAGCACTGCTGTCTTTCAAAACTGTCAACTCCCATCTCTTCCAATTTCCTCCTCCTCGCATTCCCCTTTCCTATTTCACGCTGTTTGTTCACCTTAGTCTCTCGTTCCTATAACTTCCTGTTGTCCTGCGGCAAATGAGCCTAACTTTGCCTGACAGCAGGCAAAAGAGAAACAGGGCTCTTGTTTTGATCATAGTAATGCAAAATAATGAGCCATGCTTACAAAAAACTATCGCTCACATACTTTCTTTAGGCCCCTCCTGTTGCTGCTCCTATTCATCCATGCATCCACGTGTGTTTTGTATGAAAGCACTACTAGTTGTTCTTTCTAGCCAGTTTCAGGCTAAGGATGGTCAAGGCAAACAGTGATGGACATATGAAGTTATTTCTGCATATCTTCATTTGAGCCTCGACAGCTTTACCAGAAGGAACAACAAGGATTTCCCACCAGTTTGCTGTTGTTGTTGTTTTTTTGTTTTTTTTACGACAGCCTGTTCTATTTCATACAAATTTTGGATCTCACAGTGAAAGTCAGCCACTAGAGTTCATCTGTAATCAGAGTAATTTGGTATTATTATTATTACGTATTATGTCAATTCCACGCTGTTAATCGTGTAAAATACTTCTGAAAATGGACTTGTCTGTTTTTTTGTTGACCAACATGTCGATCTCGAGCCTGGATACTGCAGTAATAATACGTTGTCTGTTGATTGTTTGATGTCAATTCTGCTTTCAGATTGAGAACTGTTGGTGTATGAACGCTGTTAAATGCATGAGTGATTCTGTCTTTCTCCTCACCGTTTGTCTCTAGCTTTTATCTTTCCATCTCCAGCCACTCTGTTATTTTACTCCTGACTGATTGTGTGTGAGTGTTTCCAGTTGGGTGTGGTGGCTCGTGAAACATGCTTACAACAACACAAGCTGCTGAAGGTCACAGCAGCGAAGTATAGAGTATTAAAGTGTGTATGCATGTAATCTATTAAGACACACATTTTTTCCCCTTTTTTTCCCTTCATCTTGGCTCTAATTCAGTCTTTTCAGGGCTTTTCTAATTACATTCAGTATCATTATTATAACGCACAATATTTTGTTCCATATTTCTGTTGCCTATGTTTTTCTCCCTCTCTTTCTTTTCCAGATCCATGTTTTCACGTCATGTTGTTCCTCTTTCTCATACAGTCTATAGCTTCATCAGCAGAGGATGACAAATCTCAGCTCTCCATGAGGCCCCAGACGCCGCTGGGTGAAGGGGCGGAGGGATCAGAGGTTGATGGACAGGTGGCATGGACCAAGGCCACGCCCCTCCCCACCCCAGAAGAGAAAATGAGACAGACTGCAAAGGCTGTGCCCACAGACATAGTCCCCATCAACATCACAGGTACGACAGCCTCCATCCACTAGTGAACAGCGACCACTGGCCGTCACCAGAAAGCAAACATTTGTTATCTCAAGCTTTTATCACCATTCATACTTTTTGTTTGATTGTCTGAATAGAGTTTTTTTTTATTTTGAAATATTTACCTCATTGTTGTTTTGCTGAGAGTTCGGTGAGATGAGAATATCAATGGCAAGGTCCATTGAGTTAGCCTTGCTTGATCAAAAGAACACCTGCAATACAGTTTGGACCAAAATAATTGGCTTTGAAATTATTCCAGAAATTGTCATAATAACCTATTATAACTTTTTTTTGTCATCAATCTCAGTAAGGTTTCAAAAAAAGATGAGCCAAGCTAACAACATGTCAGACTCTTCCTCTAATAACCTCTGTGGTTAAGTGGATATAAATGAATCAATCTCCTATCCACTCATCCAGAGCAGAAAACTCTGTCAGTCATGGATGTCTGCTCCTCCTGAACCCCCCCATTCATGTCTCTTGTGAAAATGGGTTGGCAGCTCATCTGAGGGTCAAGGCTTTTCACTGACTGTCAGATCACAGGACGTCTGACAGATGAGCGCTCGCACACAGCAAACTGCTGCTGCGACTACCCTCCACATACGAGCCATACCAATAAATATAGATGTGACATCTCATTGAGCTGGTCCTCATGGTTTATTTATCACTGTTGCTTTGTGATGTTTTACTAATAAACCATAAACTCACATCATAGGTATCTTGTATGAGGTTTAAAAAAAAAAGAGAGAAACGGATCAAAAACTCAGAATTCTACTATCACTGGCAATAAAAGTAAGATCCCTTCATCTTTGAAAAACAGATGGTTGTTCTGCGCCACACATTTCACTTTATCTTCTGACACTGTCACAAAATCTGTCTTCTTGAGAAATTCAGACTTTTTTCAACATTTTTATTTTAATGTCTGAAAGTTGTCAGCAGATCTCCAAATAGCAGGATAAAGAGCAGCTGAGCAGATCCTGCCTTTTCTTCAGAGTCACTGAACATTAAAGTTTATTGAGAGTATTGAAAGAGAGTGAGTGTGTTTGACCTGTTTTTGTCACAAGAGCATGCACTCTATATTTCACACGTCTTTACACCTATGTTTAAATGACTTATATTCAGAAGAAATTAACGCAAACCCTCAGCCAAACATGCACTTTTTGTTGACAGACTTGTTGACAGTCAGTTTTTTATTAACTTATATGCTGCCAACGCTATTGATTTTGTTTTTATTTATTTCTGTTCTTGACTGATCGCAAGGTGTTTCACTCAGAGCAACACCATATTTGCTCATGGGTGAACTCTCACATACACAAACTTTGACGCATCGTAATCTGCTGCAACTTCTCCATTGTCCTCTGATTCGCTGTCTTCTGTTCCACAACTGGATCAGTCGTCATGACGCTGAATTCCGTGATTAGAAGCCTGATTTTCACTGACAAGTTCTACCAGACTGTCTCCAGCCCTCCCTGCTAAAAAATGTAATTGACGTCTATAGATGTCACTGGCCGCCAGTGAGTTAATTTCCTGTTCAAATGATTTAGCTTGGCCATCAATGGAGCGAAAATAGCTGGTCTGTCAACTTTAAGGCATTGTGGCTGATGAAAGAAATAGAAAAGGGTCAGATCATCTATATTCTCACTGTTCATGAGTTGTATTTTATACATAGATATAAAATAAGCTTTAACTGACCCTTTTCTTGCTCTGTTAATACTGCATGCTCACCATGAACATAAAGAAACTCCTGCACGTTGTTGAGTGTGTTCCTTCGAACTAACCGACTTGTTTGCCTGTGTGTTCGCCTGCCCTGCTCTCGCTCTCCCGCCTACCAGGGGCAGTGTTTGACCGACAGGCGAGCTTTCGACGCTCCCTCATTAACACTGACACTGTGTCTCGCCGGTCCAAGAAGGTCAGACGCAGAAAGACTATATCAGGGCTGCCTGACAACATCAACCAGGAGCTAGGTATGGATCACTGTGGGACCATGTGTTGCTCTCTGTCAACAGACCTGTACCAACACTCTGGACAAACATCCCTCTTTTTTCAGTACTGCCTAGAACCTCAATGGTTTTGAGCTTTTATCAATAATATTTGTACAGTGACTATGAAGTCACCACATAAGTATTGCTATAAGTCATTCCAAGAGGGAGAAAATGGCACAACTCCATAGTGTTGGATCAAGGCCCTGCAGATGTTCAGTCCTTCCCTGTTTTAGTTCTACCAAGTGTCGTCATTGCTGTCCTCTGCCCTGTTTAACACCGTTCACTTCCAGGAAACAGTTATGACGTGAAACATCTGAAATGTTAGCAGTTTTGTTGTTTTACTGCTCCCAATTCTGAAACTGTATAAACTTTTGACTTCATAGAATCTCATTTTAGGCTATGCCTGAAAAATTGGTCCTGCTTTGAAACTCTTTTTAAATATCTACTGTGCTTTAATCCTTTGGGGTCAAATCTCTGCACTTCTGGTACTCTGAGTTGTGTGTTAATTGTGTGTCTGCCATAATCCGTGGGTCATTTTGATAATCTAAGCTTGTGTCATCTGTGTGTCTTACCGACATGAACTTGTCATGAAACAATACGTCCCCTTATCATAAATACCTGGGCCCCCACAACGGCAGTCTTGGCCCTTTCAGAACTTCTCATACAGTCTCCAAACAGATGAGAGCCAAATAATATATATTACATTTTGTGCTCTCTCAGCTTTAGTTATTCAGCTGAGCGGGTGTTAAGCAGGCACTAAGCTTACTAAGCTGACACTGCGCTGTGTTGATGGCGCTGCAGGGCTGATGTTTACTTGCACATCTGTGAGCTTTAGAATGTCGGCAGTGCTTAAGGAGAATGTCATTTCTCTATGTGATAATATCACCATGGCTGATAGAGAGAGAGCTTTAAGGTCTGGTTAGTGGCCAGCTGACAACAGCCACTGAATGTCATAATTACTGAGCTAGAGTGATTGTCCCAGCGCTCCATCCCTCCCTCGTTTCATACTGGCACTGCCTACGAACGTAGACCTGCGGCTTAATCCATCACAGTAGCAGCCAAGCTGTCACTCCAGCTTTTAAGGAGGGAGAGAGAGGGGGTTTGTATGGGTTAGAGAGAGCCAGACTCAGGAAGAAGGAAGAGACGACACATGTGTCTGCTTTGGGATACGAACATCAACAGGGGAGTCATCACAGATGGGAGACACACTAGTCATCCTCCCTCGTTACACAACTATTGGTTTACCATCCGGTATGTTCTGTGTGTGTCTGTGTCACATCAATGTTTCTGTGTCTCCTTGTGTCTAAATCAGTATAGACGTTTTGTACATCAGTGCATGACCATTTCAGCAATGTGCATACTTGTTCACATGTGTTTGTGCATGTTCTAGTCCATGTATGTATTCTTGCTGCCTCATTCCTTACACGCTGCCTATCCTGGACCCCAGAGGACAATTTATTTTTCTATCATAATGAGCCAGAGCCATAATATGAGGGGAAGTGTCTCTCTGTCTTCCCTCATTTCCTTTCCTTCTTAAGGAAGAGGACCAGAAAGCTATTAACGCATGACACACAGATATAGAAAATCAAATTATTTGGCTTCCCTGTGAGCGCAGTTTACATGACAAGCAGCAAAAGATGAAGAAGGCATTCTATATAAAAGAGTTAAACAGAGGAAAGGCAAGGGTATTATACAGTCGTTGGAGA
The DNA here is from genome assembly GCF_040054535.1 of Antennarius striatus. Taxonomy (NCBI): domain Eukaryota; kingdom Metazoa; phylum Chordata; class Actinopteri; order Lophiiformes; family Antennariidae; genus Antennarius; species Antennarius striatus. Next base: position 14,499,770 of record NC_090794.1, on the reverse strand, counting down.
TTTAAACAACTCTGTTGTCTTTTCTCCTTTAACAGCAGCACAGGGATACGGCGGAGAACTCCGGCCACATTCCATGTTCATCCCAGGACAATACTCCACCTTGGGCAGGGTTGGGAGCGTCAACTCAGCGCTCAGACGTTCACAAACCAGAGAGTCCAGCTGTCAGACAGAGGAAGTTAAGATTGTCCCACCATCCATGAGGAGAATCCGGGCGCAGAGGGGACAGGGAATCGCTGCTCAGATAGCCGGAATTTCTGCTTCCTCTTCAACTGGAAGCATTTCTGTCTCGAGTAACGACAGCTCTGGGATCTTGATGCTGCCCCATCACTTTAACAGGGATCCAACCCGTTTTCACAGTCTGCCCCGACAAGGTGCCAGGGTGTCTTTAAGTGCTGACCCGCTCTGTAGCAGCACCCCCATCAAGTCGGAAGAGAAAACTACCCCCCAGAGGCAAATTGGAAAGCTTCAGGTTGATGAGACAGCGGTGCACATGAGAAACATTCCCAGACCAGGGATGCTTCCTAGGCCAAAGTCTCAGGAGTTGAGGGGGACCCAGGTCAGTGATTGGGGTGGGAAAGCATGTGTGGTCTCCCCACATGCTGCCTACTCCACGTCTCTCATCCCCAATGCCACCCTGTCCAGCTCCTCTGAGGTCATTACCCTCAACTCCTCTGGACACCTCTCCCACTCCACCGCCTCAGGTTACCCCACAGTTCGGCCACTCAGTCTGGCATCCTCCACCAACACCGATCCCCTGATCTCCAGTCCGGCAGCCTTCACCCACAGCTCCACCTGCCAAGTCTTGGCCACTTCTACACCCACTCCCACACCACAGGACAACGGTCTTGTAATGGGAGCACCTGTTGGTGAGTCAGGGCATTCAGACGGCAGCATCCACAGCCACAGCACCTTAGCCCCCACACCCCCATGCTGCCTGCCAAATGAGCAGTGGATCTACGACACGCCAGAAAATGTGGTGGTTCCACATCGCAGTCTGACCTCCAGCAGCTCCACTCCAATAAACCAGCTCTACAGCAGTTTGGACCTGTCCTCTAGAACCACCACTGACTCCAGCTCTGTCTACTCCCAAGATAATGATGGATACTTCACCTCCATGCACATGGACTCAGGCCTTCGTTCTCGAAGCCACGGCAGTGGTCACGGCGTAGCGGCTGGACGGGCTACTCGGCATAGCATGTACGAGTGCCGCGAAATGGCCAATCAGGAAGACTCTGGAAGTGTGTACAGCGATCGCTCCTTGTCCCGTAGCATCTCGCTTCGCAAGGCCAAGAAGCCACCCTTGCCCCCAAATCGTACAGACTCTCTTAAACGCAAGCCTGGGGCAAAGAAGCCCCTTGGAGGAGTTAACGCCATTGGCGGCGTCAACGAGGACAAAGGGGCGATGCTCAATGACACCCTGATCGCCAGCCTGCAGCAGAGCCTTCAGATGGGGCTGAGAGGAGGGACAGGAAAAGGAGCCTCGCCCTCCTCACCCTATCATAGCCCAGGAAGTGACTATGATGACCCCTGGGTGCTACGGTCACGCAGTCAGAGTAGCGTCAGTGGTGGTAGCTCCGCGGCGTCCATCACGGCTAATGCCTACTGTGGTGGGGGGTCTAATGTTTACTCACTCTGCCAAGTGACCCCTGCTCAAAGTGAAACCAGCAGCTTACGTTCAGACTACGCTGATTCCTGGGGCTATTACATGGACTACCCTCAAAACCAGGGAGAGCAGAGGTCGCAGACCCCTTCGGTCCACACCGCAGACAGCGTGACGGCGGAGGCCTGCCCTGGAGATTTACAGAATGGAGATGAGATCCACACCAGCAGCCACACCCCTAAAGCTCCAGAACAGGAAGTCGAGGTGACAGTGAAGCCGAAAATGTCCAACTCCTCACCAGACAGGGTGCACAGACTGACCTCTCCATCCAGCGGGTACTCTAGCCAATCCAACACCCCTACAGCCGGAACGCCGGTGCCCTCGGTTGTCCGGTCCATGTCTCCTTCAGTCAGCCGGCACAAGCCCAAGGTGCCAGAGAGGAAGTCATCCCTCCTCTCCTTGAAGTCCATTTCCTCCTCTTCCACTTCCCTTTCCTCCAACACCTCGGACTCAGTCAGAAGCCTCGGACTGCTTCCCCCACCACCTCCTGCCCTGCCCTTCTCAGCATCCTCAGCCCCCAACACCCCTCTAAGCCCACCTCCAGCCTTCCCTCCTCCTCTACTACCAAGTTCCACTGCAGGTGCTCCCCCACCTCCTCCCCCATTACCAACCTCGCCACAGGGATCAACAAAGAATCCACCCACTGCTTGCTCCACCTCCCCAGAATTCCCTCCTCTTCCGTCCCCTGAGATGCTAATCCTCCCCAGTTCATCCTTCGACGGGAGCTTCAGTCCTCCCCCTCCACCTCCCCCTCCACCTCCCCCATTGCCCTCTTTTGTCCCATCTTCCTCTGCTCCATCTTTTGTGAAAGCTGTGAAGAAAGATCCCAAACCAGCTCCTTCCAGCACCCCCACTAACTCATGTAAGCCCCTCATCACCCCGTTTGCTCTGCAGAGTGTTCGGCTGCGCTCTGTTAAACGCCCAGAGAAGGACATATGTCACACCTCAGACCACACAATTGCTAAGGAAACATGGGCGGACCTCCATGAGGGTTTTAAGCCGCAGAGCGTAAAGGATCCTGTTATATTACCTCTGTCAAACTGCTCCCCAGAAGAAGATTCATATGACACTTCACCTTCACCTGTGTCACAGCTTTTAGAAGAGTTGTCTTTAGATTGCAGTATCACGGATTACACAGATAGTGTCATGAACGGCAAAGCTGATGACCAGAATTCCTTGATCTTTAATGGAACAGAAAACATTGACTGTCTGGCGTCGCCCCCCAGTCCTCCACAGAGCCCCCAGAGCTGCCCAATCAAACAGAAGCCCCCGGCAGTCTCCAAGAAACCAAAAATCTCTGATCTCCCTCCATTGAATTTCCCAACAGTGAATGGAAGCGTTCCATCGTATGAGGATACAAACAGCCCGCCACAGACAGAAGGCAAAGTAGACGTTCCACAAGAACAAGTAAATGAAGATGAGACAGATTATAAACCTGAGCAACAGGAGGAAGAGGAGAACTGGGAGAGCTCAGAGCCTCACACAGAGGGCAGCGAATCAGCTGCTTTGGGTCAGAACAAACCCAGAAGGACCTCTTCCACCAGCCCCGAGCTGTGTCTTAACCATGATGTGTGTACCAATGGAGAAGCTCATAAAGTGGACGAGGAGGAGGGAGATGGAACGAGTAGCACGACTGGATCCATCAGCTCTAAGGAGGATGACACTGGTACGTCTTAACCGGCATCACTTGTTGAGTGTTTAAAGTTACTGATGCAGACAATTTATGGAGATAAATTCGCTGCTGCTTGTTAGCGGAGTGTTCATACGTCATTAATATGAACAGGGCAATACAGAAGTCTGAAAACTGAAAACTGCAGGACAAATATCTTATATCTGGGACAGCAGTGCGTCCTTTTGGGTTTCTCTCACTCTTCTAGTCATCTCTTTATATTTCATATGCACAGGTCTCATGGTTATCCCTGTATCCCACAGCACACCTCAGCCTCTGGCTGCTCCAAACCCCTCCACCATTCATCCATACCTCCAAGTATCTTTTTTCCCCCTCTTCTTCACCGTTCATCTCTCTTCCTCAGTCAGTTCTTCAGCCTCTGTCCTGCTCCATTCTTCTGTTAGGGCGGGGGCACTTGTCCCAGGGGAGATGCTTTTCGTGGTTTGAGGGATGGGGGTAGGGGGAAGGGCTGCATCGTAAGGGAGGGGAGGGGACCAGGGGTAGGGAAAGGGGAGGACGGGGGAGAGAGCGTAAAGTGAGACTGCCTCCAGTCGCTCAGGCAGTCGAAGCGCCGTCGTGATCACAGAGGAGGAGGAGAGGGAACATCCAGACGGAGAATGTAAGGAGACGGTCCACTCCTCTACCGTAGCGCCGCGATTTTATAGCCTTAATGAGAGAGGATGGAGGAGTCATGAGTGTGTTGTGCTGAGGAAACCTGGAGTGTCTGTGTGTGTGTGTGTGTGTGTTCACTCTTCTGTCAGTTTGTGTCTGTAACTTGAATGTGACTCTGTCTCAGGTGAGGTGTTTGAGTCCAGCACGCGTGAATCGTCTCCGGCGCCGTCAGACGGCAGGGTCTCTGAAGACAACATGGTGACCCCGACTCCGTCGCGGGCTCGGACCACTGAGGACCTGTTTGCCGCCATTCACAGGTACCGGCACGTCTCTGATCACTGCTTCGTTCACCATCACCCTTCACCTGCTTCAACTCCTGCTTCGTTCTTATTCCTTTAAGTTCGATACTTTTCAATCTTATTTCTCATTTCCTTTGTTATTCTCCTCCACCCCCTCTTTCAGCATCTCATCCCCTCTTCTTCACTCCCGCATAAACAGCCATGCACACCCTGAGCGCCAAGCTCCTTCTCCCCCTGTCATCCTTCAACACATCATTTTTCTTCCTCCATCTCCATCCCCCTCATCATCCTCTCATGCCCTCCACCTCTCAGTCATAACTTTACCCAGCGCTGTCCCATCTGCAAGTGTACGCATCTGTCAGAGGGCTGGTCTCTGGAGCCCCCCCCCCAGTCCAGGAGAGAGGGGGCGAAGGAGATGACACTAAGGAATTAAAATGAGTCAGATGTTTGTTTACTCACCGCGGTGCTGCTCATTCTCATATGGAGAAAAAAAAAAGGCAGTTCATCCATTATTTAAATACTCAGCACCCTCTGGTCCTAATCTAGGTTAGAGGCCACCAGAGAGGACGCTCTCTCACTCTCTCTCTCTCGCTCACTCTGCGGTCTCTTGGCATGTATTGCATACGTGCTTCAAAGGCAACACATAAATTTCACATACAGCCCACCAGTTTGTGTTCCATGGTCACGTGCGCACACACACAATGGTTTGGAGCACGGTGGAATGTGATTTCACAGGAGTTTATTTCCGCTGGCGACAGACTGTAGAGGTATTTATGGCACGTGTGTCACATGATCAAGTCATTGTGCAGTTTAATTGGACGTGACGACGGTGTGAGCATGTGTTGTGTTCGTTCACCACTTTGCAGCTCTCCTGTCCTGCACTAAGTGGTTCTGAACGTACAGATGGATTTTGTACGTGTGTCTGATGAGTGGGTGGTGCGGGTGGGTTCCTGGTGGCGCTGTCGAAGTGAAAGTAAGCAGAAGGTGTGAAGGAAAAGGGAAGTAATCCAGCTCATATCATCTCATGCACAGATTCGCTGTGCCCCCGGGGCGGCTACAACCAATTAGAATCCATAACGAGGAATTATTTAGAGCATATTTTAGAGAATTTAGAGAATTAGACAGCAAAGTAAAAAAGTTCCACGTGTTGGGCTTTGATTTGTGTTATTCAGATTCATATTGTTTCAATGCCCACAAACACAACACTTGTAGTTGATGACAACTTTCTTCACTCACACTGTCCACCGATGTGTTCCTCTTATCTCTCTTCCTTCACACCTCCATACCACAGATTGCCATCTCCCTCCGGGTAGACAGACATGTTAAATCCTCTGAATGAGATGCCTTCACAGCTGCAGTAGGAAACACTGGTTGTCCAGAGCGAGATCCTCTGAGCCAAACGGCGACACAGCCCTGAGGAGGAAATCGATCACGCCGTTGGAGACGGGCGCTAAATTGCTGCCTTGTTTACCTCGAACTGAGATTGGGATCAGTGTGGCTGCATGTTTAGAATCTATCAAACCCAGAGTTCTGTGTGGAATCGCCGCGGCTGACTGGGTTCAGGTGTGAGTGTGGGCACGTGTGGATGTGTGTGAAGAAGTCTTATGTAATACTAATGTGACTGAGGAGCTCATATGGGACGGCGTTACATGGAGGCTCAGTTTAGAGCACAGATGCATATTTTGCACTGTTTCTGAAGCAGAAATCGTTTTCTCTCTCGATCTGCCTCTCGTTTGACCTTCACAGCCATATTGGCTTCAGGTTATTTGTCCTTTATGGAAGAATTTCTTTCTGTAGATCCTATCTGAGGATAAAGATTTCTGTGTCACTGCGTCCTCCACCGCACTTTACTTTTAGAACTGGATAAGTCCCTTATCACGCAGGCTGCATTTTTCATGCCTTTAGACGTCTCCCCCACTCTCGTTCCTCCCTCCTCGTGCTGAAATGGGGGGGGGGGGTGCGTGCTTTCTTGGCAGGCAGCTAAGTGGCAAGTCGCTGCTTCCCTTTAATTAGCAAGTCTTGTTTCTGCCATTTGGGTGAAGCTGCTTTGGTTTTGTAGCAGTAGTCTAACAATGCAGCCCTCTGGCCCTCAGATTAATAAAGCTGTTCCCCTTCTGGCCCTAATCTCCTGTATTCTGTCGTCTGCAGCTGTATTGATATGCAGTTGGGGTTCCAGATGGAGAGCGCTGGAGTTAACTGTCCTGCTGGGAGGAGACTGATGTGTCCATGTCTGATTCAAACTGCCTCAGTCACTTTCTCTAGTTTGTGTCTGTTTCCTGTGTATCTAGTTAAAACGTATTTCTGTCATAAAAATGTAGAATTTTCCTCCCATTGTTCTCCTCCTTTTGTGCGTCCACGCCACTTAGTGCTCCGGATTGACTGAATTATGTGTGTGTGTGATCGCTTGAAGCAGTGCTGGCATATGGCAAATTTAGGACAAAGATTTGAGGCGCGTAGTGTGAGCCAAGTATTTTAAGAGCACTCTTTCTTTTTCTGAAGTCGTATTTACACGGCTGGGTGTTCCAGACTGTTTTCCTGCTCAGTTCTGTGACATCCAATGAGCTGCAACCTACTTTTAATTTGGAAATTTGGCTTTGAATTAATCTTTTCCACACAAGCTGCCCCCCCCCACTCTTTTCTTTTCTTCCTCTTGCTCTTCCATCAGTTTCATATTTACTTGACATTAAAGCATATTACTACACTTAGAAATCGATTCATCCTGTTTGCTATCACATCGATGATGGTCGACATAATCTGACGATCCAAATCTCACCCTAGGTCAAAGCGTAAGGTCCTGGGTCGCAGGGAGTCAGAGGAAGATAAGTCCCGTGGCGGGGGCTGCCCACAATCTCCACCCATCACACCCACAGGCGGGTCTCCAGGAACTATATCCTCCTCGCAACGCCAGTCTGGCTCCATCCAGCGCAACCTCCGCAAGTCGTGCACCAGCAGCGACTCCTTCAAGGCGTTACTGCTGAAGAAGGGGAGCCGCTCAGAGACCGGATTCAGGATGTCAGCCGCAGAGATGCTTCGTTCCACCGACCCCCGCTTCCAGAGGACACGCTCCGAGTCGGAGCTGGACGCCCCCGCCGCTTCGCCCTCCTCACCAACGATGCCACACAGCCCCCTGACCTCCCCCGGCCGTGGTAAGAGGGCAGCAGACGAGTGGAACCGCTACGACGCCTTCTCTATGTCCTCGCCGACCTCGTCTTTCTCAATGAGCGGGTTCAAGTACGGCCGCTCGCGCACACCGCCCTCCGCCTCCAGCAGCAAGTACAACTCACGCAGCCGAATCCTCAGCAGCCCGATGACTGTCATCTGCGAGCGTGACGGCGAGCTGGCTGAGAGCGAGTACGGTGACACTGCAGAGAGTCTGTCTGGGCCGGACCCCCAGACCTTCTCCACCCTCAAAGACCCCAACGGCACTTTATCTGAAGGGAGCAGAAGTTAAAGGGCGACGCCCACCAGCGACAGGAAGCAGAACTCACCACGTACAAGTCGGCACCGCCTCTGGTGGAGTAGACACACCAGGTCCTGATGTCGGGTCAGAGGTCACGCCATCAGGGACCAGGCTGAATTTATTCGGACGTGGTTCGAATAGACACTCGTGATTCTTACTTTGTTCTCCTTCGTTTGATGATTTGCCCTTTCTGTTAAAAGAATAACTTTTCTTTCACATGTTTTCCGTTCATTTGGCCGTTTTTCTACTTTTCTCGTTGTTCTCAGGAATCCAGTTATTTCTTTGAAAGACGGGGTTAGGATGGGGAAGCTAAGGTGAATTGAAGGAAGAGAAAAGTCCCAGGTTTTTGGGTCACCTTTTCTGCTGTGGCGCTGTGTGTCCAGGGTACAGGAGAGAGTGGATCATCGAGGCTGGCTGAAAGCTGCCCTCTGAATGCTTCAAGCATCTCTCCTTCTGGCTGCAGAATGTTTGAGAGCACCACGGTTCAGAACCAGCCCAAAACGGCACAGAAAGACATCAAAGCTGTGGCGCTGCAGACTCCTCTAGTGTAACTTCAGCTACTGTTGTCGCCACGTTTTTCTTTCTGATCTTATGTCAGTGGTCATCTGTACAGCTGATGTGTTGACCAGTTCGGCACTATCCCATAATGATAAACAGGAAGTGTAGGTGGGTCTGGAAAAAGGGTCAACTAAAACTAAAAATTTGCTCTCGAAAGAAGGGCTCAGAAAACTTTTGATGAAATTTTACTTTGGAGATTTTGCACTGTGCATAGATGTTTTTCTTTCAACTTTAAGAGTATGTTTTAGAGACTGTTTTAATAAACCAGTGATGTCATAACTTGTCTTTGGGAGTTAAGAATGGATCTATAAATGTAAAGCAAAAGTCACATTAGAGGAAAAGCTGATTTTTAATGTATGTTCTCACCACGTTGGTTACCAAAGATCTGAAACATCAATCTGGACGTGAACACAATCTGAGTGTGACTGTCTGTCCCACACATCTAGTCCAGCTGTTGTTGAGTCGACATGTATTAGAAGCTGTTAGGGTTCAAATGTATAATGCTGTTGACCTTTTTACTATCTGTTTGCAGAGCTCTAGTTCTCTATATAAATACATACAAAAAGTTTTAAGGAACATTTTTCAACTTATTTTCAGAGACTGTACATTTTTAGAGCCTGGTTTACTGGAGGGGAGTGGTCCCTTTTTTTTTGTAGATTATTTATTTTCACATAGAGCTGCAGTGTGGCGTCAGCTTATAGAGGCACGGTGAAAGGGTTAGCCCCAGGGCCGCACCCACTCTACTGACCCCACCAGACAAGTACTTTACTTTTGCGGTGCTTCTATGTTAGAAAATGCAATAAGTCTTCTACTCCGCTTATCTTGAGTCAAACAAAGCTCACGTTGGTACTGACCGCTGAGTCCATGTGTTCTGAACTGAAGTGACAGGTGTGACACTTCAGAGACCCCCCCCCCATCCCCACCCGTCCCCCAAAAACATCCATAATGCCCTGTGGGTTGTGTGTCTCACAGCTTCCACCCCGTCATGACAGAGGAAACCCCTCAATCACAGAGAGCAGGTGGGACGACGGGACGGGGCAGGAGGAGTCGTACCCGAGTGGAGCTGAAGACTTTGTTGTTTGTCTGTGTAATAAAAAGAGGATATTTTAAAATGACATCCGTCTCTTTTTTTTCTGTGTGAGATATACGCTGCTTAGCTTCCCAAATCACTGCCTCATTTGTACTGTTGCCATGTCACCCAAACTCCTGCAACTCCAGAGGCCAGGGGTCACCCCCTCCCCCTCCTGTTGTGTCCTGTTCTGGACATCCCGTTGAGGCACACTTGATCACACGCGGCCCCTGATAGTGAACAAACATCCCTGAGTTTATGGGTTGTGACTGGACCGAGTCGTCCCCAAAGGGCCCAATCCGTCTGAAATGCCTGGTGGACCTCATAACCCCACCCCCCAGTATCCTGACAGCTCAGGAGGAGTTATGGTCTGCGACTGCAGCGCTTCCACAAATGAATCACTCAATCTCACGGGGAAATCGACTGAGGCATTCCGTTCTGGTTGTGTTTCAGTTTGATTCCAGTATCGGTCTGGCTCAGGAGACCGCTTGGACTCATATACCACTCTCGTTAAAATATTCCTTGCTTAAACTCCAGGATCCAATTGAAGAAAAAAATTCACACAAATGTGTGAAAGTATACAACTACTGGGTGATGACGTTTATTACCAGCAGAGAAGCTGGACTGACATCCTGCTGCAAACATATTTACCATTCTGCTTTATAACCTAGACGGGGGTGATTGGCGGTATCTCACATTTGATCAGATATTGCATCGGTGCAGAAATCTAACTGCAGGTTAATGATACATCTGAAGCGCTTTACAACTGTATGTATAATTACAAATGATAAAAATGATTTCTGTGTCAAAAAAGGACAACCAGGCATCACCTTCTGAAATAATAAAGAGCAAATGAGAAGGATCCACTCAGTGAAACAGGACATGCTGATTCACTGCAACAAGCATGAATGGATGAAGGTTCAAAAGTAGAAGTGAAACAAGACTGTCCCCCTTAAACTCAGTGGAAGTTTAAAACCTCCTAACAAGTAAAGAATTGAGAACAGAGTAATTAATCACTAGTGGTCCAAATCTTCTCTTCAATTTATGTAACTAACACTGCAAGGAAATAAAATTAACATCTTTGAGAACAATAACTAGTAAAGTAAATTTAGAGATGCAAACACAGCACATCTGCTGGAACCTACGGATAAGTGATTAATAAATTTTTTTTTAAAATAGAGTTACATCTTTATAAAATATGTTTGTCTGGTTCCAGGATTTAGACATATGAACAGATCAATCAGCAGCAATCTGTTCAGGCTCCTCAGGTTCATCTCACCAACCTCAGCCGGTGTCATCGATCTGAGGTGAGGGACAACACAGACCGACTGACTGTGGGTTCATTTCTGCTGAGTGTCCCAACAATTCTGCCACAAATAAAAAGAATGACTCAGCAGATGTGAACCTGACTGAGGAGAGGATGAGATGGAATCAAGGGGCGGAGTGAACTGTAGGCGAGGAATTCATCCGGCTGGCAATAAGGTCACAGTGATCAAAGCGTGGAGGACACCTGAAATGAATCCACTGCAGCTCATGAACTCTTTAATAAATACAATCAGGATTCAGGGGCGACACAGAAATAAGACAGAATCAAGCCTTTGAGGTGAAGATATATTAATTTTTAATGAATGGGACTTGAAACAAGTTCATGATGAGCTAGAATTTAATGTAAAGATTTTTAAAAGGCCTCAAGGCTACGGTGATCCGTAAGTGTCACACAAACAGGATACAAGCAGACATCAAATCATTCTTTTGTCAGACTAGTGAGATGCAGTATGACGGGTGCAGCTTTAACATGACTCAGGATTTCACTGTCACCAGCGTGGCAGAGGTGACACCAAGGCACAGACGTTGCAGACGGTAAATTAGGAAAGCAGGAAACCTCACAGCACTGACTGACAAGACAAAATACAACCTGTCAAGTCCTGACAGGTCATGTGACCCAGCTTCAAAGAGATCACCTCTGAAGTGTCAAATGAAGCGGGACAAAATCAACTCTGCAACTCTGTCTAAAAAGTCAAAAATGAACATTTGTTCGTGTTACAAAAATGAAGCAGTAAATTTACAGACATGTTCGGATGAGAGGAACATTTAACTCCTTGGCTCCATCTGCTGGAAATATTGTTCCCCTGCAGCCAAATCCTAGTGTGACTTTTGAGATGTTCGTTTGATCAATGCTGGTTTGTATGTTCAGTAACTCTCAAAGCCAATCAGAAATATGTAGGTCATTAATGCAGGTCATTAATTCAACTTTACCAAACATAATTTTATAAGTGCAGTGATTCGTTTATTTATTAGAGTTGTCAACCACATCTTATCTAATGACATGAACTTATGCAAACCCTTTTATGTGTGCAATGAAAACACCCTGTTATGTGACCTTTAACCCTGTGGCTCCTCTTTGAGGATCCAGACCTCGTTCCTGCGGTTGGTCAGTTTGAAGGGGCTGTCGTATCCGGCGACGTAGAACGGCTTCTCGACGTGTGGCACTCCGTCCCTCTGCAGGCTTTCCAGGAGTTTCAGGAGTTCTTCGCGCTTCATCTTCTCATTGGAGAAACCACTGTATGTCCTGAACGAACAAGAAGAGACCATGATGCCCTGCATGTCAGGAAGTCTCCTGTTACTATTCCATAAAGAAATAAAGTCCTTACATTTATAACTGGTAAAACTAATCACTCAGGATTAACCCTGCGTCGTCCCAGTCTCCCTCTCCTCCCTACCTGACGTAGGCCGTAAACTCTTTCCTGTGCTCCACGAACACCTCCGGGTCGCTCGGCTCCGGTGGATTATCCTGATGCTCCTCCGGGAGGAAGAAGGACACAGTGAAGTGAGAGTCACAGGTAGGGCCGTCTCCGGGGTCCACACGGCCCGTCACGGGGGCCGTCATCTCCACCTTCACCTCTGAGGAGCGATCGAACAAACAGTCACGGATTTGCAGACTGACACCACATTCACTTGTACATTTGTGTTGGTGTTTGTGCTGCATGTAAATAACAAGCAAAGTTTTTTCTCTCTCTTTAACTACTTTTATTGGTTTTTCCTGTTATCATGTGATGTGACGTGCAGCAGGCAGACACGACTGACTGCACATCACAGGAAGACATCAGATTTGCCTCGCTGGTAAATCTGATGTCATTACATCTGCTGATGGACACACCGGCAGATGTAGCGGATTAAACAATCGCTTTTCAGATCACACACCAGTCCACAGCACAAACTATATGTATTCTTATAAATGATGCGGGAGGAAACTGCTGACTAAGACAAACTATGCAGTTCTCTGAGAAACCTGCTGACTCATGAAGTGAACTTCTTTATTGATGTTTGCATTTAATCAGTGCTTGCTTGTGTTCACATTGATTCATTCGGTTTAGCCGAACATGATTAAACTGATGACTTCTGGCATTTTTGTCAAGTTTGGTGTTCCCCCAAAAAACGCATCAGCAAAGTGAAGAACATTACAAACGTGACAAGAGAACCCAACGTGTTCTCCTTACTGTTGTGATTGTTGCCCTGAATGTAGCTGAAGAGGCGGCGGAAGCCGGCGCTCAAGGCTTCGTCCAGCTGCATCCCGCCCAGAGTGACGCTCACCCACTTGGTAGCCTGGTAGGTCCGAGTCTCATAATCTTTTCCTTGCTGAAAACACAGGATTCATTTGTCAGGCGATGCTTTTTAAACACTTAGTAAATCATTTTGATAACTGATAATAGAAACTTTGTAGAAAATAAATGAAGAAAAGCAGAAAGCTGGATCCTTAAATATGATTAATGATTTAATTAATCTTTAACTTTGATTACTGTAATCTCCCTCGAGATTACAGTAATCGAGATTTTTATGGTGCTGTTCAGGGGGCCATGCCAAATGTTGTTTATCTGATTACATGAATAACTACACCACCCATAACTACACCATCCATAACTACACCACCCATAACTACACCACCCATAACTACACCACCCATAACTACACCACCCATAACTACACCATCCATATATACACCACCCATATATACACAGCTAACATGAATAACAAACACGAATCAACTTCTAAACAACTGAAAGGGTTAAAAGGCATTAACAGGATCAATACCAAAATTTCCCAGCATGCATCACCAGATGAACCTGATATGATCGGTCTGACAGGTGGGACCGGAGAGCAGAACGCCGACATCTCTGTGATCTCGGTCTACAGGTGGATCGTTTACCTGCTTTTCGTCCTTAGTGAACTTCGGGAGCTGCAGTCCGCTGGAGAACAGGACTTGTTGCATGGTTTTCAGCATGACTGGTGTTGAGTTGTTCCACGAAGCGCTATAAATTCTGCGATCCTCGGCAAAGCATAAAAAGTTCCGTGATGTAAACGTCACCTGGTGCAGGTTAATAACCTGGAACACAGTCAGCCGCGAAACCAGCGGGGTTACAAAGGCTGTTAAATGTCTGAAAAGGTACTAAAATAATGTTTATCATCCAACATGTACTAAAACATATTACGATGAGCCAGACCGAAACACAATCACCCTTCAGAAGACGGTGTTTACGTTCGCTTTTTTCTTGTTGCATAAAACCCGATTTCCGATTGGATCAGTGAGTATTTTCAAAATAAGAGCATCGCATTCTCGCTCCATTAATCAGACCCTTTTTTTCCTGAATACCCCCCAATGGTATGGTATGAATTTAATGATATAAATTAAATGTGAAACAGTTAACTGAGGGAAATACTTCATTTTTTAGAACGGTTTATTGTTTATAAAACGTGGGTCCCCAGAAAAAAAACAAAAAAAACTTTGGGAACCCTTGATGGATCTGCAGATCCTGTTTGAAGTGGTCATCATCACACAGGGCATAAAGGTTAAACAGCGTTCAGAATTTATTCACTACATTATTATTATTTACATCACCTTGATTTGAAGGCTAAATTTAAAAGAAAAAAACATTCTGTGATATTTAAGGAACACGATCCAGGTGATATGTGTCACAATCAGAGAGGTGTTGGAGTACAAGCAAACCTAACAGAATACAATCCAAACTCTAATGCACACTGTGTGACACACCGCGTATGAACAGGGAAATGCTGCTACATCTACTCAGTGTCATACATGTTGAAATGATGGTGAGCTTCAGCTACAGTTCTGCAAACATCCTGTTCTCACAGGAAGAGAGCTGCTGTGTTCCTAGCAGGGCTTTAAAGCTATGGATGCATAGTTTCACATTTACAGTTCTGTCAAACCTTATCAAACTCACACATGCATCCCTCTTGTGACGTACACACACACACACACACACACACACACACACACACACGAGGAACCGTAAGTTTGCCTAGAGGGTCATGCAATGCAGAGACGGCAGCTTTCTGTGTGTATCTGAATCTCATTCATTATAATTCGGGGCCAAGGACAGAGGAAAAGGCAGAGATGGAGCAGTTTGTAAACCGTCTGCTGAAACAGAGTCCAAATGTCACTGCTGGAAGGATCTTTATCAGTTGAATAACTGGATTTAAGAGGCCTTTTGCTGAATCCCTTTGTACTGTCAAAATAAATATCAATCACAGCAGTGTGTGATGACCACAGCTAATCTCTATTATAGTCCACAGCTTAGTGCCTCCACCTCCTTCTCATTTCAGGGTTGGTAATTCTGATGGACAAAAGACAGAACATCATCTTTGGACAGTTTCTCTGAGTCCACTCGCGTTTGGGAATCATGGACGATCACCCCGTCGACCCAGGCCCAGAACAGCCGCTCCAAGTGGCAAACACTGAACAGGAAGAGGAACAGGAAGAGGAAGAAAGGGTCAAATTCATTCGTCAGACCACCAGAGCCGCTATTATAGTTATAGATGTGCTTTTTGTTCTCCTCCTTCCCACTACAGGACAGGCTCTGAGGCCAATTGATTAAATCAGGTATGAACTGATGAAATCTATGTCTGGAGAGGAGGTACACACTGGAAGGGGGCAGCAGCAGTAGGTGGCATGTCGTAGGTGGAGGACTTGGTCATCTTGTTGAAGAAGAACTTCATCTTTGAGTTCTTACTGTACGCCATTGTCCACGGCTCTGAGGAAGGGAGGACACATTTTAAACATTTTTATCAGAAATATGAAATACTAACAGTGTTCTCTGACGCTACACTCACAGGAATGAGTCAACAAATCTATGTGTCACGCAGTCGACAATGAGCAGCAGCACAGACGCTTCTACGTACCACTGACAGTCTTAATGATGTAAAGGCCTGTGGGAAGGAAATGTCGGTCATCTCTGCCTGTGTAGGACAGACGTGGGACGCCTCCTGAACTCTTTGTCACCTTCATCTCTAGTCTAAATTGAGGAGAAGAAAATTGTTATTCTTTGAATCTTGACTTGATGCTTCATAGATAATGTCATTAATAACACGATGTTGGTCGTACCTGACAAAGATTTTCTCCATTTCCTCCAGTCTGTAAACCTCCTTCACTCTGTTTGGGACATAACAGACGTTACAGTCAAGACAGACACAGTAATTCTTTGTGTCTGATGACGACTTTAAGTTTTATGAAGTTATTAACTTGTTGAGAATATGAGACTTATATATACAAACGGCAATGGTGTTAATTACATGGTAATAAACTTCTTGTCATGATCACCCTAACTTCCTCCAGTATTTAAATGTTTTGCCCGTAAGAAAATAACAGCATCAGAGTGGTTACATGCATTTAAACCCATAAATATGTGTCTTATCAATAAGCGGATACCTGATAGGGTTCATGTCTGTTCTGCTGGGTTTGGCGACTGCCTTCACAAACTTCTCAGCCATCTGGATCCTGAACAGATGAGAATGTTTGAGTAAACAGGGAAAAGACACAGAAGCCTACGGTAGGTGGAGCTGGCAGCGTGTCCTACCTTTGGTTGAAGTGTTTATCTCTTACATCAGTTCCATTCAGTATCAATGCATCCATTACATGAACCGCATTGATTCTACGCTGAGCTTTTCCCTGACGATTGTTAAATGTACAAAACAAAGAGAAGAAATTATTAGTTTGTTCAAGTGTTTCCATCAGTGAAGAAATAGATTCATCCAGTTTTTGAGAATAAGATTACAATGATCACAAACTTCTAAAAACACAAAGATAAAAACTATCTTGTTGCTCAAACAGCTGTTTCCAGCACTGATCAGACGGATAATAGGTACTAGAATACTGGCTCCCATAATCCCTCTGTTCAGCTCCCTACCTCTTTCCAGCCCCTGTCCTTACCTCGCCTTTTAGCTCTTGGACGATCTCCACGCTTAAAAGTGTATCTCTTGGCAGCTCAAGCTTAAAATTCTCTAGTTTCCTCCAACGCAAAGGCATCTTTCCGTCCCACGTGTATATCTGAGACTTCTGCACAAACGGTGAGGAGAGAAGAAACTGTTTAGTCACAGGAGACTGAGCTCCAGGAGAGCCTCTCCGGCCTGCAGTCACACTCCAGATAAAAATAAAATCATTATTTACATCTTCTCCTGAAATGAGGTATCAGTCTGACACATAAAACAGCTGAACGTGATGACACTGATCTGTGTATCTGTTCATTTTACATACACATGAGCTGCTTCCTGCTGTCAAAGTAACTAGTCACAGTCACATTATTCATACGGGCTGCAAAAGAAAACCTCAGGACTTAAAGTGAGACATGAGTTTTAGACGTACATTTAGGTGTGGTGTGTTTCTAAGGACTCACCCCCAGCGCCAGCAGGAAGACCTGCTCTCCACCTCCCACAATGCACCTGTGATCCAGGATATGACGCAGTTTCTCAAGTGTGCTGGAGTTCAGAGGTGTGAGTTTAGAGTGGAACGATTCCACATCTGAATTCTGTGGTGCAGGAGTAAGGCGAAGCAGAAAAAAGGACACATAAACATTATAAACATGCTGAGAAGTGTTTTCTGCTCTGCTACTCGCTTCAATTTCCAATGAAATATTTTCTTTAAAAATCTGATTTCAAACCGAGAACGCTGGACATATCCAAACATTACTGTACTCGTGCACAAAAGGATGCTCAAAATGTTCTTTTTAAAAGTGTGAAAACAACCAAGCCCCATCTAATTTCTTTTCTTTTTTTAAAATCCCATTTAATTAACTGACCTTAACAAGTTCATAGAACTTGGACTTTGGATCTGACGAAGCAGGAGCGACTCTGGCCTTATCAGGAACCTGGAATTGGAAATAAAATGTTTCTGGAGATGGAATTACATTTAAGGTTGAATTATTAACAAGCTTTTGTTTCTATGAGCTAAGTTTAGTCTTTTAGTTCCAAATTAGTCCATGTTACTGGAGCTTCTCCACTAACCCCCCAAAGCTTCAGACATTCCTTCCTGATGTCTGCTTGCCGTGGCTCTGAAAGGGTCCTAGAGAAACAAATATAACGTCACTGGTTTTTGCCTGCATAAACAGTCCTGCACAAAATACACAATCCTTGAAATGTCACTCACGGGTCAACGACAAAGGCCTGTATCTTTGCCAAGGCTTTGATCTGGACTGCACAGAGGCTGCAGAGAGTTAACACGACCTCTGTGAGTGGATGGGTTTGAAAAGACATGAAGGCTTCTCTGATGCTGTGAGTCTCTACCTCTCGTTGGAGTTGACCATAAACTGATAGAAGTCAGTGTCGTCCTTGATGATGCTCAGAGGAACCACATCCGTAATGTCGGTGTCCGTGTTCCTGAGTTGGTTCATTTTCAGGTTGACTCTGAACATGTACTCCCTGACGGCGTCTGAACCCGGCTTCAAACCACGACACACTACGTACCTGTGTGTGTTGTCAGTGATCAGAAGCTTAGAAAAGCACGAAAAACTCAGCTGTGATTCAAGTAAAGGAAAAGACAGTTTACTTGTGTTATAATATTACACCTATGGATATTTAGTCTTGAACCGCCCGATGTTCAAAGTGACGTTCAAAGCTACTGTGGTATAAATAATCACTTGGAAACACTCAGGCCCACCTCTCAGAGTTGGCAGGTCTGCTTGTAACGGGTTTGAAGATGGAGATTCTATCGAAGCAGAGGTAGAGCAGGTAGACCAAGCCCACACTGACGGAGGTGAAGAGGTCAAAGGTCTTACAGACAAAGTGGCCGCCTGGAGAAGACAAAGAGCAACACAATGATGTCACCTGAAACCTGAACACGAGCACACAATTGCCTGAAAATGAAATTAGCTTTACAGAACATTTGGACACCAGCTTGCAGGTAAACGAGGCGACTCACCCATTCATGCACATACCTGTCCTGAGAGTAGAGAGGGCTGTGAGCATCTGACACAGCAGGAGCTGCTTGCTCAGGATCTCCTGGAGGTTTTCCTGGCCTTCAACAGAGAAACCCTTCCAAGCCAAAAGTAATCCAATCAATAACTAAGCTAAAAAGAAACCTCAGTTAAACCCACCAACAGCAGGACTCATTTGAGTAGTACATGATAGACAGACATGGCCACAGACAAGCCTAAAGCTGAACATGTGAAATCGTCTCACCCCATCTGCCATGAGGAAGTGCAGCCCTCTTTTTTCTGTACTCTCCAGGACAAAGTTTCTGAAGGCGGTTATATTTTCAGGTCGAGTGATGTCGCCATCTCCATCAACTCCTCCCTCACCTGAAGGCAGGAAAGTCTAGTTTTCACTGAGGTATTCGCCACTTGAGACATAACCATTCTGTTCTCACTCTGAAAGTGATGCACATACCATAATAAGGCTCAAACAGCTCACTCGGCGCTGCATAGAAGTCTTCCAGTTTGAAGTCACAGGGTCCTTTCAGTGTCATGCCAAAGCCCTTGGCGTGCCATCGTCTCTTCCACAGGATGTATTCTGAGAAGCCTCCAGGTCCGGCACAGACATCACCGAAGTAGAGGAGCTCACCTTCACGGTCTTTCGTCAGAGGTTTCTACACAAGCAGGGGTTTCTGTTTCAGTGTTTGTCACCTTTCTACATATTGAGTCTTTGCATGTTGAGCAACAGAAGTTCAGTGCCTCACACATCAGCCCCTCAGTCGACCCACTCACCGCTTGAGAATCCTTCGGGTTGGTGAACATATTGTCAAAGCAGTGGTCGATGTCTGACATTTTCATGGCTGCTCTAAAAACAGAAAGAATATGATATGGTCATTGCCTTTATAGGATAGTTATGCTATTAAACTATGTAAAAGGTTAAAGTAAACTTTAACTGAAGCATTCATTTGGTATAAAAAAGTCAAATAGGAACACATCGCCCACGCAACAGTGATTATTATAACAAGCAAGACAATAAACATTGCTCTAAAGGCCTTTAGTGCTAAAGAAGAAAACATGACAGGCAGAAATCCGGAATACCTGACATACCATTTATTTATCATTTGCTTTCTATGCATTAATATCACAAATAAAAACCCAAATAAACAAAAAAAAACCCCTTCTAACAGGAAGGTTTTTTTTTTGTTTATTAGGAGTTGCCACACCTCGTGATCCTGTTTCCATATTAGACGGATGCTCATATTTGTTTGACAAAGTTTTTTATGCCCAATGCTCTTCCTGCTGCTATCCTCTGTATTTATCTGGGCTTGGGTCCGGCCTACAGTTGACACTGGCTTGTGCCCCCATGGGTCTACAGATGCCGGGTATACATGCAAAGCATGCACTCTACAATCGAGCTAAATCCTCGGTTTAAACAAAAAACAAAATATGACCCAAGAAAAAAAATACACACTGATAATTCCTCCAAACTGCAGCTGACCAACGACTGACCTGTTGAGGAAGATGCCTCCTCTGATCATCTCAAAGGGATTGGAGCGTGTCCGTGCTCGCCTCATCTCCTCGCCCTCCAGGTTATCAAACACCGACTATAACACAAACAGACAGAGGCAACACAACTCAGGGTTGTTGAGCTACTATGACATGGTTCCATCTGGTAAAGAGAAAAATTCACAGACCTTTAGCCACAGACAAGTCAGTTGTTATCTTTTTTAACAACCATGCAGTAAATGAGGTCTCCAAGTACACACAGAAAATAAATGCTGTAAAACTCCTCTGTTGCTGTAGACACATTAACATAAGATCAACCCACATACAGCATTGCCACCAGATCGATCTGAGTTTCATCATGTTGTTTGTTTTCAGGATGAATCTCTTCTAGTTAATACTTTTATTGTAAACATAGTATCAAATACAGACTCTTTCATTAAATGTTTATGAAAAAAGGAGAAAAAGAGGACAACTCACCTTGTACTTTATAAGAGTTTGCAGGAAGTCTTCAGTGCAGAATTCTGTCTCATCCTCAATCTTAAGTTTTCTCTGTAAACATTCAAAAACAAAAGTGTAAACATAAATGCCAATGAGAGAAGAGAGTATGCCTGATCAAAAACTGTGTTTAGTATACATGTGAGTGTTAGTGTATGTATTAACCTGTCCAAGAGTCATCCAGTCACGCAGTTCATCTGAATCTGGAATCTCTGTGGTGCATTCTGGGAACCATTCAACCTTCTCTATGGCAGTGGGCTGGAGAGAGGAACACAAAAGGGGACGGAAAATGCAAAAGACAGGAAAAAGTTGATATAAACAACAAAAATTGCTCTCAGAAACAAAACAATAGACTCAAGTGAATTTTCTTCAACGCTGTACCTCTGGTTCATCTCGCCAGTCGATGTTGAGTTCCCCCTGAAAGCCCTGCAGTGTGAGACCAAGACCTCTTCTCCCTCGCTGAGTAGAAGCCTCAACAATCTCTTTGCGCCCCTGGCCAAACTTCCCCAGACCTTCTCCCTTACGGTAACCCATCTTGGCCTAAATTTAAGAAGTGATGCGTTTAGGAAAATATGGTGGAAAAATTTGTTTGTTTGAAAATGTTTGCAAAAAACACAAAAAAGATATATAGCCAATGAAACTTTAGTTTATAGTTTTTTTCTTTCAACACAGACTGCAAGCTTTAAAACATTACCATGAGTTTCTGTGACACACTATTGTACATCGAGAAACTGGAAGAGTTCTGAGTACTGTCAGTGTCATCAAAGGATGAGCCAGATGCGAATCCTGGTCTGCGGTCCTCTGGATCATCGAATGACTCATCTTGGCCAAATTCTACACAGAAACAAGCCCATAGACACACAGATTTAATCATTCATGTAGAAAATCAGCTTAACACAATAACATTAGAAAACTAATCTACCTTGTGTGGATAACTGTGACTCTTCATCTGAACTGCTATCATCACGATGCCTTTTAGTCCCATGCAGCAGTGCAGACGTTTCTTCAGTTCTCCTCTTCATCGTGGCTGAAAGACAGATGACAATTAGACCAGGATCGTCTGCTGCATGAGTGGATGAAAATTATTTATAAAATCAAAGTAGCAACCTGCTGATTTTACAAATTAAATTTTATTTAGGCTTATAAATTCTTTAGAATCAGAATCCCGAGGGGGTAATTACTTAAATCTTTACGTTTACATATGACATTAGTGGATAACTTTATATTGGACAGAATTAACCAAAGGCTGCAGGATTTACAACGTAGCATACAGTATATTCAATTACATGTTTTACATTCTGTATGCATAAAAGGAAAATAATAAGCAGTTCTGCAAATAGCATGCATTTTTAAATGTTGTGGTGTCCTGTCCAGACAGGTACAGGCAGCCATCGCCAATGAACATGACTGTCAACAAGTCTCGACAGCAGCGCTCAGTGAACCACACTCTTCTTTTGGGGCAGTTCTCGCTGCCTTTCGTTGCACACAGAAAAGACGTAGATTTAACAAACAAACACATCGTTTTCCACATTGATTTAAATTGATGGTAAAACTTGGGAGATATCTTTTCAGAGAATTCAAAACGTTACCTCTTCTAGTTCTGTTGTAGTTAGCAGCAGTGAGATATCGAGAGTTGGTCAAATAAACCCATGCCACTCCGATATAATGTCTACAGGAACAAAAAGCTCAACAGGCTTGACTAGTTGGTGTCAGTGCGGGTGTTCGCGGTGTTTTCACTGAAACAAAACTGCGCAGCTGTAGCAGCTTTAGCGCTAAGCTAGCTGAATTAGCCGTTTTTCAAAAACAGTTCAGAAGAAAAACGTGTTCTCCTCTGTGGTGAGGTTGCAGCGCCGAAACGTTGAAATGGCATATGTTTCGAGATTTATCGGTTAAGTTTTTATTTGCAAGTACACACTGTGTACAAAAAATGAACAGTTTACTGATATTTGCACTAGCCCGCGTTCTGATTTCAGAGAATCCAGGGGTCCTTCCTTTGCCGGCGACGCAGTAGTGACGTACGTGCAGTTGCTGTCTAGTCAAGTGCCGGTGTGTTGTTATTGTTATTATGATTATTATTATTATTATTATTATTATTATTATTATTATTATTATTATTATTATTATTATTATTAAAATTTGAAGAAAAAGTGCATGAAAAACAGTATCTTCAATTTTAAATCAATCATTTTGTGACAACAGTCTTGTCAACAGGATTTTTTGTTTTTTGTTTGTTTTTCTTTAAATATTATTCATAAAATGAAAATCACAATAAAAACGAAAAATTAACAGGCTTGTAATCACACTTTAGCTGGCTGAGGTAAGCCGTACATACACAAGCCTGACAATTGCTACAGCACACTTATGTTGCTGTAGACCACATGTGTCAAACTCAAGGCCCAGGGGCCAAATGTGGCCCGCCAAATCATTTTATGTGGCCCACGAGAGCATAAAAGGTCAGTGTTTAAAAGTGAATAAGTCAAAAGTTTGCTTTGACCAAAAACTACATTTCCCACAGTGCAGTAAGCACGCCCATTTTAACTTTAACAAAAACGTCTTGAACAAAGTTAAATGTCCTAACTTGTGTTTGTTATTTTTCTTTATTCTCTTGGATAGTTTGATCCTTAATTGATGGAGTTCTGTGTGTTTAATACCTGACAAATTAAAGTATGTTATAACAGAGCAATAAGCAGACATTTTTTCTGTGCAACTGTAATGTTTGTAACTTTTATAAGTAATAAATTCAGAGTTATTTAACATTACAGAGTAGTTGTTTTTTTTTTACATTCATAAGTTACATTTGGCCTTTAGAGGACAGCCATTATGCCGATATGCCGGCCCTCGGTGAAAATGAGTTTGAGACCCCTGGGGTAGAGTTAGATCATACCATTTTGAGGATTATCAGTATGTTGGACTAATTAACTTACAGTAAAACTCTAATTGCGTTGTTTTGTTTGCATGTGTGACTAAGTGATTAGATTTTCTTTTTTTGTCAGTGGTGCATGTCTGTGCCAGGAACTAATCCGCTCCTGGTGTGTGAGCTAAGGTTTACTGGGTGCTTTTCAACATTCATAGGCTTTTAAAAAAGATATTCTGTACAATATTTTATCATGTATTTTATAAAAGGCTTATATGCAGTTCTAGGAAATTAAAAGTCACTCTGAAATATGTCAGCAATAGTTCTGTCTGCAAATTTAATGAAAATAATTTGACTCCCGTAGGCAAAATAATAAAATTTCTAAATTTCTCATCTAAAATGAAAATGTGCAGCCGCAACAGACACTGTAGTAATATTATGTCTAACGTGAAGTCTTCTTCTTCCGTGATACGCCTGATAAACCAGCCAGGAAGTAAGTAAGTCAGTAAATTGCATGCCATCATTGGTGAGCCTGTGAAATCCTTCTCAAGAGAACCTGTGTCACTACCTTGTTTGCATGGCACTAAAGAGGTAGCAAGAGGAAGCACGCATGCAATAGTTAATAAACAATTAAGGAATATTGCATAAAAACCTGTTATGTTGCTTTAAATCACAGGTGTGATTTCCACAGGGTATGGAAAATGGCTTCACATTTTCTCTTCACATTTCACCAACTCAAGCTATTCATTCTGCTTGTTTATTTTATTTTAGATGGTCAGTAAAGACTTTGTAATGTACAATATACTTTTATGTGCAATTTTTTTTTTTCATTTAAATGTGGGTGATGCATTGGGTAATAATGTTGTTACAGCATGAAAGTTCTTAGTTTGATTCTTTTCTGTGTAGAATTTCTATGCTCTCTATGTGTCTGTGTGGGTTCTCATGCAGCTTAAGTGAACTGGTCACACCAAAGCTGTAAGTGTGTACAGGCATGGTCAGTTAGCTTTTATGTTGCCCAGTGATGAGCTGGCAGCTTGTCTGAGGTGTACCATGCCTTTTGGCCCTACCTTTTGCTCCTAGGATAGGGTCCAACAGATGGATGGATGGATAGATGGATGGATGGATGGATGGATGGATGGATGGATGGATGGATGGATGGACAGACGGATGGATGGACCTGTGGATGACCGTTTGCAATTGTTTTATCGCCAACATAATGCTCTTTACACACACATAAATGTCTTCTCACCCACATTGTTTAACAATGAAATCTATTTATTTCCACCTATATATTTGAATAAGCTCACTTGAAAACCTCACGCTATCACGTTTCCACCGTCTACGCAGCAGTTTGGGCAAGTAGGTAGCTCCGGTCTTCACATTTGTACATGTCTCCCACTTACGGAGCTGTTTTGGCTTTGTCAGACATAGTGGTTTGTATTCTTTGATTGTGACGGACCTCACGTTGTCGTGTGGGGAACCCAATGCTTTATTCACCAGGATCGAACTCACAAGGCCAGAATCTACCAGGATGGCCGGACTGTAACGCCGAAGCAGCCTTCGTTTTCGCATTCGTCTGTCCCACACACACAGAGCCGTTACGGTTAAGGTTAGCGTTAGGGGTTGGGGTTAGGGTTTAGGGTAAGGGATTAGGATTAGGGTTAGGGTTAGGGGTTAGGGTTAGGGTTAGGGTTAGGGTTAGGGTTAGGGGATAGGGGATAGGGGTTAGGGGTTAGGGTTAGGGGTTAGGGTTAGTGTAAGGGTTAGGTTTAGGGTTAGGGGGTTAAGGTTAGGGTAAGAGTTAGGGCAGGTTAGGGCTTAGGGGTTAGGGTTAGGGGGTTAGGGTCAAGGGTTAGGGTTTTGGTTAGGGTTATTGCTTTGGTTAGGGTTAAGGGTTAGGGTTAGGGGTTGGGGTTAGAGGGTTAGTGTTAGGGTTTAGGGTTAGGGTTAAAGTTAGGGGTTGGGTTAGGGATTAGGGGTTAGGGTCAGGGTAGGGTTAGGGTAGGGTAAGGTTAGGGTTAGGGGTTAAGGTTATGGTTAAGGCTAGGGTTTAGGGTTAGGGTTAGTGGTTAGGATGAGGGTTAGGGTGTAGGGTTAGGGGTTAGGGTTAGGGGGTTAGGGTTAAGGGTTAGGGCTTTGGTTAGAGTTATTGTTATGGTTAGGGTTAAGGGTTGGGGTTAGGGGTTGGGGTTAGAGCGTTAGTGTTAGGGTTTAGGGTTAGGGTTAAGGTTAGAGGTTAGGGTTGGGTTAGGGATTAGGGGTTAGGGTCAGGGTAGGGTAAGGGTAGGGTAAGGTTAGGGTTAGGGGTTAAGGTTAGGGTTAAGGCTAGGGTTTAGGGTTAGGGTTAGTGGTTAGGATGAGGGTTAGGGTATAGGGTTAGGGTTAGGATTAGGGGTTCGGGTTTTGGTTAGGGTTAGGGGATTAGGGTTAGGGTTAAGTCTTAGGGTTGGGGTTAGGGATTAGAGGTTATGGTCAGGGCTACGGTAGGGTTAGGTTTAGGGTTAGGGTTAGTGCTAGGGTAAGGGTTAAGGTTAGACGTTAGTGTTAGGGTAAGGGTTAGGGGTTAGGGGTTAGGGTTTAGGGTTAGGGTAGGGTTTGGGTTAGAGTAGGGTTAGGGTTTAGGTTTAGGGTTAGGGTTAAGGTTAGGGGTTAGGGTAAGGGGGTTAGGATTAGGGTTAAGGGTCAGGGGTTAGGGTTTAGGGTTAAGGGTTAGGTTAAGGTTTAGGGTTAGGGTTGGCGTTAGGGATTAGGGGTTAGGGATAGGGCTAGGGTAGGGTTAGGGTTAAGTTTAGGGTTAGGGGTTAGGGTTAGGGGGTTAGGGTCAAGGGTTAAGGCTTTGGTTAGGGTTATTGTTATGGTTAGGGTTAGGGGTTGGGGTTAGAGGGTTAGTGTTAGGGTTTAGGGTTAGGGTTAAGGTTAGGGGTTGGGTTAGGGATTAGGGGTTAGGGTCAGGGTAGGGTTAGGGTAGGGTAAGGTTAGGGTTAGGGTTAGGGTTAGGGGTTAAGGTTAGGGTTAAGGCTAGGGTTTAGGGTTAGTGGTTAGGATGAGGGTTATGGGTTAGGGTTAGGGGGTTAGGGTAAAGGGCCTGGGCTTTGGTTAGGGTTATTGTTATGGTTAGGGTTAAGGGTTGGGGTTAGGGGTTGGGGTTAGAGCATTAGTGTTAGGGTTTAGGGTTAGGGTTAAGTTTAGGGGTTAGGGTTGGGTTAGGGATTAGGGGTTAGGGTCTGGGTAGGGTTAGGGTAGGGTAAGGTTAGGGTTAGAGGTTAAGGTTAGGGTTAAGGCTAGGGTTTAGGGTTAGGGTTAGTGGTTAGGATGAGGGTTAGGGTTAGGGGGCTAGGGTTAGGGTAGGGTTTGGGTTAGGGTTAGGGTTAGAGTTAGGGGTTAGGGTTAAGGTTAGGGTAAGGGTTAGGGTAAGGGTTATGGTTAGGGTTAAGGTAAGGGGTTAGGGGTTAGGGTTAGGGGGTTAGGATTAGGGTTAAGGGTCAGGGGTTAGGGGTTAGGGGGTTAGGGGGTTAGGGTTAGGTTACGGTTTAGGGTTAGGGATTAGGGGTTATGGACAGGGCTAGGGTAGGGTTAGGGTTAAGTTTAGGTTTAGGGGTTAGGGTCAGGGGTTGGGGTTAGTGTTAGGGTAAGGGTTAAGGTTAGGGTTAGGGATTAGGGTTAGGGATTAGGGTTAGGGGTTAGGGCACAGTTAGGGGTTAGGGTTAAGGGTTAGGGCTTTGGTTAAGGTTAGGGTTATTGTTATGGTTATGGTTAGGGTTACGGTTAGGGGTTGGGGTTAGAGGGTTAGTGTTAGGGTTTAGGGTTAGGGTTAAGGTTAGAGGTTAAGGTTGGGTTAGGGATTAGGGGTTAGGGTCAGGGTAGGGTAAAACAATGTGTAAAAGTAATCAACAAGAAAAACCTGTGTAACAGAGCACCCACTACCTGGGCCAACAGGATGACGGGAAATGGACCTGACCCACAGTGGAGAAAAAAACAGCCGACCTCCAGTGGAGGATTTTGCATGGTGCCGTCGGTTCCAATGCTTTTGTCTCTGTTTTCGCCCCTGCGTTGTCCAGCCAGTGTCCCTTCTGTCCCCTTCGTGAAACAGTCTTTCATGCTTTCAGTGAGTGTGGGAGACTTGCAGTGCTCTTCACTCTTCTAACGAATGTTTTTAACTTGTTCAATGAAAACTTTAGTATCACGCAATTCATGTACGATGCTGGGTACAATAGATCGAATTAGAGAAAGTGGCAGCTTTTAAATTTTATTTCTGGGGAGGCCAAACTTGCAATTTATGTGACCAAGAAAAGGAAAATTGAAAACAATACTGTTCAAGAAGCAGCTACTGTTTTTGCTGTAACATCAGATGTCGCTTAAAACTAGAATTTGGTTTCTATAAATTGACAAAAGACCTGAATAACTTTAGGAACATCTGGTGTTACAAAAATGTCCTATGCACTTTAGTTGATGACCACCTCACTTTTGCAAACTTCCTGTTATAATGCACTAATTTTTATATTGTATTTCCTTTTGTTTCTTGGTGTTCAATGTTTTTGAGTGTTTAGTGTTTTTGAAATTTCATCTAATGAAAAATTGTAAAATGTTCTAAATGTTCTAAATGTTCTAAATGTTCTAAATGTTCTAAATGTTCTAAATGTTAAATGTGACTGGAGTTTTTTTGGAAAAGATCTTCTGAGGCACTTAAATGCTTTCATCTAATGTAAAACTGCAAAATGTTTGAATGAGTGTTTTTGCAAAAATCAAAAAAAAAAAATTCTTCTTCTTCTTCTTCTTCTTCTTCTTCTATACATCCTTCTGGGACATTCTAGCATGTGATATGCTAGAAGTATTCACCGAAAGTCTATCCTCAGGCTCTTTGCCACTGTCCTGCCGGAGGGCGGTCGTTGCCCTCCTGCCTAAAAAAGGCAATCTGCAGGACATCAAGAACTGGCGCCCTGTGTCACTGCTCTGCACCGATTACAAGATTCTGTCCAAGCCTTTGGCTACCAGGCTGAGAGAAGCTATGGAGCAGGTCATCCACCGGGATCAAACCTACTGTGTGCCCGGCAGGTCCATGGCAGACAATGTCTACCTAATTTGTGATGTTTTGGAGGTTTCCAGATCATTGGGTATAAACGCTGGTCTCATTTCATTAGATCAGTAAAAGGCATTTGACCGTGTTGAGCATAGCTTCCTCTGGACAACTATGGAGAAGTTTGGGTTCAGCACCGAGTTTATTGCCAAGATCAAGGTGTTGTACAGTGACGCTGAGAGTATTCTGAAGTTTAACGGCAGTTTATGTGCCCCCTTCAGGGTGCAGCGGGGCATCTGGCAGGGCTGTGCCCTGTCTGGGATGCTCTATGCACTCTCTCTGGAACCCCTCGACTGTAGAATCCGCAAAAGCATTGACGGTTTGATTTTACCTGGTGTTAGAGAGAGCATTCTTTTATCTGCCTATGCTGATGATGTTGTTGTTCTTATCAAAAACCAAAGGGATGTTGATGTCTTGGTGGGTTTGACAAACTCATTCAATGTTTTAACTGCTGCAAAAGTAAACTGGAACAAAAGTGAAGCCCTTGCTGTTGGTGAGTGGCATGGCAACCTCCCGGTTCTTCCTCAAAACTTGTGTAGGAAGACTGATGGTCTTAAATATCTCGGTGTGTACCTGGGAAATGAGACAACAACCAGGAAGAACTGGGAGGGCCTCATTGAAAAAATAGAAGGGAAACTTAAAAATGGAAATGGTTGCTCCCCAGAATGTCGTACAGAGGTCGAGTTTTAGTGATAAAAAACCTGGTGGCCTCGCAGCTGTGGCACCGCTTGGCCTGTATGGACCCTCCATCAGGGTTTCTAGCCCAAATCCACACCAAACTTGTTAACTTTTTCTGGGATGGGCTGCATTGGGTGCCTCAAGGAGTGTTTTTTTTATCAAAAGAGGAGGGGGGACAGGGCCTCATCCACCTAGCTAGAAGAACAGCCACGTTCAGATTACAGTTCATCCAGCGGTTTCTGACCGGACCAGCGGATCTGACGTGGAGAGAGGTGGCCAGCTGCACATTCAAACGTGTGAGTAACTTGGACCTGGACGCTGCACTGTTTTTAATGGATTCTAAGTTTCTAAATTTAAGTGGTTTGCCTCCGTTTTATCATGGTGTTTTTAAGTCATGGGCCCTATTTAAAAACAGCCCAGGAAAAAGCTCTGACTCTGTGTTCTGGTTACTGAAGGAACTACTAGTGCATGGAGCCAGGCTGGATGTCTGCAGTGGAGCCACACCTGGGCTGTCTGCAGCGGTTTGCAGAACCGGGACCATGACTCTCCAGCAGCTGGTGGACAATGGTAGGATTAGGGTTACGGGGTTAGGGTAGGGTCTGGGTTAGGGTAGGGTTAGGGCTAGGGTTAGGGGTTAGGGGTTAGGAGTTAGGGTTAACGTTAAGGGTTAGGGTTAAGGTTTCAGGTTAGGGTTAGAGGGTTAGTGTTAGGGTTTAGGGTTAGGGTTAAGGTTAAGGGTTGGGGTTAGGGGTTAGGGTTTAGGGTTAGGTTTAGAGGTTAGGGTTGGGGTTAGGATTAGGGTTAGGGTAGGGTTATGGGTAGGGTTAGGGTTAAGATTAGGGTTAGGGGTTAGGGTTAGGGGGTTAGAATTAGGGTTAAGGGTTAGGGTTAGGGTCAGGGTAAGGGTTAAAGGTTAGAGTAAGGGGTTAGGGTTAGGGTTAAGGGTTTAGGATTAGGGGTTAGGGTTAGAGTTAGGGGTTAGGGGTTAGGGTTTAGGCTAGGGCAGTGGTTCTTAACCTTGTTGGAGGTACCGAACCCTGCCGGTTTCATATGCTCACTCGCCGAACCCTTATTTAGTAAAGCAAAATCTGTTTTTTTCAAATTTAAGACATACGTATAGGTTTTACTGGTGTATTTAAAGAATTGTGCATTAATGTCACCTTTTTCAAAGAACAAAGCCAAGACAGTGCATGACCTCACATGAAATTACCTACCTGCATATCAGTCTGACTTCTGCTGTTGTTATTGAGAGACCAGTTCAGATATGCATGGTTTCACTTTGGCAAGTTCTACTCTTATGTCATTTTCACAGCAAAGTCAGTTTCTTTTGTTTTCCACGCAGTTTAAGGAAGCATTTCCTTATTTTTGCCAGTGCGAGACCAGAGTTGCTCAACTTGACATTGTAAATCATACAGAACGCTGACTCCCATCACGTTCCGTTATATAGTACATGTAAATTCATGTTGCACATATTCATCCGACCACTTTCTTTTTTTGCTAAACATAGTTACTATGAATTAAAATATTAAGAAAGCAATCAGATGACGTACCATCATGACAGGCATAAATGGACAACTGAGTGCGAAAAATTCCATGTAGCACAGGTGATCACCTGCAGCCAGTGATGGCTAAGGGGGGCGTGTCATCACGAATTGACACGATGCGTCAAACGTACATAGTGATTTGTGTATGTTCAGCAGACACGATGTGTCGGGTGTTTTGTCTTGACCTCCATCTCCGCCGAACCCCTGAGACTGACTCACCGAACCCCTAGGGTTCGATCAAATCCAGGTTAAGAACCACTGGGTTAGAGTTAGGGGTCAGGGGTTAAGGTTAGGGTTAGGGGTTAGGGTTAGTGTTCGGGTAAGGGTTAGGGGAAGGATTAGGGTTAGGGTTAAGGGTTAGGGTTAGTGTAGGGTTAGGATAAATGTTAGGGTTTATGGTTAGGTTTAATGTTAGGGTTAAGGTTCGGGTTAGGCTAGGGTTAGGGTTTAGGGTTAGGGTTAGTGTGGACAGGGTTTTAGCCCCGTCGGGGCCCAGAAAAGAATTGTTGGTCCCTCCGGGGTACAGGACGTGCATGGTCCTCTCGACCGCCCTATCCGTACCGCTTCCCAATATCATTGGGGCGGGGGTTACAGCGACATTTGCCGTACCTTACAACCGTCCAATTTTCATGGAGCATTTTTGATTGTATTGAAAATATATATACCCTGAAATGAAATAATTTATAAGCAACGGAGAACTAAAAAAAAAAAAACTAAAATAATGAATTTATAGATGTAAAATTAAAAAAAAAAATCAAATTAGTGTAAAATAAAGACATTAAAATAAGGCCACAAAATCTAATGAAAGTCTAGATCAAGTGCCCTGTCGTGACGTTTCTAACTCAGTGGTTCTTCATCAGGCTTAGGGCACTAAGTAGTAATATTGAGCTTTAGCATACTCACCAGCTTGGGAGAGAGTCTCAGCGCACGTGGGTATCTTCACAAAGGGAAAAAGAGTTATGGTTAGGGTTAGGATTAGGGTTGGGTTAGGGTAGGTTTAGGGTTAGGGTTAGGGTTAGGTTAGGGTTAGGGGTTAGGGTTAGGTTAGGGTTAGGGTTAGGGTTAGGGTTAGGGTTAGGGGTTAGGGTTAGGGTAGGTTTAGGGCTAGGGGTTAGGGTTAGGTTTCGGCTTAGGGCAGGGTTAGGGTAGGATTAGGGTTAGGGGGTAAGGGTTCAGGGTTAGGGGTTAACGTTAGGGGTTAGTGTTAGGGTAGGGGATTAGGGTTAGGTTAGGGTTAGGGTAGTGTTATGGTTAGGGGTAAGGGTTAGGGTCAGCAGCCTCGGTTGCCATTGGTAACCAATCAGTCAATCAGCTGTCATTTGTAAAGTGCTTAATCATATCAACGGACATTTCAAGCCGCTTAAGCTAAAATTCGTCAAACTCTCACGTGATGTATAGATATAATAGAGTAGATTAAAGGACGGAAACAAGTGAGTTATTGCAAACCTTTACCCTAACCCCACCATGTTACAGTCTGTTGCTCAGGTAAGACTCATCATACATCCATGATTCATGAACCGACCCAGACCATTTTTTCTCCACTTCATAAATGTAGTCTGCAGCATCATATATGATCTGAACAGATGTTAGTTTATATATGATGCAGTCTTTAACATGCTCAAACCAGGGCTTTGAACCAGAATTTTTGGACAATCCATTCGTTCTGAATAGAAACAGTATTATAACGTCTCTGGTTTTACTTTCCAAGAACTTACGTTCTTGAACTGGTTAGAACAAAAAAAATGTAGTTCCAGAACCGGTTAATAACATTCCTTGTAAATATAAATAGGTAGGTAGCTTTAGGACTTTTAAATTGGTAATGAAGGAAATTAGTTTACAAACTGTGGACATATCCCTACAGTAAACAGAACAACAGCACTGATGCAGTTATGGACCAGAGGATGGAGAATCAGAGGAAGACGGAGAAGTACGATCATAAGCAGCAGATTATGATGCAACAAATTTTCAAAGTTTCAAAGCTTCAAAGTTTCAAAGACTCAAAGTTTCAGAGCAGAGTCTGGGGAACTCTGCTTTGAACATGGCTGCAGCCAATGAGTTAATTGTCTAAATCAAACTTTTTTTAAGATGGGCAGACAGCAGTTTTCACCTGTTATGAATATAATGAGATTGGGAGACTGCCTTTTCCTTGACTGCTGGTGATATGCCTCAACCTCAACTCAACAATCCTCTCTCATCATAAACTGAGTGAATGAAAGGCAGTGAAACTTGAAGTCAGATATTTGTTTTCAAGAACAAACAAAGGGTATTAACTAGTATTTTGAATGGCCAATTCTGTTCCAGAACATTAAAAAATATGAAATTTTTGGTTTCTTTTTCGTTCCTGGCAAAATTCAAAAATTGCTGGTTTTCGTTTTCGTTCCATGAGCTGTTTCAAAGCCCTAGTTGAAACAGTAGTCAATCTACATGTAGCTGCACATTTATGCTTTGAATGGACTTCCTATTCACATCATTATCCTCCTTATATGAGGGAGCCTTGATGGGAATGTGGGTACCATCTATGCAGCCAATTACATTGGGAAATTGTAAAAGAAATAAACGTTAGTAATCCAAGTCTAAGGTTACAGAGGAAGCAGGCCTAACCAATCAGCTACAAGCTCAGGCAGGCTGCAGCCCCATGAGCAATGAGCCTGAGAAGGAGGAATACAAAAATTGGATGATTGCAGCTTGTAGATTGAGATGTAAAAAATCCTGTTCTTACATCAATATATCCACATTTGTCATTCCAGTAGGAGTCATGTTTGTGAACTCAGAATCCAATTTACCTTATAATTGCACCTAATCTTTCTTTGGCCTTGCTTCGTCATTCACTGATCAAGTTATGTGCTTCTCCTGAATGCCTGGACTTAAAACATCTCTGACAGGTCGTCTTCATAGCAACTCTAGTTACTCTAATACTGCTAATCCTTCACTGACACATATGCACATCCTCACAAAGACACAAACAAACACGGTCCAGCACCATGTGATCGGCTTATGCAATGAGATCCAAGGCTTTATATACTCCCTGTAGGGACTCCTGTGGCTCAAGAGGGATCATTACGGTGCAGGTCTGTGTTGTGCATATGAGTGAGGAGTGTGTTTTCTGACACAGGGGAGCTACACTCAGACGTTTGGGAGGAGACCAGAGAGACACAGCAGGCAAAGCAGCGAAGGGATTCACAGGGACAGAGTTGCCAAGCAGCAGATCCTGGCAGCTGGTTGAGGAGAGTTTCTTACACATCTGCTGTGAAACACCGGAAAGAACAGCAACTATGTTTTTTCGTATCCCACGATTGACCCCAGGATACATTAGATACCTCCAGGTGCGTACCAGCTTGCGGAAAGTCTCTTTCTTCAGTAGATCAAAGAATAGGACATCAAGGGACATCTGCATCAGTACAACAGTTGATGTTAGTTTATCACTCCAAATTTCTGAAGCTGCAGTCAGAGAACCCTCAAACCCCCCCACCCCCCTTAATGCTGTCTCTGGTTTGAATTTAGTTGATAAATTACATTTATTATGGAATTGTCCCTTCACTGCTGAGATTGATACCACTGAGTCATCACTGAGCACCAAGGGCCCATTTCTGTCTGTGTCAGAAGGATTTAGAATGGAGGATTACTTTAGCCTGTGTTTGAATGGATTTGAATTTGAAGTACCTTAACTCCCAGGGACAGGTTAATGTTTTCTAATTGGATCTCTAGAGGAACAGCATGAACATCATCCAGGGGACTTTTCAGAGACCCAAATCTGGATTCAGGATCCCACAGAGTGGCTTGTGTTTGTGCTGTCAAACCCCCACCATCTGCTCATCAGAGCTCACAATTGATAATTTTTACTCCTTTATGAAAGGCCATCATTATACACAACAATATTGTGTTAGTTGCATAAGGGAGTTATGTATTTTTACATAACTCCCTTATGTAAAAATACATAATACTGTTCTGTCATCTTCTCTGAAGATAAGCTATCAAACATTCCTATTTTCAACTTGCATAATTGGCTAATTATGACAAACTTAGAAAATAATGCAGATAATGAACACACAGTTAGTAATGGTATTTAAACTGAACTAAATGGAGATTGTTGTACTGTATATGTAAGACCATCACTAGGACATGACCTCACCTGGTGGTGGGTGATGTGTGCTGTGATGACCCCTCTGCTCTCTGTTACAGACTCAAGCTGCCCAGACGGTGCTGCAGAGCCGGGAGACCCCGTTGATGCCCCGCATGGCCTTCATGCTGGGACTCATGGGGATTGGAATATCAGGCTACAGCTCCCGACAGCTCACACTGCACTGCAAGCCATCAACTCACCTCTTCAGATAATGTGCAACACGCACACACGCACGCACGCAAGCATGCACGCCCGCACACACCGTCCATCACTTGTCTTGCAGACAAGACAATCTTAATCGTCTTGTCTACAGCCACTTATCCTACTGGAGCCTGTCCCAGCTGGTTATGGGCAACAGGCGGGGTACACCCCCGGGTAAGATGCCAGCTCATTGCGGAGCCAAGAGTAAACATACAAACTATCGTTTTACTTGAAGCTTCATTTTGACATTTTGGAAAATCACCTTAAATCTTCTTACTCCAACTTTTTTCTCTAAACCACAAGTGTTTTTATACTTATTTTATTTGGAAGAAATAAAACAACATAATAACACAATATAGAACATGTTAATCACTGAGCTTTAAGCTAGACAGCTACTGCTTTTAACCAGATTCAATCCCCTTACATTCATCATCTTACATACAATACAGACGGAATTTAGTGCATTTTCTAAAATGTCACACTATTATATTTGGGATGATCAGGTTTGAGGGCAGTGATGCTACCTGGTTCTGGTACCTGATATTGTTTTTCTGTGTCCTATTTTTGTTTGTGTGGTTCAAGTTCAGGGTCATGCTCGGTCAGGATGTCGGTATGATTTTGTTTTAAAGCCTTCCCCCCTTTCAAACAAAGCACTTTTTTGTCATTTGTAATGAATGCAGTGAAACAGAAAGGCAGCTTTTGATAATTATGATGGTTGATGCTGCACTTGAACCACAGTCCTTTCCTATGATCTGTGCCTTAACATGGGACTTAAAAATAAATCAAAATGTAACGAACAACAAAAAAACAAAACATGGGAATTTTTAGATTTCAATGACTCTATTGGCCATTAAAGCAAATTTATATAAATCATCTTTGAAAACAAAATTTCCCCATTTAAGTCCTATAAAATCTCTTTCAAATTCTCCAACTTTTAAACACCATGACTTTCCACAGTCATTTTATCTATTTCTATGATGCTGTTGGGGCTTGAGCTGAGATAATCAACCAAGCGAAGAGAAGGACTGTAGAGGTGACAGCAAGAGTTCTGATCTCCTCTTCTCCCTGTGTGACTGTGGACTGACTAAAAAACAGACACAGCAAGTATTTAACCTTTAATATGTGAACAATGCTACTTTGCACGTTTATGAGTACGTCTCTTGTGCGTATTCATGTGTACATATCATGTTGATGCTGAATGAGATTAGTAGACTGCGACGGTGGGTGCTACCAGCCTGTGTTGTGAGCTGGACAGAGCGACTTCTAGCTGGATTGACACTTAACAACATGCTCCATGTGTTGTTGTCAGGCGAAGGAACCAGGACAGCCACCCTGGAAACCACCTGAGCTGAGGTGTGAGTCCACCCGGAGGTCTCTCTGGTGCACACCGCCGTCAGACGAGATGAATGTAGATGAATGACCACCAGGGTCTCTTAACATAGAGAGAGGTTATTTTGTATCTGATGTGCACGATACTTTATTTGTAAAATTGTAACTGAACAAGTTTATCAATGACAAAGATTAAAACTAACAGTTAAGTTGTTGTTGTGAAAATGATCTATCCTGTTCTGGTTCAGAATGAGAGGCCAGTTAAGATACAGGAAAAGATTAGCATGACCATGTCCCCGGTGTTCGCCATCAGAGATTCACCCGCCGGTTTTAAACCAGCTTAGGAGAGAGGTCACTGACACTGAAATAAAGACACGTAAACCTGTTTATGTCATGTGATCTCGAACAGGCATTCTCACAGGAGGGGTAACTTCAGTACTGGTTTTGTTGGTGTTGTGATGTCTATTATTATATATTTATTTTTTTATTTACTGCAAAACCAGTTTAGAAAGTAGGTCCTCGTTGTGAAAATTAAAATGTAGTCTACCTTATTGTTATTTTTATTTATTCATATATGAATACAACAACTAGGAGTGCTATTTGCCAATTATAAGAAACACTGGATATGCTTTAGTGTATTTATTATACATATTTTTATAGTTGTACAAGGGTTGTTTGTTTTCATCTTCATTTTTCATTTGTTTTGCACGGTGACTTTCATCCAACTGTGGTGGTGTTAGGTTAGCGCAGATTGTCAGTCGTATCCACCCGCTACTGTTTAATGATATATTTATTATTGACTCAGTTTTCATAACTTTAATCTGAAGTCAAGTCAATGGATTCATCATAGGAGACATTATCCTTTATATTTAAGTGAACATGTATTATCTTTGTGCAAGAATAAAAATGTCGTAAAGAACTGACTGCATCTGTTAGTGTGTCCTGAAGCCTTGTGAAAAATAATGTGTAAAAAGAACTACTTGTGTCATGCACTAGATGTCAGCATGGATTTGCAGCCATTTTCTCACTCTGACACAACACATCTGTGAGCTGCAAGTCTCCACAATCCATTTCCTATACAAGCAGTGCCATTTGATCAGAACCAAACACTTTCAGAAAAAAGTTTTAGTCTCTTAACCATCAATTCAACTCAACTCAGGCAACTTTATACCGCAGAGATCCTCTAGTTTCTGCGATACATAATTAGCTCATGAGGTTTGTGCGTTGTCACTCTACACCTAGAGCTTGTTTCTCCAAGTACAGTTTCTTGCTGATTAACTGCTGCTTAGTTCAGAGAAGT
Organism: Antennarius striatus; assembly: GCF_040054535.1. Lineage (NCBI taxonomy): Eukaryota > Metazoa > Chordata > Actinopteri > Lophiiformes > Antennariidae > Antennarius > Antennarius striatus. Next base: position 14,462,145 of record NC_090794.1, on the reverse strand, counting down.
TAATCTGCTCATCAGTCACCTCCACTGCTCCCAGTTAGCTGCTAGCCGTTCAGGGCTAAGAGTTCTGACCCAGTTTTATGTCTAAGCTGCTTTGGAAAGAAGCCCAAATATATCCCCATAACCAGCCAGAGTTACATATGAGCCACTGTAGGTTAAATGGGAGCTCTTTTTCAAACAAAATTATTTGCTGAAATAATTGTAACCCTGTAATGTCTTATTTTGAAAGACAGGGTTAGATAGAGGCAACTGATTCGCTGTGGCGACCCCTGAAGGGAAAAGCCGAAGGGACAAGAAGAATGTCTTATTTTGAAAATGTGTCTCCTACAATTGGTTTTATTTTATCAATTTTATTTCCAGTGTTCTTTCTAAAGCCATGATGATACACAATCCAGGTCAGTAGATTATGCTGTGGGAACATCCATCTTAAACATCAGCAGATGGCCAAATCGGAAAAAGAAGAACGAGAACATCACAATGCAGGTTTAAAAGACAAGTACATTGAAATACTCATTTTTCTGCTTTAGAGAACTGTTTTGGTTTCCCATCATGACACAAGCAAATATACTTCTGCTACTTCAGAAAACTCGTCCAAACATTCCTGTTGATGTTAGGAGCTTTTTGTGGCAGGAAATACACCCGTACCTCTTCAGGTTCCCAGCTTCAGGGAGGAGAGGGAGGAGAGCCAAGAGTCACGGAGAGACTAACAGTCTGTCCTGCTCACCCTCACTTTCTCCAAGTTCACACACACACACACACACACACACACACACACACACACACACACACACACACACACACACACACACACACACACACACACACACACACACACACACACACACACACACACACACACACACACACAGAAGTCCATTGTGTGTCTGTTTCAGTGACTTCTCCTCAGGAGGCTCTTGTTACCGTCTCTTGCAGCCAACAACAAAGACATGAATGTCTTTGCTACCGGAGAGAGTGATGAGAAGGTATGACGGACATATCCACAAGGTCTTTAAGCATTTAGCGGCTCAGGAGTCTGGATATTCATGCAATGAGTCCTCAGAGGAGCTGTCAGTGCCACATTAGAGTCTAATTTTACAGTATCATCCCTGGAGCAAATGAGAGGAGTGCAGCAGATCAGTTGAACTTGGCTGTGAAACATTTGCCACAGGCAAATATTTTGAAGTCTCACTTCATGAATGAGATGAAATGGTGAGAAAAACAAGTTGTTTAGAATCAGAAGTCACCTTTGGGAGTACAAATATAAATATAAGTGATGGAATGCATTTCAACCTCTTAAGCTATATTCAGTAGGCAGTCTCAGACTCAAGAAAGTGTAAAGAAAATGAAAATAAATTTGATGTGCGTGAGGTTACAGGCCACGCAACCAAAGACAGATAAACTGCAGGAGGCACTGCTAGCATAAGCAAGCATTGTTCTCATGTGTCAGTGAGAACAGGAGACTCAAGTGTCCTTGAGCGAGATACCAAGTCGGCTCTGTGGTGGCTCTTCTATCGCACATCGTGACATTCGACCTCTTTATATCAGGGTGCCACAGTGAGATAAATTCTCTCAGGGGCTGGCAGTGTACTGTATCAAAGCACAGCTTAAGTTTTCTCCAGAGACCGAGCAAGTCCCTCGTCCTCGCGCGCGCGCGTGTGTGTGTGTGTGTGTGTGTGTTGGCAAGTTCTTTGTGTTCTTCATCAATATTTAATCACGCCAAATTATGTCTGACAGAGTATCAGTGATGATGAATGCGTAATGAGTCATAAATGTGCTTCGATGAACCCAGTCTCACGTAAGGAAATGTGATCTAATGTAGGAGAACATGTGCATGTTCAACAGCTGAGGAAAAAAGGATAATGGACAGAAGTGGAGGGTGGCGAGTTTATATTTATATACAGTGTACCCTTAAGCATTCGCGCATCAAAGCTCGCGACTTCACCTCATCACAGTTTTTTGGTAGGCAGTCATGTGATACCGTACGCCCATTCTATTAGCTGTGCGCTCCATTCCGTGAGTCTCGGACTTACGTGAGACACAAAATTGCTTTAAACAGAGTGTGGGAAAAGGTAATACAGATAGAAGGTGGCTTAATATCAGTATGGGGAGGGTCACAAACGTTTAAATAGGCATAAATAATAAGATAAATAGGTGGTCGCTCTGATGCTGAATTCATTAATCGCGTGTGGTTCCTGGAACACATTAACCGGAAAAAACGAGGCTGCAGTGTATTTACAATGAAGACGTGATAAAACAGCCATCAAAAAGTTACCACTTTGTATCAAAAAAAATAATCAAATGTATACAGTGTATACAGAATATACAGTATATATATACTGCATATACATACGTAAGTATATACTGTATATACATACTGTACGTACATTTCTTTTATGCGTTGTCTTAATTCACATAGGGTAGAGACAAAAACACAGTCTGGTGCTCATCAAGGTCCAAAATGATGAAGCACAATTCCTTTTTTAGCCTGGTGGATTTGCCTGTGTGTGTGTGTGTGTGTGTGTGTGTGTGTGTGTGTGTGTGTGTGTGTGTGTGTGTGTGTGTGTGTGTGTGTGTGTGTGTGTGTGTGTGTGTGTGTGTGTCCTCTGTGACATGCCACTTCTTGACTCACACTAACTGAGAAGAGGAGCTTAGCCTTCTTCTTCAGCTCAGCAAAATGCGTCTTGCTGTGGTGCACAATCATGGACACGTGTGAAAAGGTCTTTTTCATCACTACAGCCTCTAAAGTCTCTATAGCTCATCCAGACTTCTGCTAAGCATGCTGTCTAAAAACGCATTTCTCCACACTAGCGCCAGGCAAAATCCAGAGCAGAATATCCTCTATTGCATAACTCACAATGGTCACCACAAGAGCTTACAGTACCTTCTTACCTGAGTGGAACATGCTTCTGTCAGGGACAGGGTTATCTATGTTCTCCACAAGTGGAGCCACAGCCTTCAGTTATCAGGGTAGACGTGTTCCTTTGGAAGGTGTCATGAGATACTGTAGCTCTTCTTGTGTTTCCTTTGTGTATCAATGAAGTTACAGTACTTGCTTGACATGCATGCAATGTAAAAACATTAAATACAGACTAATAATTCCACTGCATGAATGTGGGCACACATGGTTGTTCTTGGGTACTTTACAGACTGTTGAGTACTTTACAGCCAGATGGGGGGAAGAGTAGTTGTGTGGAGGTGAAGTGTACTAAGACACACTCAGAGGTGTGACACAACTAATCCGTTAAACATCTGGTGTGAATGTTAAATGTTAAAGTCCTCAAAAACATTTTTATTTCAAAAATATCTCTTTACTAGAGCAGACAGGAGGTTGTTCACCCCCATGAATACAAAAACATTTGCTCACCGACGTATAAAAGAAAAACTAACTACCGTGCAGCAATGCCTGAGGGATTAATGGAAAGGATTTAAAATAGTCTTCAAAGCACGTCTGCATGATTGAAGGAGCACAAACTTTCCTCTGTGTCAAAGCTGCATTAATGACTCAGCATTTCAAAGTCACAGGTATCCGATCAGACTTCCTGCTCCACAGCATCAGACCCCACAGGGTGTTTTGGTTTTCCAGGTCACTTCAGGGAACATAATAGTGCTTTTTTACTTTCATCAAATTTTTATTTGTAAATATCTAAACAAACATTTCATAAGGAGCAAGCACTGTCAAAAAGGGGAAACTAATACTGGTTCTTCAATCTGGGGATCAAGCAGGTAAACAGATAATGTTTATATAGTGCAAATTCGCTTATCAGTTCTCGCGACTTCACCTCATCGTGGATTTTTGGTAGGCAGTCACATGATACCGTACGCCATTGACGTGCGGTGAGGTTCATGGCTAGTTAGGCACTGATTTCATCATAATTAGATTTACAAAAACATGAATCTACAGTTTAGCTTATTCACCATTTAGTTAGCAAAGTGAGTGGGTTATTTTTAAAGTTTAAGAGCAGAATTATTTCAATCAATCAATCAATCAACTTTAATTTACATAGCGCTTAATCGCATCTGAAAACATTTCAAAGCGCTTTACAGATAGAAAGCCAACAATGCCCTCCAGAGCAAGCATAAGCGACGGTGGCGGGGAAAAACTCCCTCATTGAGGAAGAAACTCCGGGCAGGACCCAGGCTCTGGAGGGCGGTCATCCGCCTTGACCTGTTGGTTGGGAAAGAGAAATACACTGGGGAAAGAGATAGGTCAAGTAAAAGAGACAGAGGGAGAGAGAGAGTGAGAGAATGGCAGATAAGCCAGTTTGAGTTTTATGTCCATAGTGCACTGTCGCTGAATTGGGGGCGCGGTTCCAGGCCTTTGGATATCTTGTCTTCCATCCGCATTCTCCACCTGTGGAACAGAGGCATGAAGACAGCGGCAGTATTGTGCAGACAAAGAATGTGATTTGACAGTAGTAATAACTTCTAGGAGCATAGAAAGATAAAGAGGGAAAAGTGACAGGAGCTCAGAGTATCTCCCTTTAACGGGGGAGACAGAGAAAAATACCCTCAGCAGCCTAAGCCTATAGCAGCATATCTAGTGGGGTGTGTGTTATTTCTAATTGTAAGCTCTATCAAAGAGGAGGGTTTTTAGTTTACTCTTAAATAAGCTAAGGGAGTCTGCCCCCCGGACCGAAGCTGGGAGATTGTTTCAGAGTAGAGGGGCCAGATAGCTGAAGCTTCTTCCTCCTGTTCTACTCTTAAAAACCCGACGAGTCACCAGAAATCCTGCGTCCTCGGATCGAAGGGCCCTGGGGGGGTGATAGACTTCAATAAGATCTTCAATGTAAGACGGAGCCTTACAGTGGAGAGCTTTATATGTGATAATAAGGAGTTTTAATTGTATTCTATAATTAATCGGGAGACAATGTAGTGATGCCAGGACAGGAGAGATGTGCTCTCTCCTCCTAGTTGGAGTCAGTAAGTGGTCAGCTGCATTCTGAACTAACTGTAGAGTCCTAATAGAGGAGCTAGAACAGCCCGATAATAAGAAATTGCAGTAATCTAATCTAGAAGTAACAAAGGCATGAATGATTTTTTTTCTGGGTTTTTAAAGGATAAGAAATTTCTAACTTTATCAATATTTCGCAAGTGAAAGAAGGCTGTCCGGGATACAGACTTAATATGAGAATCAAAAGACAGATCTTGATCAAAAATCACTCTCAAGTTAGTTCCTGACTTCATTGGTGGAGGATAGAGCAATGCTACCTAAGTGAATTGCAATGATAGAGATGCTTCGGCCCAATATTAATGACCTCGGTTTTGTTCTTGTTCAACATTAAGAAATTGTGAAGCATCCAGGATTTAATATCCCTGAGGCAGGTTTCCAATTTAATTAGCTGATCAGATTAATTTGTTTTAATTGATAAATATAATTGAGTATCGTCAGTATAACAATGAAAATTAATGTTGTTTCCTTAACATAACATTAATTTAAATTAATTTAATTAAATTAATTTAATTTAATTATTTAAACACACAATTAGGACATTTGATGGGAAAAAAACGTTGTTAGGTTGTTTTCTACAGGTTTACTTATATGTTTTATTAATTAATTAATTAAGTAATTAATTAATTTATTTATTTATTTATTTATTTATTCAGTTTATTTTCTTCTTTCCAGACATGTTATTGCAACAGATTTTATTTTCATCAGTGTTGAGACATCAACAACAACATCCGAAAAGAAAAAAAAAGGGTTGACGGGTAGAAGCCAAAGGCTTGTAAGGTTCTCGTCCTCTATGTTACGTTTACTTATAAATGAAGTCCATGTGCAGCTCCTTCTGAACAAAAGCATCGAAAAAGTTTCGAGTTGAGATATGCAATCCTCCATTTTTATTGTAAGGCAAGGAGAGCGGAAAACAAATGAATGGGTGGACTAGTTTGCTGTCACTTCTTCTATGGGCAAAGAAAACTCCTTGGCCAAATCCCTGGGTACATTAGTGCCCCCTACCATGAGGCAGGAGAACTGCGTGCCTCACCTTGTGCCTTTTCCCATCTGTTTCAACTCAAGAAAGACGTTACACACATACAGATGTTGACAAAAAACACTGTATATTATATGCTATACATTAGCTAAATTATGGAAATTTAGTTCAGAGAGCAAACATATTTGAACATTTTAATAGCGACGTATAGAGAGGTAGATGCGGCTGTGCCTCACCTGAGCGCACGTCACTGCCGTATGCGCATTACGGCATCCGGATGTGCGCTCGGTTCCATGAGTGTCGTACTTACGTGAGACACAAAAGTGCTTTAAACAGTCGATAAGAGTGTGGGAAAAGGTTTAATATATATATGAGGAGGGTTCATAAACGTTTAAATTACCGTAAATAATAAGATAAATAGTTTGTTGCACGATTGTGGAATTTGTCAATTGTGTGTGGTTCCTGGAACGCATTAACCGCGAGGAACGAGGGCGCAATGTATATCTAATACACAACAAAAGTGTTAGAAGTGAAAATCAATGTTTACTTGCAGTAACACTAATCCTTACCCATTTCCTCTCACTAATGATTCAATTAATGATTTACTCCACATGGCCTTTATTACTGTATGACTCTGATCTGGCTTGCCTAATGATATTGAACACATTTGATTACCTTTACACATACAAAAGACTATACTGTCAAGAGTTTGACAATCAGCACGTGCTTCTTACATGGAGGCAGTAATCCAAAGTCTGTGTAGCGGTCTGAAGTCACTCCTTGGACACCAACTGTTCATTGAAGCTCAGCAGAGTCTCTCAGGAACATCTTCAAGAGCGGCTCTGTGAAATGCTGAACAAATCAAGAATTGTTTCGTAGTTTGAAAAAGACATTTATTAATTAAAAAGTAGTGCATATAGTCATTTAACCTGATACAACATCATTACTGACCTCAGTTTTGATTTTCTAAATGACATCAGGAACATCAAATTGAGCTATGAGCATGATATAGCTCAATTAACCCTAAACCACAAGACTGTAAATAACCACAGTAGAGATAATGTGGGAATGTATGTCCAAGAAAGGGACTCAAATTGACAGATGACGGTTGATGACCTTCGGTGTCATAGGTCAATGACCTGCCGGTTGAGAGGTGATGGGTACGACCTAACATCCAGTCTTGGGTTGTGTCGGTTTGCACTAATGGAGAATGGACACCCTGCCACAGAAAATAATTTATTATGACAGAAACACACTGTAGAACATCATAAATGTTCATAATGTGTTTGTTCAGCCTGTTGCTTTACTGCTGACAGAGGCTGCAGTAAAGGTACAATTACATATTTATATTTAGATTATATGCTGAGTGTGACACTGAACAACAAATTCTGTGGTTGAAAACAGCCTTCACTCCACTTTTTCCAAATAGATGCCAGAAAAGAGGAAAACAGAGTTTCTTTAGCTCCTTCCAGGTTTCATCACATGTAACAGTTCCCCTGGTGACTTACTGTATAATGTAGACATTGAATCAGGAATTTAAAGACCTTTGAATCAGGTGAGTGGTCTTAAACAGAGCTAAACCGCAGCTATTTTAAGAGATCGGCCCACCAGCATAATGTGTCACTTGTTTCGCCTGGCACCAGAGAGAGAGAGAGAGACAGAGAGAGAGAGAGAAAGAGAGAGAGAGAGAGGATAGAGAGGATAGGATTATCTTTTGCAAATCATATTTTTCTGTTACGGCCTCTTTCAGACTGTTGTCATTTTCGTTCTCAGAGCTACTTGTGTGAGGAGGTGTCTCAGGTGTTTCGTTAGCAATTTTCTTCGCTTTGTTCATTCTTGTGTTAGTGTTCTTCCTTTTCAGGGCTATCTTTAATAATTCCTCGTCTAGAGAGAGAGAGAGAGAGAAATTCCTGTCTTCTGTTCATATAATACAGTCTAATCACATTTCTGCTCCTTCACCAAACAGGACAGCCTGTGTGTGTCAGAGATATCCCTGTAACAGTGCTGTGTGGATTTGGTTTTATACAACAGTCTTTGTCTATAGTAAATATCAGCTCAACTTTAACAAAGGGCAAATCAAACTGATGTTTGTTTTCTTGTGAAATACTGGGCTTTCATTTGTAAGAAGGAATTTATTCATTCTTAAATTTTAGAGATTTATGACACCTACGAATTCTAGCAGGACTGGATTGATGTAAATTACTTTAAAAGTTGAAGATACTCCTTTCAGTTGAAAAGCCTGTCCAGACTAACATGAATTAAAATGAACAGCAGCAGTATAATACGTCTGACATCTTCATTTATTACCCATTAATGTGTTGCATTCTATGATAACACCGACCGGAGACATTCTCTCGACTTTCATTGTTTGAATCCCTGGACCCCTGACGCGCGTCAGGGGTCCAGGGGTCCTCCATTGTGCGTCAGAATGTAAATATCCGTTTCCACGTTTTCTCCCTCCTTGATCCATTTATAACAGATAAAAAGGATCCTCTAAATTATTTAACAAGCGTGTTAAACTGGGTGCTTGCCTTCAGATGAGACGTATGACCCTACCTACTTCTACCATGGCAACTGCGGGGAACCGGAGGATATGGGAGGAGCGACTGCTGCAGTTCCAGGTGGCGGAGTCTGCGTAAAAACGCATCAAACTCACGTCAAAGACAAAGCCCTCCATCTCCATACCAAGTGAACGCTGCTATCAGTTGAAGTCTGGTGGATTTATTACAGGAGAATTAACCAAAAGGACGGAGCGCGTTTCGCTGGTGCGTCTTTGCGATCTATCCAGAAGTCCAGTTCGAAGCAAAACGTTAACATTTTTGGCCAAAAGGCAACTTTTCCAGAATTTCACAGCCTGTGGAATTATGTTCAAGAAAAGCAAGAGTAAAGTGCTGGTGGACTACGCATCGGAGGAAGACGACATGTCTTGGCACTATCATCACTCCTACAAGGTAATGAGAAAGATGCAGAGTAAACGCAGTTCATGGATGCCGTTGATTTCTTTATTCTAACATGGTTATAGAAGTGAAACACAACTTTATTCTGTTGTCCACGTTGTCTGTTTGGTATTTTGTACAAATCTCTGGAAAGTAGGGCTAGACTGCAGCAAAAACACCGAAAGATAGTTTTCACCTGTTTGAAGATTATTATTATCATTATTATCATTATAAACTGGTAGAAAACGAATGACTACATATTTGAATTATACCTGTGATATGTTATTTTAAAAGTGGTTTCTATACATCCTAAAATGATGCAGTTACGTTGAGATGGGACAGAGAAAGAACAGGAGGATGAAGAGGACTATTAATCAGAATGTCATATCTGCTGAGGAGGAGAGGTCTGAAACAACATCTTTAAATGGAAACAGTAAAAATGCTGTCTTAATGTTATTAATGGGTTATCAGGGATTAGGGAAAGCCATATGTATGGATTAGAAATATTATGAAAGGTTGCGCTTGTTTAGGAAGAATGTTTGATTGTTTTAATCCACATCTCCAGGAGACAAATCCCAACTATAAGCATGATCATTAATCCTTACCTAAACTTAACACGAAACCTAAATTTACTCTCTCCTTAAATCAAGTCCTCACCATCCAGAGCGTTGCTGCACAGAGAGCTCTACTGGGGCACAGGGGGCTCTACTGGGGCACAAGGAACTCTACTGGGGCGCAGAGAAGTCTATAATGGGGCACAGAGAAGCCCCCTATTCAGATTTTCTTAAATGCCCTATGTGAAATGTTCTACAAACCTGTTTTATATTTTTCTATTTGTGTTTTTCAAATAAGCTTGTGCTGCAGCCACAACACCTATAACTAACATTCTGAAGAATCGTGCTTTGTCACCCAAAATGAAATGAATGAGCAGAATTTTTTTTGCAAACACACACATCTACACACCCACTCTCAAGTATAAACTCACATGTGGATGGTAAGTAGTGTGTGAGGTCTAAGGAGCTCCCCATCATCTTTATCAGCATTTGTAGGCAGCTGGAATCTATCAAGCTGGTCCTTGTGTGTAGAGAAGACTCACACTCACATATACACAAACACAGGTACACACAGGTACATGAATAAAATAATTCAATAATCCTGTTCTAGTAAAAAAAAAGAAAGTTAACATTTATATTTCTTGTTGTAAAGTCCAGTCTGTGGGAACTCAGATTCGGAATGGAATTGAGACAGAAAACGTTGATTTCAGAATGGATACAGCGGCGCTTCATCTGTTTAAAGGGAGGTGAAGAAGAAGACACACAAAACATCAAGGGTCTGAATACATTGGTCTTAGTTTGTGCTTAGATTGTGCATCATTTAACTAGCAAACTGGATATGGATGCATCCAAAATACACTTGCACTGGGGTGTTAAAGGAATGTACTGTGAATCTGATAATAAATCTATCAGATTTCATTCACTGTAGCTCCTTCAGTGCACTGGACATGTAGTGGGGTATTGAAAGATCATCAAACCCTATTTCCCACAATTTCTCAACTTCTGTTGTGATAATATCGAGTTCTGTGACCCTTTCTTCTGGAAAACGATGCCAGTGGACCTCACCTTTCAGGAGCTGACGTAAACTCAGTTGCGTGACGTTACTGGTCACCAGAGCCATGACTTTGGTTGAAAATTGCTGAGATCAGAATGTCTTCCTCCCAGAATTCCTGGGAAAGTCAGCGAGTAGGTCTCGCTCAGTCACCAAGGCAATAAAGAACCTCCGGGGGTCAGAGGTCGGATCATAAAATGCAGTAAACACAGTGAAGAGGCAGAGGCAGCCTGGCAGTGTTACAGGACAAGACCATTATAAAGAGCTATGACAACGCAGTCTGGACATGCATTCCTATCTCATGTTCGGATGGTTGCAGCGTCGCCCTCTAATCTCCAGTTTTGGGAAAGGGTAGCTGAATCAAGTGGAGCATGTCTGCTTCACAACCACTAAAAATAACTCTAAATAATCAAGCTTTAAAGACTGACTCCAATCAAACTCAAAGCGTTTATTTTAATGATAAAACCAGGTTTCAAAATAACATTAATCTATTCATTAAACTGTTAATTTTTTCATTAGTCTGAAAATAGTAAAAATCATGTCTCAGGTTTGCTGAGATATTTATATTGTTCAAGACACAAATATGTACATCTTGCTATATTTGAATACAAGGAAAACAATAAATCTTCAGGTTGTTTCTTAAATAATACCCTAATCAATTTCTCACTGTGTTAGTTTATTGAGAACAGACCTGTAAATTAGTATCAGCTTCAGTTTAGTTTTGCTACATTTGGTGGTTTGTTCTTTATATGAAACTAATTTGGTATAGAACATTGTTTATTATTACTGTTCTTAACACTTAAGTGCTAGTATTGTTTCTTTGAAGTGAGAGATTCAGAGACAAATATGAGGTAATGAAACAATCTTCATGACAGGAAAAAACAGCAGGTTTTACCTCATATGAACAAAAGATGGAAAATGATCTGAATATTCATTCATTTATTCATTCATTCATCGTCAACCACTTCATCTGCTGTTGCCTATCCCAGCTGACTGAGGGTGTGAGGCGGGGGAAACTCCGGGCGCGACACCAGTGCACCGAGGTGATCTGAATATTTGCCTTTTTAATTCAATGCTGTTAAAATTTAAGTCAATTTTTTTTTTTTAATCTTTACTGAATTGACTAAAGAGATAGTGTCCCTCCTATAATGTTTCTGTGGATGTGTAAAAGATTCAAACTGTTCTTTTCTGTTAATTGTTTAATGGCCATTGTGAGTCAAGCCTGGTGTGAAGTCATTATCAGCACAGCAGTTGTTTTTACTTCCTTGCTGCTGTGCTGATAATGACTTCACACCAGGTCTGGTCAGACATCCAGTGCATTACACATCCAGCTGTTTAGGACAGGATTTCTGCCTTTCTGTCTGTTCTGTAATATGGTTGAATAGTGATGGGTCAACGCCTAACTCACTATCAGTCTCAGCGGGGTCGTGGGCCTCACTCAAGGGCCTCACAAGTGCTGCCCTGTCACTTTCTCCATCAATATGTATCCTGGTGTTTCAGGTATGGAAATGGTGACTCACGTAGCTCTCATTACTCTGATTGTACAGCTAAGTGTTTTCTATTATTTTCTCAAATCACTTAACTAAATTATAATGTTTACTTATTGCGAGATATGTAAGTCTACTTTTCTTATCGTGTTTTCTCCTCTTTAATTGGCAGAACAGATGATTATGTGCCAATTCAGTGAGCTTAAACTGACAGACCTCATCCATACAGCACATTCATCTATGGAGGAATGTTTCACCCTCACAAACCAAGAGGGAGAACACAAAGGGGGAAGGCAGGAGTAAAACTGTTCATATCTGTTCGTCCACTGTGCCCTGGGGTGACTACAGATCAGGCCCTGTGCCACAGCTTGCTTTCACAACACTCATTCTCTGTTCAAGTTCAACAGGCTGTCAGAGGCAGCTGTGAGCTTGCAGGAGATGAACGTACCTGTTTGTCTGCGGCTTACAGAGGTAACACATCTGAATAGTTCCATAAATCCACTTTACTGTCACCATTGGAATCGTCTTTGTGAAGTGAGATCAGGTCAGGTCTGAACACAGACTTTGCACACCTAAATCATTAGTGGTGAGGATAACAAAGGTAAAGCTGTGTGGATTACAGTTGTGAGTTATATCTCAAGAGTCGAAACAAAATCATCTTGACACTAGAAAATTCTAGCTTTTTTCAACTGTTGTATATTGTAATTTTAAGATTTTAATATTCCATAGACTATTTTCTGTGTGGAGTTGGTGTGTTCTCCCCGTGGTTGTGTGGGTTCTCTCCAGGTTCTCCAGCTTTCTTCTACCTCCAAAAACAGGCCCTTCAGGTGAACTGATTGTTCCAAATTGTCTATAGTTGTGAATGTGAGCATGAGTGGCTGTCTGTCTTTCGTGTGGCTCTGCGGTGCACCACTGTCGCGCCCGAAGTGTCACTTGTCTCTCGCCCGTAAGTTTTCTGGGACAGGCTCCAGCAACCCACGTGACCCATGAAATTGGAAGAAGTGATTTTGAAGATGAATGCATGAATGAATATTCTACAGACCAGTTAGATCTCTATCATCAAACATTTTTATTGTAAGCATCAAAGTTGGGAAAAGGACATGTTTTTTTTTATTAGTTGGTTGAAGGACTGGTGGTGTAAAGAACTACAAGTGTCCAAAAACCAGCGGCATCCAAATCCAATACTGCTGGCAACATGAACACAGTAACAGAAGTACAGCCAAATAAAAAACTGTACCAATTGTTTCAGCCCATTTACAAGGAGCTCCAAAATTATTTTATTTGGTTTTCCATTTAAAGAACTCAAAAGCACAAAAATCAGCACAAGCACACAACAGAACCTTTTAAATCCTATGTACCTGGTAGGAGTCAGGGTAACAAGTCAGGAATGCTTCTGCACCAGAATAAGTGGAGCAATCTCTTCTAATCTATTTTGTGTACGTCATGTGAACGCAGTAACAGCCTGGAGAGTTCTGTCCATTTTTTTCAGTCTTCATGCAAAGCTAACGTCCCCTATTTGTGCAGCAACGTGCTTAGTGTCCAAATATGTGAACATTGTGACTGTCAAGAAAGCAGAAAGTCAATGTCAGATGTACTGAATTTTAGGAAAACAAACACTTTTGAGAACTACTGCATTGATATTTGCTGTGAATCTGTATTGTTCAGTAATCTTGTTGGATTGTGCTACAGATTCAAGGATAAAAACAGATCAAGAAGGTGGAAAAAACAGAACTGCTGTTTTTGTCAGGTGTTATTCTTTGTAGAAACACTCTTTTCTCCCCCTCCAATTTCCCCACGCCTGCCTCTCCCCCTGTCTCACATTGTTAATGCCTTAACAGTCCACAGGCAGTGTGTGTTAGTGAGTTTGTGTTTGATCAACACTAGTGTTGTAGACTCAGCAGAATTTGCTCAGACATGTCCAAACTCTATCTGTCCTCCTCCTCTTCCTCCTCCTCCTCCTTCCCCCTGCTACACGTATAAAATCCTCACAGCTTTGATCACTTTACTGAATTCCCTTCAACTCAGGCTCAGCTGCACGTCTGATGACTTTTTATTTCCCTTGTTTTGTGATTTAATGCCTAGGAGCAACTTAAAGCCACATCATAAGGATTTATGCCAAACTGTACCTGATTACAATCGCTCAAATTAGATTTTGTCGATGAAGGTAATTAATGATTTGATTGTTTTTGCCCTGTGCCCAAGCATAGTTACACAGGCGTAAGAAAATACCGCAAAATTTTTATTAAAAAAAGTGCATTAATCAAATGCATAAAGTTGTTCAGACACCGTACACAAACCAAAAGAGTATTAATCGTGAATCAATCAGAGTTCTTTTTACCTCAGGAAGGTAGTGCAACACTGGGATGTGCTTCAACAAAAATTTGTGCATCCCAACATGACGTTTATGCATCCCGAAAGTAATGACAGAAAACTCGAGTGAGATCAAAACATAATGGCAATTTCCGGATTTGAAATTTAAGTGGAGAAATGAAAAAAATTGTGAATGTGTTTATTGAATGGAAGTGCATTTAAAGCTTGCGCCCCAGGGACACATGCTGTCTGACGATCGTGCTTTCCTGTCAAAATATGTCCGTGAAAGACACAGGGACGCACACAAACAAGGACACTGATCAATTAAAACTGATTAAAACTTAATGTACCTGAAGAATGCAAGTTTAAAGTGGTCAAGCTGAAATAAATGTAGAGTAAGGGTGGGCAAAGATTAAAATAGCCAATCATTATTTTCCTTTTAAAGGCCAGAATTCTTGTGGATTCAGGAGTACAGTAACCAAAAATGGTAAACAATGACAGACAGAAACATTTAGGAGGTTCTTTCATTTGTTTTTACATGAAGCTGCTAAGAGAAAAGGGACAAACAGACAACCAGTCACAATGTAAACATGAATGTAGATGAACTCCAAGCAAGCTACTGTTAAATATAGCAACGTTTAGTCAAACGAAAACGCCTCACATAAAGAAGGAAAAACAATGACATTATAACCCAAATACTTTACAAAGGATGTCTGAAAAAATGTCTGGAGGCTGGATCACAATGGAACCGAAATAGGTCCATTCCATTCTGTACCGGCACGGGTTCTGTTCTGTCATCGCAGGTCATGAATGTGTTTTCTCTCGCGCTAAAACCAGCCAGCTGTGTTCAGTAGCTTCCCCTTCCTCCACCCTCCTCTCCACATCACCCTCCATACTCAGGGTGTTTATATTATTACTTTAAAGGGCTGCCCTGCATTTTACAGGAAGGCCTTCACCCACCCACCCACACACACACGCGCACACACACACACAAAGAATTTCATGCTATGTTTACTCACCTTTGACCTGTGCTTGTGTGTTTGTGTGTGTGTGTGTGTGTGTGTGTGTGTGTGTGTGTGTGTGTGTGTGTGTGTGTGTGTGTGTATGTCTGGTGTAGGGTAAAGACATAGAAGTAGAGGAAGAGGAGGAGGACGCTGTCTCTACAGTATCTAAGGTAAACAGCATAACATCACACCTATACTCTGTTTACACGCGACTCAATGTTGACATATAAACACACACACACCCATCCACCACGCTCTTGCTTTCACACACACACACGTGTGCTCACAGTATTACATTATGACAGTCATGGTTGGTGTCACCAGAGAGTTTACCAACACATGAGTAGAAATGGCTTCATGGTGTGACTGAGGTTCAGCCTGAGGGGCAGAGGATTCCTCCACCTGCAGGGTTTTTCTGTAAACTGTGTGCCTTTAATACTGTTCTTATCCTTAAAGGGACACGGTGGAGCTGTGTGTGGACCGGGGTCTTTGTAATTCAACAGTTAAAATGTTTTAACATTCAAGTTTCCCCCAGTGGGGGAAATTCTTTTTTCATTTAATATATTAAACACATTAACAGGCCTGAGCACGCAGTCACTGTCTCTCTCACACACACACACGCATGCATGCACGCTCGCACACACACACACACACACACACACACACACACACACACACACACACACACACACACACACACACACACACACACACACACACACACACACACACACACACACACACACACACACACACACACAAATGACCTGTAAATGGGCAGTTAATGAATTGACATGCAGTCACTTAGCAGCGCCTGAGGAGGAATTTGTGGGGTTCAGTGCCTTGCTTTAGGGCACCTCGGTAGTGTTTGGGAGCTGGGCTGGTCTTTGTGGACTGAGCTACTGGTGCCCCTCAAGTTAACATGAAAAACTAGAGCAATCAGCTGGGTAAAACATTTTTGTGATAACTTTGGTAGCAAAATTTGATGCGATATATCCCAACCCCCATTTAACTGCACCACTATCACTAAATGCACAGTTATCTAACATTTACAAATAACTGACAGTTTATCTCTAAAACCTGCCTTAAAACTGATATTTATGATATTTATATAATTGTGAGGTGAGATTGTGTCCACAGGTTTTCAGACGTTTAAGACACATTATGATATTGTTTGTAGAATACGTGGCCTTATAGAGTGCGTGGCAGCTCAATGTAGCATCTTCTAACGTGTGCCGACAACCATTATTTACTTAAATGGTGTGTTTTCTGTGTGCACCTGAACTCCTCACAATGCTTTGTCTTTGACCTCTCACTGCCATCCTGCCGCACGTATACTACATGTTGAAGGTGATGCAGTTCACAGGACATATTTCATGCGCCTGTTTGCGAGGATAGAGCTGCCCATGCTGGAGAGAGGAAGGAAACACAGCATTCTTTTGAGGAGCTGGGTCTTTTGGATGGGAACAATAACGGTGGAAGAAAAACAAGGCTGAAAATAGCTGCAGACTGCTCCGACACTGTGGAAGGGTGAGACTCTTCTACCATCGGCTGTGTTGTGTTCACGTTAGGACACACAAAGTCCAGTGCTTCAAGCATTGCCAATTTCTTGCTAAACACCTGCAGCACTGGCAAACATGAATATGGTTACATGTTTGTTCTACTCTCAATTTTCAAATCCATCTCCCAAAAGGAGTTTAAGCCACTGCTCGCGTTTGTTGATGAGCAGGTCTGCACAAAGTGTCACTGAGATGCTGAGAGGCGTGTCTGCTTTCCCTCACTAGCCTTCTCTCCTGTGCTGTAGGATCACTAAAAAGCCTGTTTGTGTCAAAAGAAAAGCACTGAAACAATTCAATGAAAATTAAAAGAACTGTTTGAAATTTTGATAAATATTCTCTTGTGATTATTCACTTCCATACTGAGAGTTCAATGTAATAATGCCTTCCAGTTGTCTCTATGATGAAGAGTCAGCAGCTGGTTAGCATAATACTTACAAATATAATATAATACATAAATCCTGCACGTCCAGTCCTTTTTTTATCCCACAATAAAGACATTTATTTTACACTCAAGTACATAATTGTTTCCCATGTGTAGGCCTTGAATACACACACACACACACACACACACACACACACACACACACACACACACACACACACACACACACACACACACACACACACACACACACACACACACACACACACACACACACACACACACACAAAAGACCATTGTTATAGAGTAACCAGACATGATAAAACATGAAAGTCAATGAGGTCAGATGCATTTTGTTGGCTAAAGACAAAGTCAAGCCTGCTGTTTCCTACTGACTATATGTTTCTTTTTCAATAAATGGAGGAGAGTGGGAAATTGTGTTACTCAAAGGTCAAACTATTGTTATGAGTCACATAGAAAGATATCAAACATTTTCCTTTTTTTTTTTTTTTTTTAGATATTTTAATGTGCTCTCTTGATAATCCTCTGACATATGACACTGTAATTATGGTTCTCTGGGTTGATTGCTGGCAAACATGAATATTGTTGTGGGTTTATGTTTGTTGTAGTCTCAATTTCGAATCCACCTCCCAAAAGAAGTTTAAGTCACTAGTTTGTTGAGCAGGTCTGCACAAAGTGTCACTGAGATGCTGAAAGGCGTGTCTGGTCTCCCTCACTAGCTTCTCTCTTGTGCTGTTGGATTACTAAAAATCCTGTTTGTGTCACAAGAAAAGCAGAAATCTTACTTTACTGACCAAATGAAGTTCGACAAAAACAGAATAATTGGTGACAAAAATTTTCCCTTCGCATATCACAACCCACTAATGAACAGATCTGATAAGAGTCCGCCAACAGTGGGCTGTGGTCGACTGACAGTCATTTACTGCTCTTAGATTTTCCTCATTCTCATGCTGGTTTTGTGGATTTGCATGTAGTCATGGTTAAACACTGGTCTTGCAGCACTTTTAATAATGATTTGATAGTTACTTTTACTTTACGCATTTGACCAGTCACTAACTACATTTTCTATGCTGCACTAGCAAATATTGAAGGTCCACAGATGACGTATTAGTGAATATAAATGAGTTCTGCTTTAAGGAACAGTGTTGCTCCAGTGAAAAGAGAATTCCACTATTGGTAAATCTGGACCTAACGAATGCGTGCAAAAGAAAACAGTTAGAAAGAAAACCTAGGACTCCTGACAAGATCAGACTGTTATTGTCACATTCTTAAATATGAAGGAAATGACCTGTAGAGAAACAGACCATTTTGTTGAAGAATCAGTAAGAACAAAGACAATACAATTTTCTAGTATAATCCAAGCCCAAAAAACATCTTGGATTGTCTTTCCATTATTCCAAGAACTACTAACTCTGGTTTGGTTCAAATAAAAAATTAATGCACCTAGTTATATGTGAAAATATGACAGGGATTGTTGGGTATTAAAGAGTAAGCAGGAAAAACACTGTTTAGAGCCAAATATTTCCACAACTAATGCCCTGAGTTAAGGGTTTTTGGTGATTGTTGGAAAACATAACAAAGTGGGTAATATTTAAAATTTCATGGATTCTGGCTGGGTTAGATGGTGTTTCATAATACATTATGAGCTGCAGACCTTTGCTTTTGATGCTGAGTCAGTTTGGCAACCTGGATTTATTCTTCATACTGGATTGATGTATTTTGTGGGAGCTTCTGTCTGCTTCTTCTGAAATTAAATTTTTGTTTTTTTCCATGAACCGGATATTTTCTTCAGGGAGGTCAGTAAGAGAGAGCGTAGATGATATGTTTTCATGTGGAGTACACTTATCTAAAATGTTTGTTTTTTCCTCCCTAGTTGTAGTATTAGCAAAGTTTCATCAAATTTATATTAATCTGTTAAATGTGAATGTTTGAGTAAAGCTGAGGATTGTTCATGACATCCAGAAACAACAACTTGGTTGTTCTTTGAAAAAAGCTGAATTGTTTTAAACAAACACAACAGGCAATATTTTCCAAAGGCCCCTTTAATCTCCAAGTTTCCATCTCCGTGGTATGGATGGAAAATGTCTGGCTCAATAAGAGTTCTATTGTTTTGCCAGGCATGAATCTGTAGGTAAAGCTCCCCCCACCATGAGCCTCTGTGAGCAGCTTGGTTTACCTTCTTTTTGGCTGGAGAGGTGCTTGGCTCCTTTGGAGCTTAATGCTGGCGAGAATAAAGAATACATTCTGAATGTGCACACATGCATGCACGCACACACGTCAAGAATGTAGCTA
The DNA here is from genome assembly GCF_040054535.1 of Antennarius striatus. NCBI lineage: Eukaryota > Metazoa > Chordata > Actinopteri > Lophiiformes > Antennariidae > Antennarius > Antennarius striatus. Next base: position 14,442,625 of record NC_090794.1, on the reverse strand, counting down.
CATGTTGTAAAGACACTCGTTCCTGCTCTCTGCTTTGCAAAGTTCCAACTACAGTTCATCTGATACAGATTTTACACTCGATAACTCACAGGAAGATGAAGCAGATAGAAGAGAGAGAGTATGGCATCTTAGGAATCATACATATCTGGAATGACAAACCACATACACATTGGAGTTTGAGGCTTACTAATCCAAATGCTGTCATGAAGATCTGTAATTAGTTTTGACCAGAGAAAATTACTTTGCGGATATCAGTAATGAGTGGCTAGTCCAGCTAGTAAATGTTTAAAGGCCATAGACAGGGTGTTGTATGATGGAACTCGAAGAAATGGGCAGTGGGCTTGTTCTCAGGTGTGTTTGTGATATTGGGAGATGAGATTAGAGATGATTAATTATAGCATCTGTCTCTTCTTGAAATAGCAAAGTCAGGATGAGTCAAGTGTCTGAGAATCCATAAAATGCTTGATAATTTTAATGAGAAGATTGTATAATCATGAGGCAAACTACTCTGTCTGAGATCATGCTTTATAAACTATTCAACCATTTAACAACATATTATTGCCTGCTCACCTGTTTGCTTATCAGCTGGTTATAGCTGTAATAACCTCTGGTCTTCATCGCAGAGATAAAACATAAGCACTTGTGTTTTACATAAAGAAACACAAGGTCACAAAGTTGAGATACATTCATCACGTTATGTCGTAAGTACTGAGAATGTTTTGATAAAGGTAACCTAAGCCAGCCCAGATGCAAAGAGGAGTAAACATCATAACCTTGACAATTGACATTGGGAATTCTTCCCAGGCATGAAGAGAATCCGTGCCAAAACTGTGTTCCAGAATCAACCTGGAGGGCAATGTCCGTGCTTGGTGGAAAACTGCACTAGGAGGGAGGAATTCAATGGTGACAGGGGAATCCAGGGAGTTTACGCGGGACAGGAGAGACTTCCACTGGAATGTGGTGTAATGTTCCTGCCAAGTCAGCGCCGCTCAGGCTCTTTCTGCGGTGAGAAAGTCAACCGGTGTGTCTGTGGAAGTGTTGCTGGCCGCAGCTTTCTTTTAGAAGCACTCCTAGAAATAAGTACACACCCAGTGTTTCATTTGGCCGTCAACAGTGCATAATACAACAGACAGACAGACAGATAGCTGTTGTCCCATCTCCTCTGTTTTTTTCTAGTGTTTTCACAAGTGCTCACACAGAAGTTGTATTTGTGCGATTAGAAAAGTGTCCGGTTTGCAGAGCACCACATCATTTGGCCTCTGTTTAAAGTTCTCCCACACTTCAGATAATCAGAGGTGAAGGTTTTTAGATGCAGCTTGTTCTCCAGAGGCATCCTGCTGTAAACAGGGGTCTTCAGTGAAAATCACATGAGGCTCAGTTGACCATTCTCCCCCCGCTGAGGTCTGGACAGTCAGATGCTCATGCTCAGGCTCATGCAGACTGAAGAGCTCTGTTCAGCTCATATTTTTATTAACGTGTAAAATGTTAAGTCTTTTTTTTTTTTTTTTTTTGCTGCAGCATATTGTTGGTGTATATCTGACCTTTAACAACATTGTTCAATTTCTGAATACTTCATCTGCCTTCCAGAACACCCATACAGACACACAACAAATAAATCTGTTGTAATAAAGTATTTTTGTAGATTCTCATTTATCCAGGCCATGCTTATCCAAGCATTTAAATCAATCCACTGGATAAACAATTCATCACAAAATAATGTCCTTTCAGTCCATAAAAACATCCTCAAAGAAAAACTTAATAAGGTTTTATTTTAGGCTGAAGTGTTCTCAATCGCTTCAAGATGGAAGCATAAACAAAAAAAGAGATCACATGTCCTAATTCACACACAACTGTTTATTCACACGTGTCTGTGTTTAACTATATAGTGACATTTATTGTGACATTCAACAGCTACAACGGACTACAGAGGATGAATAAATTGATACTTTTCTGTTCTGTCAACTTCATCTGTTGTTAATAATTCAATCTTTCATACATGAAGAAGAAAGAAGAAGAAGAAAGAAATCCACCTTACTGTCCACATGGGGAAATTAATCCTTCACTCTTACTATATCTTTTGTTAAACCTGCATATATACATATACAGTACGTATATATGTGTTTACAGGCCCCCGAAACAAACACACATACACACACCAGGGGCCTGCGATTATGCAATTTATACAGTGATGTCTGCTCTTGTGCTCGCAGAGTAACTTTTGTACTACTAATAATAATTCAGCACATGATCCACTATAAAACAGCAGTTTGTGATTTTAACACTAGCTATCTTACAGGTTATATAAGCTAACATATTAATTAGTGATTTTTTGTGAGGTAAGTAAGCAGATTCTTTAACATTTGTTGGTTTTAGAACAAACATCAGTCACTGTCATACAGTACATGAACATCTGTGAAATCACTAATCGCCATTTTATTTTAGAATGTAAATTTCTTGATATCATATTTTATCACTGTGGGACCGTTATGCTTGACACACTCCAGTTTCAGTCTTTGTGCTAAGCTCACTATTGCCTGACAGAAGGCTCATATTTAGGGTTCAAACATGAGAGTACTATTGACATTATTGTCTAACTTTATGTTAAAAGTGTGTTTCCAAATATTCCTTTGAAAAAAAATTGTGTGCCTGACTAAAAATGATGAACGAATGATGGAGCTGTAGATGATTTAGTGTCTTGCTTCATTCCTTCACAATTTCAAAAAAATGCACGTTCATCAATCTGAACATGAGGCTTCTTTTCTAAATTCCTCTAAAGCTGTCTTTATGAAATCTCCCTCTTCAGGAATGATAAGTGACTCGCAAACAGATATCAGAGATAACATTCAACAGATGAGGGTAAATGTTTCATTTAAAAAGAGAGTTGCGTAGTGGCCTGGAGGGTAGCCTTGTTCCCTCACAGCAAGAAGGCCTGGGATTCAAATCCCTCTGAGGATCTGGGATGTTTCTGTGTTGGGGCTGCATAAATGGATTTGAAATTAAATTTCTCATTTGCTGGTTTCTGTCAGGAGGCTCGGGTGAAAAAGATCATGTCCAAGAAAGAGAGGAAGGACAAGAAGATGCTGTCCTCCAAAGATGATGAATGCTTATTGCTGACTGGGGTAAAGCAGGCAGCCCACAGAGGGTGAGGTTACACACAATTATTAATCATTAACAGAGAATTACATGCACTCAATGTGTTTTTACATGAAAACTTTTCATCACAATACTAAACTTAAACTTCATATTTCTACATACAGTAGTACCTCTACTTACGAAATTATTGGTTCTGGAAGAAATTACATAAGTAGATAATTACGTAAGTAGAAACGCGTTTTCCATGCAAATGCCCTAATCCGTTCCAAGCCCCCAAAAATTCCAACATAAATGTTTTATAAAGCATAAAAATACATCAAAACATGTAACAAATACATCTTACAATTAGATTATTACACAATAAATGAGAGTTGTGCATAACGTAAAAAACAAAGAATAGAGTAAAGAATAATAATGACGGTCATTTACCTTTTAACTGCTGTCCTCATTGTTTTTTGCCCTCTTGGGTTCATATGCGCTCCTATCTCACCATGAACAGAGGGAATTCCAGTCCTCCTTTTGAACTTCTCCATCCACTCACGCAATGCCTTAAACTCCTTAAACTTCCTTTTGTTTGTTTTAACGTGTTGATTGTAGATGCATTATGGCCATATTCTTTGGCGAGATCAACCAAACGCATCCCTTTCTCATGCTTTTCTATTATCTCTTGCTTTGTTTGTGCGGACAAAAAAATATTTTCTTCGTCTTTTCTTTTCCTCTTTTCTCCGTCACTTTCTTGGGGTCCATAGTGAATACTCAAAAAGTTAATACAGTATATTTGCGCAAAACTAACAGAACAACTCACGGGGCGAGAGCCAAATGACGAGGACCTTGCATAAACACTGATCTAGCTCCAAACAGAGGTCCCTCTTAGCCAATGGGATGCCAGGAAGATACTGGGTAATAGCCAGTGGCAGAGCAGCTATGAGAATGTTGCGTTCAGGAACCTGTGGGAGCTGCGAGTATCAGCCCATACTGTAATTTTACCTTACGTAAGTCAAAATTTCTTTCGTAACTAGAGGCAATATTTTCCTGCTGAGAAATTTCGTAAGTAGAAAATTTTGTAAGTAGAGACATTCGTAAGTAGAGGTACCACTGTATATAAAAGGATACACTGACATATTGCAAATATGTTCACAGTTAATTTTTTTTTCGTTAGATGATGAGAAGCAGGCATCACATGAAAGACAAACACACATGTTTATTATCGTGGACAGTTTTTTTTGAAGGTGGAAGGAAGCCAGAGAATCTGGAGAGAACCCACACACACAGGGAGAACATACACACCCCTCACGCTGATTGATTACAATTTAATTAGTAGGGTATTAGCTGGTGGGGGGTTGGCAAAGTGTCGCTGTGGATAGCGATCTTGCCTCACTGAAAGAAGGTTCTGGGTTCAATCCCCTTCTGCAAAGACTTGTTTATTTCTCACAGTGTTTGTGTGGGTTCTCTCCGGGTCTCTGGCTTCCTCCCACCTTCAGAAATATGCAGTGTAGGTGACTTGATCTTGCCATATTGTCTGTAGGTGTGGGCGTGAGTGGTTGTTCGTTTTCCGTGTGGTTCTGCGATGAGCTGGCGTCACATCCGGGGTGTATCCTGCCTTTAAGAAATTAAATAATTGCCCCCCCCCAATATTAACCAGTGTTCCTCATTGCTTTTAGCTGCTAATAAGAATTTGACAACAACATTATGAAAGCAGGACATCGCAAGCTACTTTACAAAATGCTTTTTTAGCTGTGATATACCTCGAGAAATTAGAATCACATTAGTACCATCATTAGTCTGAATTCCCATTGCCCACTCTGCTCCTTTGCACTTCCATGTCACATTCTCCACATTTTCACCCAGTTTCTTGGTGATTTGTCAAGTAGTTTGTGTGTAATGAACAAACAAAAACGACCCCTATCTGGACCCACTGGTGTTTAATCACAGGCTTTGCAAAGCAAACATGGAAGACAAAGAGTGCAGATACTGGTGTCATTACCACAAGTACAATACAGGTTGAGAACAGAAGGGGATTTACTCACAATTGATTGGAAATAATGGAGTCATGTATGACCACTTGAACTTGTTTATGTCGTTTGCCAGCACTTATTATCTTGAAGAATCTTTGAGGAAGTGGAACATATGTGAAAAGGAAACCTTAAATTAATGCTGCTACTATGATAAACAACTAGGATATTCTATACAATGGCTTGCTGTTAGGTGAAAGTCCCGCTCTTCATGATTAAGACACACACGTCTATCATTCGTATGTATGGTAGAAATATGACCTTTGAGCGCTTATTTTATGATAACATTTTGTATAACTCTTAAGGGCTCACAAGAAAATCAAGGATGATGAAAAGGAGAAGGAAAAGAAGGACAAACCAGAGAAGAGCCATTGTTTCTGGGAGAATGTTTCCATGACTATGAGGCAGATTTCACCCACCAAAAAACTGGAGAAGATGGAGGGCTGGGAGCCGCCATGTGTGGAGAACATCACTGAGACTGGGACAGATGAAACCCCAAAGGACATGAACGAGAAAGGTGACACACCAGTGTCCTTCACTGACTCGCTAGGCCTCCCTTTAGAGCTGGCTTCCTGGGCAGGCCAGGGTCTGGAGGAGGACTCCTCCCGCTATGCTAACTTGTCGGACTCCAAGAATTTGCCGGCCGGCGTGAGGTGGACCGCCCTCGCCAAAGTCAGGCTGGCTGGCATCAGCAGAATGAGCAGAGGGATTGTGTCGGAAAGCGCATGGGAGGGGTTTAAATAGTAGAGTTTTACCTTTGATACCCCTCTCTTCAACAGGATGAAGACCTGAACCAAATATCTTCCTGTCTCTATAGTTTAATTATGGATTATGGGATTTTTAAAAATCATTGGTGTATACTGTAAATTACAAGAAATAAGAGCCTTAAACTACTGTAAAATACTAGCTGGGATCCATTGGACTGACAATTAGATGTTTTACATTGTCAACAAATGTGAAAGGTGATTTCCATGTGCTTAATGTGGCCGTCAGTAGTGGGGAGTCAATGAAGAATCACCAAACCCTCTACTAAGGTTTGTCTATGCATTTACAGCAACAAAATGAAGAACATGAGTGGGAACCCTCATCTTCTTTAGGAAATTAGTGAGAAGCTTCAAAATTATGCAATATGTTTGTGTAGTTAGAGGCAAGATGGGTAAAAAGTGTCTGCAACTGTGTAAGTGCGTCACAGCTGGTTCCACAGAGGGGTTTGGTGAGCTGCAGTGCTGTGGTTGTTAAAAATGAAAGCAACCTCAAACTCTTAATTTGCTACCTGCGACTCTTTTTTGCCTGTGCCTTTGATCAGTAGAATGACATCACATGTTCGTTGTCATTTGAACCACACCAAATCATCCTCTGCTCATCACAGAGTTCAGTTTTGTCCACCCAGCATAAACCGTCATACGACCTCTGCTTGTAAGTGACCTCCTGGTTTCCAGTTGGAAACCAGTGGTCCTGGATAGCGACCCCAATCAGAACAACACTTGTGTTTGTGAGCTGTGCTCAAAAAGCTGGTTGGTTATACAATGCATGTCTGTGTAGGACAAAAACAACTCTTTTAAGTAAATGTGGCTTTCGATGCCTCTGGTCTTTCCTCTTGCCTAGATTTGTAATGAAGTCCACTTCATTTCACTCAGGATTGTACACAGGTACAGGTCCACTTTTATGGATTCCTGTCACCTTTATTAATTCACACAGAAGTGTGGTTGCATTTTATCAAGCAGAATAAATATTAAGTTGGACTGTCTGGCTCTGTTTCTTTCTTTCAACAGATGCTTTTCATTTGTACATTAAGCAACAGACACCCAAGTTCTCAATCAGCAGGTATTAAAATACCACAAAATCTTCGACTTATTTTCCCAAATTTGGACACGAATGTGACTTGCCACATCTTGAATCTCATTTCACTACATTTAAGAACATGCTTACTTGTGCGTGTCAAGGTATATCTTAATGAGCTGTACCACTGACATGTTTTCCTTGATGTAGAAGTTTTGAACAAAATCAATCACTGAATATCACTTCTCTAAAAATGAATCGCTGATTATCTTTAAACAGTGAACAAAATTTTTAAGATGCACAAAAAAATGAACAGAAACAGATTTTTAAGAAATGTTTAATAATCATTTAGAGCTAGTTCCATAAAAGTAATGATAATACCAGTAACTAAAAAAGGAATCATTAAAAAAATGTTGGAGTTAGAATACAAATGTTCTTCTTATAAATAATGTTTTGCATTTACTCTGTCCGTTGTAACATAAGACAAAAAAACCCCACACCACTAGGGGACTTTTCATTATTTTCTCGTGGTGTTAATTCCAGTGTACACAGAAGAATTCACGAAAGACAACATACAGAATGTAAACACAGACTCAAGTATGACATGCATTCAATTTCTGCAGGAAAATACCATCATCAAGGAACCAAAAAAAACAAGAGTTTGACCCGTCAAAGAAGTAATAATAAACACACAATTCATCTTATTCTGTCATGCTGTAAGTATTTCACCTAACATGACATATCACCACTTACTGACCATAAACATGCTACAACTCCCCCCACCTGCTGTCAAGAAGATAAATATTTATCCTGAAGGAGAAAAACAAATGACAAAAAACCCCCAACATTCTTAAATTTTTAAATCATGTTTAGTCTCTTTTGGCGTATAGAAACACTTGTGCAAAAGAAAATTAAGACATAAAGAGTCATACACGTATATGCAGCCCTTTGTAATTTGGTTGATAACACTGAGATGTCACTGAGGTCTTGAAACTGTTGAGATGGCAGTGAGGGTAAATGGATGCTCCGTTTGAAAAACAACTCGGAGGACCTAGAACTTAAAGAGGTTGATAAAGTGCTGCGGAGAAATGGAGATCAGGCAGCTGTCTGGGTTGATGGCTGTGCATGGATGGCCCCAGTCCTGGAACACAACAAACACAATGTTAGAAAAACAGGGGAGAAGGAGGCCGGAGGAACAGTTAGGCATGCAGCTAACATGTACCATCAGCTGCTAGTGACAACAAACGTAGCAGTATTATTATGCAAATGCAGATTTATGGATTACTAAATTAAAATTGACTGTACTAAACTAAGTAGTTCAAACTTTGACATTTGTAATAAATATACATTACTAAAAGCTTTGCTATCCTTAAGTTGAAATTTAGCAGAGCGTTTGATAAATATGAACGCACACAAGAAGACAGGACATAAATTGTGACACAAGATGATTAATTCACAAATATCTGGAGTCACATCTTGAACACTGGCATCCACAGAGAAATAATTGTGTTCAACCAAAGGACAACACCAATAAAAAGTCGGCAACAACAGCTGCTCTGTTAACTAAAACACAGTTCCAGCAAATCATGATAACATTAAGTGAAACGGCGAATGTGCGAGACAGAGATGAATTCATTGGAGAACGATGTTATAAATCTGATCATCTGGGAAACATAAGACAAATGAGCAATGATGAAATACATGCATGATGAGACAGAAAATACCTTGAACAACAAAGTCAGGTGACGATCCTTGGGGAATCAGGGAGATAAGGAACCAGGTAAAGAACCAGGAAGGGAGGGAGACCAGCAAAGAGAGGGGTACAAAGAGGGCAGTGGTTAAAACATAAAGGGACCCACTAAAGGAGATTAAGGGATTGTGGGTAGTAAAGAATTCCAAGAAAGGGAGATAAATACATGAGCAAAAACAGCTTTTTACATTCAAGTCTTCCCCAGAGGTCATTAACAAAAAGCCATTGTCTTATATTTGGATTACAATCAGATGTCACTAAGGACACACATCGTTTGTTTGGCTTCTCACTGTTACATACACATGTATAGATAAATAAATACATGGTATCCAGTGTTGACAGCACAGATGACCATGACAAACAGTGACAATGTGTGCCTATAAACATGACTCATTTTCTCCTGGTGATTAATCCGAGATCGTTGTAAAAGTGACCTACATCTAAAACTGATGTTTCATTTGTAAATGAAACATCAGTAGAATGTGAAAAGTCAGCCTTCTGAAAAGGCTGACTTTTCAGAAAGCTAACGCTACGTTATAAAGTTAGAATTTGTGAGATTTGGACCAACATTTTTCTCCCTGAGCGCCAAACGATAAAGAATGTTTTGTCTATTCGGCAAAGAAATACAAGCCGTTCTGGTACAAATTTGATACTTGGTTTAATCACCTCCAACTTCTGATCCAAGTGCAGTTTCAGTGACACTAGGTGTGTGGTGTGCGAGAAACATCTCAGTGAGCAGCGCAAGCTTAATTCATTATAGAAAAACTAATAATTACAAATGAAACCAATCTGTTAAAGTTTATTAAGCTATTGTTATTTTCCTAAAATGTAATGTCCTATTATTCACCACTGAAATCTACTGGGTATTTACAGTATATGGTGTTTCCTACATAGCATGATCACTTGTGTGTTTGTTTACCTTCCAGAAGAGGATATGGCAATGCTTGCAATAATACAACGTGTCGCCGTACTGTTCCTTCATTGGATAATGTTTCTGCAAGGTGAAATACATCAGCTTCCAGTCCACATTATCGCTCTTCGTTATGACCAAATTTTTAGGGCACTACACAGAGGGAAAAGCAGAATTAAGATACTACTAAACACAGGACAGTAACATGCAATAAAATCTCATTCTGATCTTGTTGCATATTAAGATCAGGATTAGATGATCTTAAGGTGCTTCTAATGTTTGAGGAGGCTCAGACATTTATATGTCTGTGATAGCATCCTGTGTATCTAAGAGAGAGAGCTTCGTCGAGAAAAAAAAGTCAGGAAAAGAAATGCTGCTCTCTCTTGGTCAGACTTGGGAACTACTCCACCATTCTTATCCCTTAAAATGGACAATCACAAGGAACATGACATCTGCAGCATATTCCAAACAGAATTAATGAATGCAAAACATGTGAATCTTAACGTTCTTTGACTTATTAAATTAATTGTTTTTTCACCTCTTTGTCTGTGAAGTGGAAGTAGCAGAGTTTCTTCCACACCATCCTGTCCTCACTGAGGGCCTGTAGAGTGGCTGTGGCCTGTCCCAGGTTGATGATGTCATGGGCGTCAGATAATTTGAAGAAGATCTTGATTTGCATGTGTAGGGGCAAGTCATCGAATGACATCCCACTGTACATTTGCTGAAGTGACAATTAGGAGCAACACATTAAAGTTAGAGCTGGACTCATCAAAACATGATTCCAATTAAAAAGTGTCCTTCTAACAAAAAATTTAACAATTAATCACTAGATGCATGAAAATAGTTTCAATAATTTGTATCCCTAAAACTAGTCTAAAGGTGCTGTGAGAAAAACACTGATACATCCCATACCTTGGGGATCTGGAGGTTGTTGAGCTGCTGCTGCCATTTGAGAATGGTCTCTTGTCGGCACAACCAAATGTTGATGTTTCCCACAAGGACACACCTGCCAGCATGGATCATTAGATTCTGTAATGTTGAGCTCAGATTTTTCAGCAGCTCCCTGATGAGGCCAGGATTGTATTGGTCCTCGAGAACTAGTGTCAAAATTTCAAGAAAGAACACAAAACATAAGAGCAGTGAAAATGCTACAAAACGTTTCCTTATTCAACAAATTCTACTTGAATATGAAGAAAATTAACACCCAAGGTATTTTTAAAGAGGCAGCCATAGAGAATATAGACTAAAAGAAGTGAAGGAAACCACAAACCAGTATTCAAACTAGCTTTGAACTAGAAGAGTTCATATCTCACCAGCACTGCAAAAAATTTCTGAATCTACATTTGGATATTTATTTTCTTCAAAATCTAACCACCTCCCCAACAGTTCCAGTGTCTACCCCCCCCAAGCAAATTTCAGTTAAATCCACTGAGAACTGAGGAAGATATTTTTTTGTTTGAATAAAAAACAGCAATGAAAACACAACCTCTTTTATGAAAATAGAATCTACACAACACACTTTAAAGGGTGCAACTTTATTGTACAAGATATACAAATAGTAGAAGAGATTTGGTCCATCAGGGAATGGTAGAGCATACTGGTCCTCCTGGTTTTGGGACTGGTAACAGCAGTCAGAGAAATGACTGTTTATTTCAAGTGTTCTTACCTTTTTGTACAATCTTTTCCAGTATATTGAAATAGTTTTTCTGGGCAGCTCCACTCAAACTGGGCAGCTCAGACTTAGCTATTATTTGGAAAAGCTGTGAGAAATAGAAAAGAGAGACAGATGAATAGATTCAAATATAATACTGTCAAACAATTTCAATCATTAATCTACATGTGCAATCATTATCACTCACTTTTGCCACGTAGGTGAATCTTCTCAAGTCATTAATGGCACTGGAGAAGTCTAGACGGTTGAGGGCCTCACCAAGCGTGGAATATCCATGACGCTGAATGTTAAAATGCAATTACACACAAATCAATGAAATCAGATAATTACTTGATAAATATATGCTTAAACATTCAACTGACAGCAACAGCGCTTACTTCTTTTGTGCTGCCTCGCAGCACGTAGATCCACTTTTCCCTGAAAGCAACTGGACAAAAGAAAACATACGATGGATTCTTAAAATGTTTCGGTGTAAATGTTCATATTGCCTACCAGACCTACTATAGCTTGAGATACTTTTTTTTTTTAACATTTGTTTGTAACACTTTGTACAGTGCTGTTACCATTTACCCCCTCCCTACACAGTGCTGCTGTTGGGTTGGGGTGCTGAATAACTGAATACTGCATAGATGCAGGGCACAGAGGCACTGTAGGTAGCACTGCTGCCTCACAGCAAGGTCCTTGGTTCAGTTCCACCTGGAGCATTTCTGTGCAGAGTTTTCCTGCTGACTTCCTCTCAACTCCAGAAACCATAGGTGTGAGTGTGTATGTGAATGGGTGTTTGTCTTTCTACGTGACCCTTAAATAAACCGGTGACTTGACCGGGGCGTACCCCGCCTCCCGCCTAACGACTGCTGGGATAGGCTCCAGCGTAAACCTGTCACCCATATTTGGATAAATTGTTGAAGATGAGCGAATTACTGATTGTCTCATTTTCAAGATGATTAAATAATGAATGAATGCAAATATGCACTTTGAAGTTCACATTGCAGAGAATACATGTGAACTTGAACGTAAAATGCAAACCAACAACATTTAACTTTCTCAAACTGCTACTGACCTTTAAGATTAAAATCAATGGGACATGGCTGCAGACAAACAAGGGGATCATGTTTAGGTCAATAGCCAATCAAAATAGTAACTTGCAGCTCCTTGGTTTCTTGTACCTTCTCTCTTCTGTAGAAATCAATACCGAAAACATGAAAACAGCTGTAGCAAAGACAAAATTAGAATTAATCATCATCTAAGTTAATTGGGAATTTGTTGAGATGAGGAGATTTAAAAAAGACTACATGCAATGACCTAATTCTGGTAAAGGAAATGGACAATGAAATGTCAGAACTATTTGACCTGTCAGGCTCGTCTGAACTGATATTAGGTCCTGTTGACAATCAAAGCAAAACAGATGGGACATCCGACGTTGGCATTCCTCACGGCTTTACTGATTTTTCAGAGCCAGAAAATATGATAGTTATGTTGCTGATAATCAGGCATGACCACTGAAATGTCAGAGGCCTGCCTCACTCCAGGGTTCATCACCAATGCCACTCATGTTGGACAGCTACCCCTCACCTCCCAAGGAGGTAACAGTAGCAGAATTGTAGACATAAACCTGTAAAACAGACTAAACTTAGGACTAAACCATTTCCTGGAAATAGCTAAGAGTGAGTTTACATTGAAGTACTACAGTCAATCAAAGAACACACAAACGTAATTATCATCAGATTACTGGTGAGGTAATAACAGAGTAATGATATCACAACCCAATTACTTTTTATCTTTTTATCCTGTTTTAACTTGCTCTCCCTGCTGTGTTTGGCAGCTGCACCATGTTCCTTTAATCCAGGACCGAGAGTCTAACAATTTCTTATCTACTCTCAGTTTGTAAATATGCTACTTTGCTGCCAAAAGACTGATCATACCACGTGCCACAAACACTGCCTCTTTTATGTGAACTCGTTCATTGTTAAAGTACAAAAGTAAATTTACTGAGTTGACAAGTATCTTCATATGAACACTGAGCAACAGTGTGGCGGAAAGGATGAGTGGAGCCAGATGACTGGGATGGTTTGTTGAGCTTGCTTCATAGTTTGTACCTCTGGAGGCCATATGTTCAGATCATAAATACCGAGTTATTAATAAGGATAACAACCCACAAACAGAACACCCTTACCTACAGTCAGTTCTCCTTAAGGCTTATATACACTTACACTCCCCATAATTAAGCTATAATGTTTTTAATGGCCTACACATTTTCTACAGTATTTTAGGACAATTCAAGTTACCAGTATTGCCTATTTGTTTATCCACATGATTGAATGTCTCATCACATCATAAAACAAATGCACAGCCATGCTTTAAATCCAACAACTTTACAATCATTGTTTTCTTGCTCACGTATGGACTTACATTGAGATTTGGTGCTACTATTGTACAGATCTTTTTTCTTCTTTGTGCTGGCCAGCTCACATATATCTCCAACAAACAGGTTTTCTTTGTCTTCAGTAGAGAGCCTGTTTGGACAGAGGAAGCATATGAGGAATTTGTTAATGACATACACGCAACTGTGACCAGTGCACCAGAGTTACCATGTAATTACAACCTGCTGTCATGTGTAAAACACTCATTCTGTGGGGAAAGTCGGTACTGTACTTACTGATGTCCAGTAGGTCATCCTATTGCATGGCATAATAAATCCATGGCAGTGTAGGTACGGGAACATTTTGGGCAGTAAATAATGTGTTTATCAGCTGTATTTTGCACAAATCAAAATATTCATAAAGTTGAGAAAGATCTGACAGAAGCCAGAATAGTCACGGTGTAACATCAAAATTTCTGAAAGGGTCAGCTATGACACAGGAAACACAGCAGATGGCAGACATACAGTGGTACCTCTACTTACGAATGTCTCGTCTTACGAAATTTTCTACTTACGAAATTTGTCAGCAGGAAAATATTACCTCTACTTACAAAAGAAATTTCGACTTACGTAATGTAAAAACACTGTATCGGATGACCCTCGAATAAAAACACAGTATCGGCTGATACTCAGATCTCCCACAGGTTCCTGAACGCAACATTCTCATAGCTGCTCTGCCATTGGCTATTACCTATTACTTATCTTGCTGGCATCCCATTGGCTAAGAGGGATGCCACTCAACCTCTGTGTGGAGCTAGAACGGTGCTTATGGAGTGTCTCAGCATTCGACACTCGACCTGTGAGGTGTTCTGATAGTTTTGCACAAATATAATAACTTTTTGAGTACGTATTCGCTATGGACCCCAAGAAAGTGACGGAGAAAAGAGGAAAAGAACAGATGAAGAAAAGAGTTTTTTTGTCCGTACAAACACAGCAAGAGTTAATAGAAAAGCATGAGAAAGGGATGCGTTTGGTTGATCTCGCCAAAGAATATGGCCAAAAATCTACAATCGCCACGTTATTACAACAAAAGGAAGTTTAAGGAGTTTAAGGCATTGCGTGGGTGGTTGGAGAAGTTCAAAAGGAGGACTGGAATTCACTCATAGTGAGACAGGAGCGCATGAACCCAAGAGGGCAAAAAACAATGAGGACAGCAGTTAAAAGGTAAATGATCGTCATTATTATTCTTTATTCTTTGTTTTTTTTACATTATGCACAACTCTCATTTATTGTGTAATAATCTCATTGTACGATGTATTTGTTACATGTTTTGATGCATTTTTATGCTTTATAAAACATTGATGTCGGAATTTTTGTGGGCTTGGAACGGATTAGGGCATTTGCATGGAAAACGCGTCTCTACCTACGTAATTTTCTACTTACATAATTTCTTCCGGAACCAATTAATTTTGTAAGCAGAGGTACCACTGTATATCAAAATTATGAAGAGACAGAATTATAGATGTGAGTCAGTCTTTTATAGATGTGAGTCAGGAAAAACATTATGAGGTCTCTGTTTGATCTGTTTTTTCTGGCTGCCATTCTTGGCCTTCATGGTTAAAGGAAGTCTTTGTTATTACTGATAAAGCTTATAAGACCTACAAATATTTTGGAAGTTGACCAAACTTGAAATAGAGTGTGACCAATAAGTATTGGGAAACCTAAAAAATTTGCAAGTTCACCCATTTAAAAAGAGTGATTTTCATCACAGGTACACATCAAGCGTGAGACAGAATATATATAAAAAATAAAATCCAGTAAATCACATTCTATGATTTTTAAACAGCACTACCTACAACTTTACCACCCTGTTCAGAAATCTAAAATAAATAGTTTTGACATCAAAAGCTCCAAAATCCAGTATTGTTTGTTAAAATTAAAAATGTTTAAATATTTTAAATGTGTATAATCAAAATAAAATAAACAACCTCATCTTATCAATAAATACCATTATTTACGGTGGCGAATCATTTTGGAAATGGATTAACTTCCCTAGGCATTTTTCACAAGCCAAAATACCAAATACCTTTTAATTTCTACTCCTTAAAAGTGTGGATTTGATGCTCTATCTATCAAATAAACTGTCATACAGTTGGATTGTAATGAGAAATAACTATCTATGGACCTCAAAAACAATCACAGCCTTCATTCAAAACAGATTCATTACAAGGCTGAATTCTCTTCCATGTGTTCTGAGGATAAATGGAGAAAATCTGAAGAATGCATCAGCGCACACACGCACACAAACACACGCACGCACGCACGCACGCACGCACACACACACACACACACACACACACACACACACACACACACACACACACACACGTTTTGGAGAAGAAGCTCATAATAAGTCAATAAAAAGTTTGGCTCTAGCTTTGTTGTCTGAATATGAGGTTAACTAATTTGAGATAAGGTCTCTATCTATCCATCACCTCTATTTATCCAATTGCCAGAGCATACACTTTGCAAAGGAGTAATGCCCGCATGGTTTTAATTATATATGCTGCATGCAGAGCACCAATTAGCCTAAAACAGGCATCACACAGCAGTGGGACACACATTGTTAAAACCATCTGATCAGAATCAGATAAATGAACCATCAGAGCGATTGGCCCTTCACTAACACACCAATACTCAGCTACCACTAAATCTGACAAAAGACAACAAACACATGATGTCAGGCACAAAATGATCTTATCTACTTGTGTAACAGTGTGTACCATGCCAGGAATACACGAATTGCTCTGCCATACTCTATACACCATTGTATGAAGTCAATGAACTTTCTGAGTGAGGCTGCATTTGGAAAGTGGCCAAGTTTAACAGATGATGTCATTAATTACCATCTGATAATGGCTGTTTGCTTGTTCATGAGAAGAAGATTGCTGAAAAGCTGATGGGACATCAGGAGATTCTGTCGATTGGTAGGTTAACTGACAGACAGTGACACTGAGACACGAGGGAGACATCACCAGCAGACACCCTGAAGCCGACCCGTAACACACCACACACTCCTAACAGCACAGTCACAAACGTTTTCCAACCTGCCTTACTGTGCCTGATTGGATGGATTGTTAGAACGGTGAAATTTCTCACTTCTTTCATGAGAAATGGATTCGTAATACGTCTCTAATCCATGGCAGTGTGGAGGCAGGTGATGGTGTTGCAGTAGTTGGTTGGTAAATTTGTTTTGCAAGGTTATTGAGTTACAGTTATTATTTTCAGGCAGTATTATTTTTGATCAATAGACAAGAAGCCAAATTGTGCTAGTACAAGCAACCACTGACTTTCATTTGAAATTTTCAACATCTGAATTAAGCAGTCAATCAATTCCTCAAGTGATGAGCTGTGTGGCCCCTAAACAAGTTAGTCAGATTCAGTTTATATGTGGATAATTTCTCCCCAGGAATTGCACCAAAAAACCTAATAAAATGCTATTGTTACAAAATATGTGTTGATGAAATTAATTATCAATTTCTTCAGTTTGTATTGATTAATTATGATGCTGCTAGAATCCTGCAGTGTTGCTAGTTACACCAAAAATAGATTTCAAGCTAAGCACCAACTTCGTGGTGGACTTTGATTATGGACATCTTTACACTTCTAATTAAATGCATAACATAACAAATGACCTAAAGTCAGCATACATTGCAAGACTTTAATTTTAATGTAAAGTAAGGGTAGGATTAACAGCGCTATTGGAAGAAAGAAGTAAATGAATAAAAATCCTTGTGCATCATAAAACAAACTTCAAAAAGACAAACTAGAGGGCCTCCTGCCCTGAATGTGACAACTCTTTGCCAGCTGGCATCTTTCAAAATTATACATATTTCATGCAAATTAGAAAGTGAGCTCTCCCAATAGAATCTGACCCAGAACCCCTCATTGGGACAAATATAAGACAGACCACAAGGCCTGAAACTGAAATGGCCAGAACATTTTAGTTCAGTTGCCGTCCATAAATTTGTGGGTCTTTCAAGAATTTTCAAAGACTTCGGGAAGGACATTATTATGAAAATAAACAACAGCATTGTTTGAACTTGCTATTCTTCTGTGCTCTTGTGTGATAGACCGGTATGAAAACAATTTATCACACAAACTCAAACAAATACCAATGTGACAGGATTTACAAGTTGTATCGTATGTCCAAAAGTAACTATAGGTTAAAGTTTCTGTACAAAAAGTGCTGGGTTGGAACTGGGTTGGATTTCAAGGCATATGATAATATATCTTCATCACACCCAAATAATAATAATAATAATAATAATAACAATGAATTAAATTTATAGAGCATTTTATTTTCATTTTTCTATTATTTGAAGACTTATTCCATAATGGACTAACCTGTGATTGTGTTTGTGGCTTACATTAACAAAATTAACATAGAGAGAACTATATTCATTAAAAATATTGGGCAAACAAAGAGAGAAAAAATGTTTTCAACTTGATAGTCCAAATCCAAATCAATTGAGTCCACTGTAAATCACAGTCAGCCAGTCAATCAAATGAACACAATGAATAATTGTCTAATTTTTAAAGATCTGTGGTTTATGAAAACCATTCAGTGTTACAAGAGTTATATTATAACCAGGTTGCAAGGCATACAGTGCCTTGCGAAAGTATTGGCCACCCAAGAACTTTCTGACATTTTGCTACATTTCAGGCTTCAAACTTATAAATAAAAAACTGAAAATATTTTTCAAGAATCAACAACATGTGAGACACAATCGTGAAGTGAAACCAAATTTATTCAACATTTTATATTATTTACAACTAAAAAACTGAAAAGCAAGACGTGCAAAAGTATTGGCCCCCTTTGAGTTAATACTATGTACAACCTCATTCTGCTGCGATCACAGCCGCAAGTCTTTTTCGGTATGTCTCTATAAGTTTTGCGCATCTGGAGACAAACATTTGCCCATTCCTCCTTACCAAACAGCTCAAGTTCCTTAAGGTTTGATGGAGATCGTTTGTGCACAGCAATTTTCAGATCTTTCCACAGATGCTCTATTGGATTGAGGTCTGGACTTTTGCTTGGCCATTCTAACACCTTTATATGGTTAGTTTTAAACCATTCCATTGTAGATTTGAATTAATGTTTAGAACTATTGTCCTTTTGGAAGGTGAGCCTCTGCCCCATCCTCTGGTCTTTTGCAGACTGTAACAGATTTTCTGCCAGAATCGCCCTGTATTTGGCTCCATCCATCTTCCCATAAAAGCAACCCCAGAGCATGATGCTGCCACCACCATGTTTGACAGTGGAGATGGTGTTTTCAGGGTGATGTGTAGTGTTACTCTTACACCAAACGTAACATCTCACATTCAGCCTAAAAAATTCAATTTTGGTCTCAACTGATCAGAGCACGTTGTTCCACATGTCATCTGTGTCTCCCATGTGGCTTCTTGCAAACTCCAAATGGGCCTTTTTATGGTTTTCTTTCAGAAATGGCTTTTTCCTGCCACTCTTCTATTAAGGCCATATTTATGCAGAGTACGACTAATAGTTGTCTTATGGACAGATTGTCCCACCTCAGCTGTGTATGTCTGCAGGTCATCCAGGGTGATCATGGGCCTCTTGGTTGCTTCTCTGCTTAGTTTCCTCCTTGATTGGGCTGAAAGTTTAGAGGGACGGCCAGGTCTTGGTAGGTTTACAGTGGTTTTATGCTCTCTCCATTTTGATATTATTGCTCGCACAGTGCTCCGGGAGACATTTAAATATTGTGAAATCTTCTTGTATTTAAACTTTTCCACAACTTCATCCCGGACCTGCCTGGTGTGTTTTTTGGTTTTCATGATGCTGTTTGTTCTCCAGTGTTCCTTTCACAGACGTCTGAGACCATCACAGAGCAGGTGCTTTTAAACAGAGACCAAATGACAAACAGGTGCACTCTGTTATTGTTAGTCATTTAGGTCAATATTGGATCATTCAGAAGTCATCAGGGAACTTCTGGAGTCGGTTCACAACTGTGGGACAATAAAGGTCTATTATTATTATTAGCTGAGCTGAGAGAACAGGGGGCCAATACTTTTGCAAGTCCTACTTTTCAGTTTTTTAATTTGTTAACACAATATAAAATTTGAATAAATTTGGTTCCACGTCACGATTGTGTCTCACATGTTGTTGATTCTTGAAAAATATTTTCAGTTTTTCATCTTTAAGTTGGAAGCCTGAAATGTAGCAAAATGTCAAAAGGTTTTTGAGGGGCCAATACTTTTGCAAGGCACTGTATGTTCAAAAACAAGGAGCATGTGCTTTTGCTTTGAGGCAATATTTTTCACAAGAAATTTAACTCAGTTCACAGACAAACTTAAATCCGTCACACGTCATATTCTGAACATAATTGGTTCAGAGAGGTTGTTCGTATGGTAAATACTGTAGTTAGTAAGTCGTTATTTATTAAATTTCTATCTATAATCAACATTTGAGGTCATTTAAATGCCATTACTTCTCTGAATATAAAAATACTTACTAGAAACATTTACAAGAAATTTAAAAAAAAACACACAGTAAATAAAATACTGTAGTACCATAATGTAACTTTAACATTTCTATCTCTGCTGAATGAATGTTTGATTACTGTTTTTTATTTCCATTAAGTTTCTCAGTTAACTCGACCTATAGTTAACATCAAATAGTAAAACATTCAAAGTTAAGCTTTTAGCGTCAGTTAATGCTTCCGAACAAAAACCTTACCCAAAAACATGGTTCCTACATCATTTAGCTCCTACAGAGGGTACAGGTACAGGTCATTCCAAGTTAAGTCTTTCTTAATTATGTATCAGTTTTTAAAAAATACACGGAAAGATAATAATCAAGTTTCTCATTTCACCCAATTTAGAGTGAAATCCGCCACAAATATTGAATTCTTAAAAACCATTAAAAGCACATAATAGTACTCTACAATAAATAAGAATAAAAACATATAATCATATTAAAATACATACATACATGTATAATTCCAGTATCTACCGTTAAGCGTCACTAGTTTTTCCAACGATTGTTTTAAATTCAGATTAGTTTATGGTAAGATTTTCATCTTCATAACGCTTCATCCGCTGTGGTAGGACGCGGGGAGCTGGAGCCAATCCCAGCTGGTTTAGGGTGTGAGGCGGAGGAAGCTCCGTACGTGACGCCAGTGCACTGCAGAGCCACACAGACAAACACGCACGCACGCACTCCTACCAGCGATTTTGGAACGGCCAATAACCTTAAGCATATGTTTTTGGAGGTGGGAGGAAGCCGGAGAAACCTGAGAGAAAGAGAACCCTCACTGACACAGGGAAAACATGCAAACTCCGCACAGAGAGGGACTCGAACCCGGAGCCGCCTTGCTGTGCAGCGACAGCGCTACCCACTGCAACACCGTGCCGTTGTTCCTTATAATTCAGTTTTTGAGGAGAAGAAGAAAAAAACACTTCAAGGAACTCTTCGCCAGTTTTTAAGTACATCCAACAACAAGTATATTTGACTGAAAGTCAAAGATACTTGAAAGCCCGATGTACTAAAATGGTCAGAGCCAACAACAAACAACAAGAAGAGGGGGAGACGAGTTTAGGATATGCATGAACACAGCGGTGCTGCTCGTCGGGGGTTGTTGCAGAAAGAAGAACTGCAGGAGAATAGTAGATATGTCTCCAAATGTTCGTAAGTCTAATGTTTGTAAGTTGAGGACTACCTGTATTACAAAATTCTACACAGGCTCAGCCTATCATAATTTAAGTTTGACTCACTTTCAGTAGTCTGCAGGAAACACAGATCCACTTAAAACAGTAAAGTGAACAGTGACAATGAACAATACAATAGATACAGAGCTAAGAAGTGATCTACACTTGACTGCATATATTTATACTATGTATATAACAAATATATATACTGTATATAAATGTGTGTATACTATATATATATATACACACATATATATACACATACACACACACACTATATATATATATATATATATATATATATATATATATATATATATATATATATATATATATATACATATATATATTAAAGAAATAATTCATTCCACAAGCTTATTTTAAAATGTCGAATTTCGTCACTGAAGAGCATAAACATTACACTGGTTAGGACTGATTATGTGAAGTTGGACACAAACAGATCTAGCAAGAAAATGATATTTAAGGAAGATACTATTAATAGATATGAATAAGTGTCTTACTCTTCTAAGTCTATTTCTCTTTTGTTATCATGTCCATATATGAAAATCCTCTTCCAGCCATGCTCTGTCTTGGTCCAGTTCCAACCTGGTGACCTCCAGTCCTTGCCCAAGAAAGGCATTTTAGCCAGAGGGGGCTGTAACGAAAGAGCAATTTTGTCACACCACACCTGGAGGAAGGGAGCAGCCTTCATGTGCGGGGACAATGGAAGCGAAAAAGAGGTCAGGATAAGTTGCTACATACCTCATTGATAAAATAATGGATCCAGAAACATGTTCACGTAACTCATTTTTTTTCATCTTTGAAATTTCAATCAAATTAAAAGTTTCCCTGAAATTTCTCAAATATGAAACGCTCCAGCAGTCAACATTAGAGTACAGCTATTCAAGCCAAACCAATGACAAGACCTGTGAAATAATTCAAAATGACACCTGGGACACTAAAATCTGAATTCACCATTTTTATGAAATGATTAAAATGAGCTGGAATGGCCTTCTGGGACTTTCAATGGAATAATTAAAAATACAGAAATCAACAGAATCAAATCTAACTTACTTGCCATCGATGATAAAACAATAATAGCAGTCTTCATCTTAAAACTACACGCTTTTTTAGCTCGTTGTCAAAAAAAGTAATGTCAAATAAAGGCGAAGACAAAAACAACAGATTGAATCTACGTTCAATCTGTGTTGTGGTATGATGGCACACCACTGAGGAGCATCCTGACACACTGAACCAATTCCCTTTATAACACTTGTGACAACAACTATCTCCATTTGCTTTTGCATTTGTAAACTAAACAGCTGTCAAGGAGTTTAAACGGACTTACATTAAAACACGAAGACAAGACAGGCTGTCAGTCGCTTCAAAACATATAATATCACGGAGAGAATAAAATATTACATCTCAACTATACCATAATAGAGCTGTGAATTTATAAAATAAATAAATAAATAAACGTGTCGTACAAACCTTGCGTGTGTCCTTTGTTGAACCTGTCTCCTTCTGTTTCTCTTATCCCTTCCAGCCGTTCTGAAAATATTGACGGAAGTAAACACAGTGCGGACATCTGAATAGGGACACGCCTCCCTGCTGCTTTCTGATTGGACAACATCGTGACATTTAATTTGTTGCTAGCCGATTAAACATCTCTTATTGGCTAAGAAGGCATATCAATCATGTTCTTATTTTATCCCCGCCGTTCTGTTGGGGTTTTGGCCACGTGACAGAGGACTGCGCACATGTACTTATGTTTTCATTTCGCGTTGGGGGATGAGATGAGACCGCTGGACAATTATATGAGTGATCATGTGATCAAGGAACGTTTTAAAACATGCTGCTTCAAAGTGGATTAACCGGTTTATATTGTTCCATCTGCTGTCACTATATTTCCTGATAATTTTGACAGGCATATTTCTGTGCAATTTTAGCACTTTTTAAAAAATATTATGTATTATTTATATCATTAATGTTTATATCATGTTCTGCTGAGGATTATCTCAGTCCACATGTCCGTCCGTCCATCCATCCATCCATCCATCCATCCATTTTGCAGGAGCCTATCCCAGCTGGCTCCAGGTGAAAGGTGGGGCAAACCACAGGTCATTCTAAAGAATTCCAAGAGTCAAGTTATAAGTTACAATGCCTGTATATAAGTTTCAACATGTTTTTCCTAAACTGTATCAAAGAGCGTGCTCTACATAATCAAGCCATTATTTTGTTTGTGGCCAGCATCTTTATAATGAATGAGAAGGGATATATGTAATAAGTTATTAAACTTCTGGTGTAAATACCCTTCAGTATTTTATGTGTTTTGAACATGTGAACTGAGTATGCCATGGCCTGATTCTTTCTTACAAACCCCTCATTACTCCTGTAGTCTAACGAGTAAAACTGTCTCAGATTCAAGTGTGAAGTAAGCGTGGACTTTGAATATTTATAATCCTGCCAAACTGGAAATGCAGGACTATATAAATGTGCCATAATCATAAAACACCAAAATTTTACGTGTGCTTTGTAGGGGCCCTAAAGGCATGCATCTCATTTTTGTTTTGTTTTTTTATTTGAACAATTTCTATATTTTTAGGCAAATTTGACCTTAGATAATTTTCATACAAGTCTGCTATTATTCTACTTTAGTGCTGTTGACCCACATCAGTGCAAATTGATTTTTTTGGTTGTGGGGAATATACTGTATGTCACTGAACACACACATTTCATACACTTTTTTGGTATATTTTCATCAGCTGTTATCATTAGACAGTCTTTGAAGGAAAAAAATACCATGTAATTCTGTTGCTTTGTTTTCCTAAAATCACTTAAAAATTACATTTCATTGATTCAGATTGTCTTGTGTGTGATTATTATTCCTGTGAGCTTTGGAAGTCCTACATACATAATGTTACAGAGGTTAGTATGACTGCATCCATAACAGGTGTTAAAGAGTTTAACTCAAATATGTTTATTATTGTACATACATGCTGCCCCCATCCATCCATCCATCCATCCATCCATCCATCCATCCATCCACCCTCTGCATGGTCATGTGATGGGGAAGGAACCCGCCCAGTGCAGTCTGGACAGGTTACCAGTTCACCACCAGCAGTAGACAATAATACTTTATTCTCACATTCACTTTCTGCTCTTTAAACCTTACCAATGTACAATACATCAATATTCTTCATTGAAATAACAGTACTATAACTGCATATATTTATTTTCCGTGAATTTGGTTTTTAAAATGATCGGTTCCACATATTTACCAACATTGGTGGAAAAAACTGACACGTTTTTGATATTGTCAAAATGTCATCAGTCTGAATCTATTATCTTAGCCTTTATAGATTGAGACATAGACACAACCTTAATAAAATCCAAACAACTAATAATTTAAGAAAAGAATACATAAAAAAAACATAAGTGAAGTTGTATATAGGTTTAAGAAACTATAGCTTTGATAAAGACCAGTGTTACATAGGCAGCTGTGAACAAAGATTGAAGTTGATTGGGGTAAAAATGAGCTTTGATTACTTTTTCATGTTAAAAGTCTCACTAAAAACACACTTACATGCCGACAGCAATGCAAGAAAACCACATTGTCAGTCAGTAATCAGGAAGTGCCAGTCTATTGTTCTCCTTGCATTTTCATCTGAGTGTTGAGGTTAACTGTAACTTCTGGAAACTAACGTGTGTGGTGAGGGCAAGACATGACTTGCCTTAATGCTCGGCAGACGACCCACAAAGAAATGATAGGTGTGTTTGTCTGAATGAAGTCTACTCTCGTGTAAAAAACATAAATACTCCCTCTGTATGTGTAAAAGAACAACAGGCAGGGAGGAAGTTCTGTTTAACAGATCGAGTCTGTAGCTTTTTTCCCTGCCAGTTTCAGCCTTGGCTTGTGTGTCTGTGCATGTGTGTGTGTGTGTGTGTGTGTGTGTGTGTGTGTGTGTGTGTGTGTGTGTGTGTGTGTGTGTGTGTGTGTGTGTGTGTGTGTGTGTGTGTGTGTGAGATGACTACACTTATTCGGTTATGACCTTAAGAGGCGAGTTAGGTTGATTATGACTTAAGGGTGCTTTCATGCTTGTGCTGATAAATATGCAATCATATGACGACTAAGTCTTTATCTAGAATTGCTGTTAACACTTTCTATCTAGATTTTTTTTCATTGATTGATTCAAGAAAATACAAAACTGTGTGGTTATTTATTGATGGTTGCTGTTTAAATTCTTTTGGCTAATGCATCATTTTTGCTCAATATACTTTTTGCTAAAAATTGATTTTTTCTCCACTCTGTATTTGTGTATCCATCATGTTCCTTTCAGTTGAATACATGCATTCAGTTTTCAAATTAAATGTAAGTTAGTAGTCAGGGCTATTTTTTGTGTGTTTGACTTTCTCTGTGTGTGACGTGATGCTGTCTGTGGTCCCCTATGTGACGGATAACACTGAAATTCTGACAAGTTTGAGGTGATGCAAATGTGTATTGAAGGCTGAAACTGGCACATACATTCAATGTGTGGAAAAAGTGTGTCGCACATAGAGACAAAAAGACTCACACATTCATGTTGTGATGTAAGTTCTGGGAAAAATTGTGTTAAAAGGAAATCCATCCCACAGCCTTTGGATCATGTGGTCTCTGTAGACAAGAACAATCGTCTCACTCCAGGTCCCTCAGTCGTTTTCCCGCCTCTTTAGCGTTCTTACAGCTGTACAACCATTTGATGATCCTCGCATTGCGCTCAATAACTGACGTCCCCTGACGTATTTTCTCATGCAACTCATCCTCCAGTAGCCCATTGCTGTTGCCGCTGTACCTGGTGAAGCTGTCCTCTGATGTAGAAATGCTTACGCTCCGAATGTTTATTGCAATTTCATCAGATCGTGCAGAGAAGTTCTCCTTCCCCAAAGACTCGATAACCTCCCCTCCCAACCCACAGTACTTGAAAAATGCATCAAAGTCTGCAAAGTTTTTGGAATACCTGGAACTAATGTCAGAGTGAGAACGACCAACCCCTTTACCAGACCTCCTCTCACACTCAGGAACCATCAGGAGATTGGCAGATTTATTCACATTTCTAGCTGCTCCTTTAGTCCCAGATAATCTGTGATCTGCTGTCTCATTTCCCTTCCTCTGTAAATGAGAGTTAACTTCATTTGAGCTGCATTCCTTTGTCGTCCCCTCAGGCGTGGTGACTTTTTCCATGTTTCCAGCAGCATTGTACTCTTTTTCTGTTGCCTCAGGTAAAGGAACACTTTTTGTCACAGAGCTGAGCAGCAACTTACGTTTTACATAATGTTTCTGATCATTTCCCGATCCTCTTAGTAACTCACATTTCTGTCTGTAAAGCAGGAGGGAGTCTGGTCTTTTTTTGGAGCTGGACCGACGTACTTGCCCTGGTGAGCTTTGTTCACCACATGTCGGGTCTGTCGAGTTATTCTTTTTCATTGCATTCTCCTGGTTCAAACTCCATGTAGAGGATCCAGCACTACTCACAGAGGCAGAGGCGAGACAGATCACTGGCTCCTGAGTCGAGTTGACCACCTGTTGACTTTTGACATATTTCGGTTTGCTCGCTGCGAGCCTCTCCACTGCACTCATATATCCTTTTGTTTCACCCTCGAGCTCCATTTGCTTTCGAAGGTATTCAGGACCCCTCTCCAGGATTTTTGTGGTATCGCTAGTTGCCTCCATTGCGGTGTCAGCAAAGACTCAAATCACTTATTTCCAAAGAGTGGGAAGTCCATTCGCATGTAATCTATTCAGTATCAGAGGCAAAAAATTCCATTCAAGTCTGCTCTTTGTCTGAGCTTGTATCCCAAGAGGAGATTTCACCTTGTCTGTTCAAACAAATTACCCCACCCATTCTGCGCAAGGCTAGTTTTAACCAAACACAAGCTTGTTCAAAGTACACTTGATACCATCGCAGGTGAGAAATGTGAAAGCTGACACTTCTGAAGACAATTATTTCCCCTGTCCTAATGAAAATAAAGGCCTCTACTGTTTCCCAGTGGAGAACAAAATCTGTCATTTGTCCCCGAAGGAGAAAACTGGTTTGTGTTTTTACAAAGTGCTGTTTTTTATCAACTCTTTCACCAGAGACACTGACTCATCCTATAGGTTTGGCACCTCTTACATTGTAAATGTTAGTGTTCACTTTAGCATATTCATCCTTAAATCACACAGGGTGCGTGATGTGTCACAGTGTGAGTGCAGATATCAGTCAGCATACTACTATATTGTGCAATTTTCAAAAAACGTGTCATGTCGTGCAAGGTCACATTAGAAGGAGTTTATATTTGACTTAAAATCTTTACGTGTGACTTAAATTAAGTTAAATATAAAGATTTTGACTTAAATTGAGTCAAATAATGTGTGTGTGTGTGTGTGTGTGTGTGTGTGTGTGTGTGTGTGTGTGTGTGTGTGTGTGTGTGTGTGTGTCTGTCTGTCTGTCTGTCTGTCTGTCTGTTTGTCTGTCTGTTTTTCTGTCTGTGTGTGCGTGTGTGTGTTTATATATGTATGATTGTATACACACACACACACACACACACACACACACACACACACACACACAAACACACACACACACACACACACACACACACACACACACACACACACACACACACACACACACACACACACACACACACACACACACACACACACACACATCCTGAAGCAAACAGTGAGGGCAGCTGAAAATATAGTAATAATAATGGATTAGATTTATATAGTGCTTTTCTAGACAGTCAAAGTGCTTCACAGTGGTTCCATTATTCATTCACTCCTCATTCATACTTGGTGGTGGTAAACTACACATATAGCCTCTGCTGCCCTGGGGCAAACTGACGGCAACATGGCAGCCAATCTGCACCAATGGCCTCTCTGACCACCACTGGAACAATCACACACATTCACACAGCAGTGAGTCCCTCACTGGAGGCAAGGATGGTGGTGTGTCTTGCCAAAGGACACAACGACAGATGATTGGGGAGCAGGAGTCACATCGCCAATCCTAAAATCATTGGACGACGTGCTCTACAACCTGTGCCACTCCCACCCCAAATATTATCAGAGCTTCTCCTTCATCCATCACAGACATTTACAACACATGCTGATTCCAGAAAGTGTGGGTCACACAAACAATCAGCACACAAACTTTTCACTCTTCTGCCCTCTGGAAAGTGGCACCAAAATATTCAGGCAATCACAACCAGTGTCAAACACTTCTTCCCATCGGACTCCTCCAAACACAATAAGTGGGAAGCCCACCCCAACACACACACAACACACATGACACACACACTTCCAACTGTCAATACCTCCCAAGAGCAGCCAGCATCACAAACTGAAATAAATACATTCAGTGATCACAGAGTTAAGTTGTGGAAAAGCAATACACCGTTGAGGCAGCATTGATCAAATTATGAGTTGAGATCCTGTAACTTTGATCAAATTATGAGTTGAGATCCTGTAACTTTAAAGCCCTTCCCCCCACTTCTTAGAAAGACATTTTAGCGTAATGGTAAGCCGTTGAGGCATACAATGAAGTTATGGGAAAGAGTAGTTGAAGATAGACTAAGGTCAGAAGTGAGCATTTGTGAGCAGCAGTATGGTTTCATGCCAAAAAAGAGTACTACAGATGCAGTATTTGCTTTGAGGATGTTGGTAGAGAAGTACAGAGAAGGCCAGAGGGAGCTGCATTGTGTTTTTGTAGATCTGGGGAAAGCTTATGACAGGGTGCCCAGAGAGGAACTGTGGTATTGTATGAGGAAGTCTGGAGTGGCAGAGAAGTATGTTAGAGCGGTGCAGGACATGTATGAGGACTGTAAGACAGTGGTGAGGTGTGCTGTAGGTGTGACAGAGGAGTTCAAGGTGGAGGTGGGACTGCATCAGGGATCAGCTCTGAGCCCCTTCTTGTTCGCTATGGTGATGGACAGGCTGACAGACGAGGTTAGACAGGAATCTCCATGGACTATGATGTTTGCAGATGACATTGTGATCTGCAGTGAGAGCAGGGAACAGGTGGAGGAGAAGCTAGAGAGGTGGAGGT
Organism: Antennarius striatus; assembly: GCF_040054535.1. Classification (NCBI taxonomy): domain Eukaryota; kingdom Metazoa; phylum Chordata; class Actinopteri; order Lophiiformes; family Antennariidae; genus Antennarius; species Antennarius striatus. The sequence continues at coordinate 14,413,250 of NC_090794.1, read as the reverse complement.
TTGTCCTGGAAAGGAGAGGAATGAAGGTTAGCTGCAGTAAGACAGAGTACATGTGTGTGAATGAGAGGGACCCAAGTAGAAAAGTGAGGTTACAGGGAGAAGAGATCAAGATCATTGCAGATGGGCTGTAGGTGTGGGTGATCAGCGGGAGGTCTGGTCAGGCTGGGAGGTGGGATAGTGGAAACTGTGGAGCAGATTGCAGGAATGGAGTGATCATGACATTTGAATCATTTCCTCAAGTCCAAGAATAAGAGTTAGTAGAATAATTGTATCATCAAGCTTCAAAGAAGTGAGTGAGAAAGCGGCACCGTTAATTTATACAAACATTTATCTATGTTTTTATTACACATTGGCGTCAGCCGATAAAGATCTGAAGCACAATACTGGCAGTGTTCATTAAGTGAATCTCTTTTGCTCATTAAAGCCACAAGATCAAGATTTTACTGCTATGAATGGAAATTAGGGCAAACAAAAAAAAGCAGAACATTTTCGTCCAGATGTGTTCACTACTATTTGTGTGTGATGTGGTAAGATGTGGACCTCTATCACAGCAGAAAATTAAATTAATTTAAATAAGGTTATATACATGAATGAAAATTTAAAAATGTGCCACAAGACGATACCATTAGACACACAGATATCAGTCAATACACTAATATATTTTGCAATTTAAAAAAATCTTGTCATGTCGTGCAAGGTCACATTAGAAGGAGTTTATGTTTGACTTAAAATCCTTACATCTGACTTAAATTAAGTTAAATGTAAAGATTTTGACTTAAATTAAGTCAAATAAAGTGTGTATGTGTGTGTGTGTTTGTTCATATATGTATTATTGTACACACACACACACACAAAGCAGGTGTGAGATTTCAGTCATTCATCAGTCAGTCATTTTCCAAACCCGCTTCATCCGCTTACGCAGGTCACAGCGGAGCCGGAGCCTATCCCAGCTAATCTCAGGGCGTGAGGCGGGGGACACTCCGGGCACGACGCCAGTGTACTGCAGAGCCACACACAAAGACATACAAACACGCACACACACACTCACTCCTACGGTCAATTTGGGAACGGCCAATCAACCTGAAGTGCATGGTTTTGGAGGTGGGAGGAAGCCGGACAACCCAGAGAGAACCCACATAGACACGAAGAGAGCATGCGAACTCCGCACTGAGCGGGACTTGAACCCGGACCCGCCGTGATGTGAGGCGACAGTGCTACCCACTGCGCCACCGTGCCGCCCTGTGTGTGTGAGATTTCAATCGTTCATTTTTTTAAAATGGGTTTTGAGGAGATGGACATACATACAATTTTATTATTATTGTTATCTGATCCAACTGTCATATTATCTTTGAGCATAACACAAGAATTGATTAACTTTTTAATTACAGAAAAAGAAAACCTTAAGAGTATTCTTGTCTTTAGAAATAATTACTGTTGGTTTTCTCCAAATTACCTCAGTCTATGAATGGGAATTGTTTAAGATGACAGTTTCTAGGGAATAACTCCAAAATATTTAATGTCATTTTAAACATAGTAGCCACACACTGGAAAGATCTATTTCATAATGTGACAGTTTTAAGCATATTAACAGATTATTATTTTTACCTTTGAAAGTATAATTTTTCTTAGATACACAATCAGTGAAAATTCAGATAACTTATCTCTAATGCTGTTTTTGATTAAAAGCGATGTACTTAAATAACGCTAACCCCCTAACATTGGACAGAAGCAGAAATTTTATGGAAGTAAAAACTTTATTGTGTAATTGGAAACATGGATTGAAATGTGATATCAAACAGGGCAGAATGTTGGCATGGTAGGGAGCACTTTTCACTTCATACAATAGGAAGAATGTTGTTTGAGATTTTTCTGACTGGAGTTAACATGTTCTCCCCATGTTTGCATGGTTCTCTGCAAATAATTAGATATCATACCATAGCCTCAGTGTACGCAAACTGGATACTCTAAATTGTTTGAATGAGTAGATGTGAGTGTGAATTTTTTTTATTGCAATCAAATGGTGACTTTCCTTCTTTCACAATGTCAGCTGTGACAGTCTCTATTGTCCTGGGACTGTACATAAGTGGTCACAGAAAAACCTTAAAAAGACAATTTGAAACATTTGAAGTTCTGAGATTATGTGATCTTGTCATAGTTTTACGTTTAATCATCTTTTGTTTTATTTTGCAGTAATCTTGTCTTTTCTCCTTCGTGTGACGATGTCTATATTTCTTGAGTTCTTCCTCCACTGTAAGTGAGTGATTGTTTCCACCCGGTCTTAGTTGTCTGCATTCTGCTCTTCCCTGCACTTGTCTCCTCACGCTGTCTGCTTAGGCCATGCTTAGGCCAGTTTGTCTATTTGTTACCTGCGTACCTTTTATACCTTTTCATGGATTTTGCGAATTTGTCTGATTGAGTTTGGACCTTATTTTTGCTTCCTGCTTGTGCTCCTCCTTAGTTTTTGTTAAAATACTGATATTTTGACTGTTTTCTGCCTGTTGGTTTTATGCATCTGAGTCCTGTATTTTGATCTACATGTTCTCTATTGCATTGACACATCTCAGTTAAATATTCCATTTGTACACGAGGAATACTTCCCAAGTGACACTGATGATGTTTAAAAAAATGTAAAAGAATGCCAGCTGTACTTGCCCACAGCCTATATAAATGCCCTTTGATTAATATTAACTTCGATACAAATTTCTTGTCAGTGTGCAGCACAGGCATAAACAGATCTCCATGATGAGCATTCAACACAAGATTGTTGAATCAGCAAAAGAAAGACCAAATCAGAAAACACAATCTTCTCTTGACATACAGTATAATCTATGAAAGAGCTGATATTTTGTTCTTGTCTGTGTGCTGTCATTTGCCCTCTCTGTGGATGTAAAGGCCCTGCGGAAGTGTTTAGCTGTATCAGTTTACACACTTTCAGTTTAAATCTCTGTACATTAGACACCATTAGGTCATGTTGATGCTACGGATGTTAAATGCAGTGCAAGCTTGTCGCTGCTTCAGTGTAGAGTAGTGTACTATTGTAGGGAAGAGTTTGAGAGGAAACTCCAGGATACAGCGTAATTAGGTTTTTGCTAAGCCACTTACACCACCACATTCCTGGCACATAAAATAAGTTTTTTCATAACCTCCCTAATAATCAGTGACATGAAAATGTATACTCACTTCCTGTGCTTTGGGTTTTTATATTTGATACATGTTTATATAATCTACAATCTTGTTTTACAGAAGGTTTGGTTAAAAAACCCCACATGCATATTTCATATTTCAAGATTTCACACGGCAAGAAATCAATTCAGGCATTTGGACTTTTACTCAGCCAAAGTTCTACTAAAAAAATCATTACATCAAAATACAAATGCTGTTTTTTGTGATATATCAAAACACATAGATTTTTTTATTAGAAGCGCATTAGCAAAAGTGCATGGCCCTTGTGGAATTCATCATCATTCAAAGAAGAAAAAACATTTCCAAACTTTGAATAGATGCATAATGGTCAGAGTTCACATCTGCTTACTATAGTCTGTAAGCATCAATATAATAAACTCCCACTCCTGCCATTTGTTTAGCACATTTTGCCTAGTCTGTAACAACGTCGTGAGCTGACAATGCTTGTCTTCACACAAGATAGGAGAAAAATGCAATACGTCGTGTTTCTAATAAAATTGTTTGATGACAGTGAAAGCAAAGAGGTTTCTTTGCCTTGTTACTGTTGAGGGCAGTTTGTAATCCTTTTGCTTCACCAGGGAAAGTTTATTCAGGAGCTGGCTGGACCCCACAGTCCTTGGCTTTTTGAAAGGAGGAAACTCCCCTTCATGCACCCACATTGGATTGAAAACCAGGTAGTAGTGACTGGAAGACTGATGGTGACACAAAGTTGTGACCGTAGTAGCAAGCCTTCATCTGAACCAAAGCAAGCAGGTAAAATTGATTGATTATCACTTGCACTTCCAGAACAGATGGATTGATATCCCTAAAGTTTAACTGATTTGGTATAATAATGTTATGTTCAAACATTATCTGAGTGATACATACGTATATGCATCTTATCTGAACAAAATGCAATAATTTGACACAACTGTACTTTATTTTCTTCAAAATATTGGCGTTTGAGCGGATCCCAATAGTTAAAACTGGGTATAATATGTTGTCTTTAAATTTCATTGCTTCTTAATATAGTCAAATTCTGCTTCGTAACTTCTAATTCTAATGTATAAAAATGCTGGTCATCTGTTGTATCTATGACATTTCTCTATGAATAGCTCTGCAAGTGAATGGATTTTGATTAAAAACTTGTATGTGTAGTAGACCTTGGAAAAAGAAAAAAAATTTCATTATTTCTTTTTAGGATTTTTTCAATCTAACAAAAACATGGGAAACACAAATTATGATTTCTAATGACTCTTAATAAGGGCAAGAGCATTTGTCAAACATAAAAATACATTTTCACAGGCCCACAAACACCTCTCTGATGAATCTGTGTCTCAGTCAAGGTTAATTTAACAAAAGAGAAAAAGGGACCAGATTTGTTATGATAATGTAGAGCTGGTTAACATTGACAGGGACACCATGAGTTATATTTCCCCTGAGCCAGCTATCTTTTTCTAATTGTTAACTTAGACTGGTAGTTGGATAAATGTATTCTTCAGCACAATGTGTCACTGCACCATTTGTTAATTTTTTCTGTTGAGTCCTTCACAATAATTACCACCCACCCTTCAGACGTCAATGAAACTGTGTGACGCAGTTAAAATTGCTTGCAAATTATAAGATCTAATTGCTACAATTGCTTATTGTTTGAACGTTATGTAAAGTAAGTTGCATTAAGTAGGTGATAATTGGTAATTATGCATTCACAGTTTATTACTAGGAATATCAGGTCACTTCCCACACAGGCATTGTTTGTTAACTGCAACAGGGATCCTGAAGAAATGAATTAATTTTTTAAGTAGTACAAACATATAAATGACATTATCGACAAATCAATAGTCACATACTTATGAAGCAAGGAGCATCACAGTGTTCAGCCTCTGAAATATATTCCAAAAATAAAATGTTTTTGTGATACATTGATATGTTATCACTTAAATGAGACATTCTGCCTGACAGCAGTGTTCACTACTTTTACTTTTGACACTTAAAAGTACATTTTCTCACATTATATACTTTCACCTAAGTGTACAGGTAATTTTCAAATTCCACCCGAGACACTCTTTTTAGAAATATTTTTTTCTGCTTGACTATAATGTGTGATATATTCTGATCCATGGATTATACATTTGGATATAATTTAAATGGAGTCACTGACAGTTGTGGCCTCTGGAAACGATTACTCATTGTCAAATAATGTCCTATGTTTATTTATATATAGATAATTATTCTATATTTTTATATTTTTTTTCTACACCCTGTTGGAGCATGTTTTTGTTAACTGTTTTGTCACAACGGACACCTTGTTACTGTCCTACCTATGATTCACAGTTTACATCTGTGAATATTCATTCATTCATCATTCATCACCTACCTCTTCATCTGCTGTGGCGGGTCGCTTGGAGCTGGAGCCTATCCCAGCTGACTGAGGGCAAGAGGCAGGGGAAACTCTGGGCACGACGCCAGTGCACCGCGGAGCCACACAGAGACAGACAACCATGCACACACACACTCACTTCTGCAGGCCATTTGGAACAGCCAATTAACCTGAAGCACATGTACTCATGCATACATATGTACCTGCATAAAATTCACTGGGATCTGTAATAATATTCAATAAAAGGTAAGTTCTGTTAGAGTCACTCCTGTAAAAATATAAAAAATAATAAATTCACAGATACAGACTGTAGTCCACAAAACAGCTATCAAAAAATGCTCTGACAGGGGTTAGGGAAAATACAAAAACATAGAATAATGTCCTATATATATCAATAAACAATAAACATTTTTGACAGAAAATTGAGACAGATATTCTCATTTTTCAAGAAACCAATATTGTTGTTATATATTTGCATTTAACTTTTAATCTGTTTTGGGATGACCCATTCGATTTGACCTTCTGCTTGTTTTCCACTTGTGCAGGTGAATAATGGTTAACCTAGCTTGCTGTCTGAGTCAAAAACAAGCAGAAGGTCAAATCGCATGGTACATGCCAAACACCGTCCATTTCAATAAAACAGACTGAAACTTAAATGTAAATATATAGCAGCAATATAGGCTTCTTGAAAACTGAAAAGAAAATCTGTTTCAGATTTGAAGGATATACAAAACAATGTACTCCACTGATTAAAACTCTGTTAGTTTCCACTACGTCTTCTGCAATGCCAAGCTTCAAATGTAACGCCAGCCACTGGCTGCGGGAACAGAGGAGCCATAAATTCAGTTGTTGTTCTCTTTTTTTCATTAAAGTTTTTTTTAAAAATTGATTTTGTTATTTTTAACAAAACAAAACACAGCGTTAACCTCCAACATTCACACCAACACAAACAGACAGAGTCACCAATAAGGATACGTACTACCCCTAGCGAAAAGGTATGGAATCACCAGTCTTGCACGAGCACTCACTCCGATATTTTATTATGTAGAACAAACTCAGATAGAAAGCATGAAAAAATAATGAAGTTTTTCAAAAGTGCAACTTCTTGGCATTCAGAAACACTAAAAGAAACAAAGAAAAAACATTGTGGTGGTCAGTAAATGTTACTTTTATAGAGCAAGTGCAGGGAAATAGTAATGGAATCACTCAATTCTGAGGAAAAAAATATGGAATCATGAAAAACAGACAAAGAAATAACTATCAAAACACATCACTAATATTTAGTTGCACCACCTCTGGCTTTTATGACAGCTTGCGGTCTCTGAGGCATGGACGTGATGAGTGACAAACAGTATTCTTCATCAATCTGGTGCCAACTCTCTTTGATTGCAGTTGCCAGATCATTCTTGCAGGTCGGAGCCCTGCTGTGGACCATTTTTTAAAAATTTCCACCACAGGTTTTCAATTGGGTTGAGATCTGGGCTATTTGCAGGCCATGACACTGACTGGATGTGTCTTTCTCCGAGGAATGCTTTCATAGTTTTTGCTCTGTGGCATGATGCATTGTCATCTTGGAAAATGATTTCTTCATCCCCAAACATTTTTTCAATTGAAGCGATAAGAAAGCTGTCCAAAATGTCAATGTAAACTCCTGCATTTATTGAAGATTTAACCACAGCTATCTCCCCAGTGCCTTTGCCTGACATGCAGTCCCATATCATCAAGGACTGTAGGGAATTTTGATGTTTTCTTTAGGCAGTCCTCTTTGTAAATCTCACTGGAACGAGACCAAACAAAAGTTCCAGCATCATCACCTTGTCCAATGCAGACTCGTGACTCATCACTGGAGATAACCTTCATCCAGTCATCCACAGTCCATGATTGCCTCACCTTAGCCCATTACAGGGCTGTTTAAGCGTCAATGATGGTTTCATTTTAGCTTCCCTGTATGAAAATCCCATTTCTTTTAGGCGATTTTGAACAGTTCAGTCACATACATTGACTCCAGCTTCCTCCCATTTCTTCATTTGTCTTGTTGTGCATTTTCTGTTTTCAAGACATGTGGCCTTTAGTTGTTTGTCTTGATGCTTAGATGTCTTCCTTGGTCTACCAGTACGCTTGACTTTAACAACCTTCTCATGCTGTTTGTACTTGGTCCAGATTTTCGGTGCAGCTGACTGTGAACAGCCCACATCTTTGGCTACCATATGTGTAGAGTTACCTTCTTCAAGAAGTTTGATAATCCTGTCTCTGGTCTCAAGAGACATCTCTTTTGTTGGAGCCATGATTCTTGTCAATCCACTTGGTCCAGCAGCCCTCCAAGGTGTGATAACTGCACTGTTTTTAACTGCTGACTAACAAGCAGATCTAATCTGAGGCAGGTTTCCTATTAAGGAAAGGCAATTGACGGGGTGTGTCCTTATTTTCTACTCAAAATGGAGAGATTCCATATATTTTTCCTCAGAATTGAGTGATTCCATATTTATTTCCCTGCACTTGCTCTATAAAAGTAACATTCACTGACCACCACAATGTTTTTTCTTTGTTTCTTTTAGTGTTTCTGAATGCCAAGGAGTTGCACTTTTGTAAAATCTCATTATTTTTTCATGCTTTTTGTCTGAGTTTGTTCTACGTAATAAAATGTTGGAGTGAGTGCTCATCTAAGACTGGTGATTCCATACTTTTTGCTAGGGGTAGTATGACAAAAATACACATGTTCCCAACAGTCAGCTCTTGCAGGCAAATGAGCGGTCCCATATCTTTTTAAAGTTCTCACCTTCGTCGCTGTGTCTGGCATACGTTAATATAATATCATTTCCAGCACACAGTCCTTCTACTTCTTAACATCTGGAGATGATGTGCTTTTCCAAAGTCTGAGGATCACTCAAGCAGCTATAACAGTTCCTACTTTCACCACTGTCAAGTTATATTTTGATGCACTGGGCAGCTCCTTTTGATCCCCCTATAGATATATTCTTGGTGATACAGGTATTGTTATATTTAGCCATTTCCTTATGCATTCCATGACTTTTTCCCAGTTGTTGATGTCTTTGTAAATTTTTTGATGAAGCTAATCAGATACAGGGCAGCCAGTGTACACAGTTACGAGACATGCATAATGTAAGTCAGCAGCTGCATGAAGGCAGTAGTCTGAACATTTTTTCAGTTGGAAATTGGAACTTTAAATATATTTTTTTACATTGTGAGACAATGTGACAGTCCAATGAGAATTTAAATTTTATATAAATGTCCTGTATACTACCAAGTGGCACTGCATTTCTCTCAGCAAAGCAATACATTAAATATACTGTAGATTACTCCAGAGATCTATAAATAAAGAGCACAAAGCCCATGAGCCCTTTAAGAAGACCATTTGTGTGGACTATGGGGCTTTTAAAGTGATAAATGTTTTCAAACCCAGATACAGGATCAATCATTCACCGACATCGTAAATAGTGTGGATTTCATGAAGTGTGGTAGTAATTTAGATTTTTTTATAGGTCATCTGTTTCAGATCCCCACCTCTTTGTTTTAACACATCAAAGGAAGATCTGAACAGTTCTTAATATTCAAATCTTATTTTTCTTTCCGTAATGTTTCCACACTCCAAATAAACTAATATTAGCGGGAACACGTGGAAATTCCACGATAAAACAATAATTTCAGATTTCATACCAAACATATGAAAATAATAAATAGCTACCTTATTCTATGGAGCAAGATAGATAGTAAATAAAAATGGTAAAATGCTTAATGGTTAATAGGCTTTAACCCACTGAATGTATAGCATACTTTTTGTATAACCCACCTTTCTTTTTCTTGGCAGTTTTCCTTTTGTGCTTGGCATTCACTGGATCTGGCTGAGTAGTGCTTCTCTTTTTGTGACGCAATCCTTTCCTCTCTTACAGTTGGAGTTTCACTGAGAATTTGTTGTCATTTTCTGTGTCGTTGCTGCGTTTGGACTCTGCTCAAAAACATGAAAATAGTTGGAACTGTTATGACACTCTAAAATTATGTTAACTGGGAAGTCCACGTTGACTTGAACAGCTTATCTTCGGTGATTTCGGACCATTATTCTTATTTTTATTATTAACAGAGGCAGAAATTATTCCAAAATTATATCATTTTGTTCAGCATGAGAACCCTAACCATTCTCCATTTGGAACCACCTGGACGTTTTGTAGCTCCAATGGTGTTTTGCTGTACATATGTATTCTAGGTGGGCATTATGGTTAGAAAATATAAAATGTAAAGAAAGTGTGCGTGTGTGTGTGTGTGTGTGTGTGTGTGTGTGTGTGTGTGTGTGTGTGTGTGTGTGTGTGTGTGTGTGTGTGTAGAATTCTATTACAATACTTGAATGCATAATGTGAATTTGTACAATGATCTTTAATGTACACACAGATTTGTGAATCTATACAGATATCTAACAATGTGTTTTAAATATATGAGTAGTCAGGTTTATAAATGTATACTGAATGTTTATAAATGTGTAAACAAATCTGTAATCTTTAATATATACATAGATTGAGGTGAGATTTGTCAAAAACAAACAGAGGTGTGTGTGTGTGTGTGTGTGTGTGTGTGTGTGTGTGTGTGTGTGTGTGTGTGTGTGTGTGTGTGTGTGTGTGTGTGTGTGTGTGTGTGTGTGTGTGTGTCTATTTAACACAAACCTAAAAATAAAACATGAAACATTTAATTTTCTGTGATGGCAACATTGTGGAAGATGAAGATAATTCAGATTGCCTACTTAGTCTTCAGGATCATGGATAAGGGCTGATCATGTGAACAGGGAAAGAAGATTAAGTCTGTAAAATGTAAAATTAAAAAACTATAAATCAAAAATGATTCTGCAAATCTCAGACTAATTAAGTGAATCGTTTTCTCTGTCATAAGATTTCATGTGGTTTTCTTCTTTCCTGTTGGTGCGTCATCTGCAGCTTTTCCTCCTCCTTTTCTCCACATCTCTGTAAACTTCTGAGCAGAAAATGATCCCACAATGTATTTATGTTCATGAAGACGTTCACCAACATCAAGACTGAAGACAATTCAGGTCAGGTTGAAAGTTAGAGCCAGAAATGTATATAATAGGCTTCCTGTAAGAAAACTCTGTCACAGCCTGCCTGTTATTTCATATATAGATTTTTAATTATTAATGGTGTTTTACTCCTGAGGATAAAAATCATTCAGCAGAGGTAAAGATGTAAAAACTAGAGGGGGGACAATCGATCCAACAGATCACATCCTACATACTGTAGATCTCTAATTGTTGGATCTTTAAGTGTATACTGTCTACCAGTCTGTAAAAGCAGATACAGTTCTGCAAATATGTATAGAGAGGTGTAAATACACCCATAGATATTAAGACACATTAAATATTAATAGTTAATGACTTCAAGGGCTCAGACATTTCTATACTGCGTGCAACGGGATTATATAGTAATAAAATGTTCGAATTTGTTAGTGCGTCAAGGGTTTATATTACACATGACTGTGTGTTGGTTGGTTGGATGGATGGATGGATGGATGGATGGATGGATGGATGGATGGATGGAGGGACGGACGGACGGACGGACGGACGGACGGACGGACGGACGGACGGACAGACAGACAGACAGACAGACAGACAGACAGACAGACAGACAGACAGACAGATAGATAGATACTTTATTGATCCTGGAGGAAATTCAGTAATCTAATTTCCAGTTATCTCACCTATCACCTAATGAATGTGATTTCACACACACTAATTGAATGTGTTTGATTTTGTTTTCTTTAACCTGGAGAAAGGGTTTCCATCATCTGCTTTTAAATGATGTGACCAAGGAGCAGCACATGGATGGAGAATACAATAAAATATGGAACTGTGGGGAACACCATAGGACATGGACCCTGAGAAAAAACACAGGATATGTTGAACAAAAAATTACAAGCAGAACCTAAGACCACCACACAAAGAATTAATCTGTGAATGATGATTAAATGATCAATCATGTCAAAGGCAGCAGGAAGATCAAGTTGCAAGAGGACAGAGCAGTAACCTGACTCAGCAGCTAGGAGGAGGTCATTTGCTTTTTTCAGTGAGGCAAGTTGAGTACTGTGGAAACTACCACCGAAACCATTCATTCATTCATCTTCCAACCCGCTTAATCCGCTAACGCAGGTCGCGGGGGAGCCGGTGCCTATCCCGGCAGTCTCAGGGCGTGAGGCGGGGGACACTCCGGGCACGACGCCAGTGTACCGCGGCCACTGAAACCAGATTGGAATTATTCAGAGAGGCACTTTTGACCAAGGTTTGATAACAGTTGATTAGTTTTTCAAGGATATTAAAAGAAAGATAAATTGATCTTTCTTTTGTTATTGGGTTTTTGTTGTTTTTTTCAAAGTGGTCCCACAGCAGCATATTTGAAAGATATGAAAACATAGCTGATCTCCAGTTAGAAAATGGAAAAGTATGCTGGAAGTGATGTTATAAATAACTTGTTTTGGGAATTTGGTGGGAGAGATCTCGAGAGATCAGATGGGGGACTTCATTGAAAAGATAATATGTTGGCTTTATTTTACAGTGATGGAGATCAAGGAATTTGAATTTGCAAAGTTCGTTGAAGACATGAAAATGAAAAAGTTATATAGGTGGATTGATATTTATTCTAATATCAAGTACTTTGTTTCTACAAGAAGTCCAGAAAAATAATATTTGGAGGCAAATGCTTCAAAGTTACTGGTTGGGGTGAAAGAGATAGTGCTAAATAAACTCTGAGATTATGGAGGTTCTTGCCAATAATATTGGATAAATATTTTACACTGGCAGTTTTCACAGGTTGGTGTTTGTCCAAGAGATCCTTCAGAACTTGATACATGCAATTTATCCTGTTTATTTAGTTGTGCAGGACAGCATGGTGGCACAGTGGGTAGCGCTGTCACCGCACAACAAAGCGGTTCTGCGTTTGCGTCCCACTCTGTTTGGAGTTTGCATATTGTCCCCGTGTCTGCATGGGTTCTCTCCGGGTTCCCCGACTTCCTCTCGCCTCCTAAAACATGCGCTTCAGGTTTTAAATTGGCCGTTCCAAATGGCCCATAGGAGTGAGTGTGTGTGTGCATGTTTGTCTGTGTCTCTGTGCGGCTCCGCGGTGCAGTGGCGTTGTCACACCCTAAGCCAGCTGAGACAGGCTCCAGCTCCCCGTGACCAGCGATAGCAAATAAAGCAGTGAAAATGAAAATAGATGGATAGATTTATTTGTGCAACAGAGTCAAACAACATTAAGACATTACTTTCAAAGGAGGAAGCACTTTCATCTGTATGCACATGAGATGTGGAGGACTTCATAATGGCTATGATAGAAGCATCTACAGAATTCAGAAAACCTTGTATCAAAGAGGACAGTAAATTGTGATTGCTCTCTGATCGAAGGACATCAAAATGACAGACTGATAAAGTCTTGTTTCTGCGATCACAGTTTTATTTTAAAATGAGATACTCCTACCAGCTCAGAAAGTGTCAGGAATTTCATAGCTTTTCCTCTAAATTTTGATGATATCATATTTTGAGTTTCCAAAGATTAATTTCACTTCATGATGATAGCAGACCAGCGCTCTAAAGAGTCACTGAAGGACCAAATGGTTTACCAAGAACTTGTTTGAAGAAAAAAATATGGAAACCTGGAACATTAAATAACATCAGAAGTGATTATATTTGTATTGCCGTCTTATTCATTCATTCATTCATTCATCGTCTGCTGCTTCATGCGCTGTGGCGGGTCGCGGGGAGCTGGAGCCTTTCCCTAGCTGACTCAGGGCGTGAGGGGTAGGTAACTCGTGACGCCAGTGCACCGCAGACCCACACAGAGACACAGACAATCATGCACGCACACACTCACACCTATGGTCAATTTGGAACATCCAATTAACCTGAAGCGCATGCAACATGTAAACATTGCCCGTAGGAGCAATGTTTGCATGTTTGTGCTTGGGTTTGAGTCCACACAGAGCGGGACACAAACCCGAGTGCTACCCACTCTGCCACTGTCTTGAAGTTGGGGTAGTTGGATTCAGGAGTTCCTCAAAGTGTTCCTTCCACCGACCGACAACCTCCTCAATCGAAGTCAACAGTGTCCCATCTTTGCTGTATACAGCTTGGATGGTTCCCCGTTTCCTCCTCCTGAGGTGTCGGACAGTCCTCCAGAACAACTTTGGTGCCGTCCGATAGTCCTTCTCCATGGCCTCTCCGAACTCCTCCCACACCCTCTGTTTTGCCTCCATCACAGCCGAGGCTGCAGTCCTTTTGGCCTGTCGGTACCCTGCAACTGCTTCAGGAGTCCCCAGGGACAACATGCCCCTGAAGGCCTCCTTCTTCAGTCGGACCACCGGGGTCCACCACGGTGTTCGAGGGTTACCGCCCCTTGAGGCACCCAAGACCTTGAGACCACAGCTCTCAGCTGCAGCTTCAGCAATGGAAGTTTTGAACATCGACCATTCAGGTTCAATGGCCCCAGCCTCCACAGGGATGCGCGAGAAGCTCCTTCGGAGGTGTGAATTGAAGGCCTCATGGACAGAGTCCTCCTCCAGACGTTCCCAGTTCACTCGCACTACTCATTTGGGCTTACCAGGTCTACCCAACTCACCACCAGGTGGTGATCAGTTGACAGCTCTGCCCCTCTCTTCACCCGAGTGTCCAAAACACACGGTCGAAGGTCAGATGATACGATCACGAGATCAATCATCCTGGACCTCCGACCCAGGGTGCTCTGGTACCAGGTACACTTATGAGCATCCTTGTGTTCGAACACGGTGTTAGTTATGAACAATCCGTGACTAGCACAGAAGTCCAACAACATAACACCGCTCGGGTTCAGATCAGGGAGGCCATTCCTCCCAATCACGCCCCTCCAAGTGTCTCCATCATTGCCGACGTGTGCATTGAAGTCCCCCAGGAGAACAATGGAGTCCCCTGCAGGGATCCCTTCAAGGACCCCATTTAGGGACCCCAAGAAGGCCGAATACTCTGAACTGATATTTGGTGCATATGCACAAATAACAGTCAGAGCCCCCCCCCCCCCCCCCACACACACACACAGCCTTAAGGCGTAGGGAAGCGACCCTCTCATCCACCGGGGTAAACTCCAATACAGCGGCGCTCAGCCGGGAGCTTGTGAGTATCCCCATACCCGCCCTGCGCCTCACACCTGACGCAACTCCGGAGTAAAACAAGGTCCAACGCCTATCCAGGAGTTTAGATCCAGAACCGAGGCTATGCGTGGAGGTAAGCCCCACCAGATCCAACTGGTAGCGCTCCACCACCAACACAAGCTCTGGCTCCTTCCCCGCCAGTGAGGTGACATTCCACGTCCCCAAAGCCAACTTCTGCCACCCGGGTCTGGTCCGTCGTGACCCCCTGTCGTCATTGCCACCCATATGGCAGCGCACCCGACCCCATTGGTCTGCCCTGCGGGTGGTGGGTCCACAGGGGTGGGAAGAATCCACGTTGCCTTTTTGGGCTGACCCCGGCCGGGCCCCGTGGCAGACCCGGCCACCAGGCGCTCGCTGACGGGCCCTCCGTCCAGGCCTGGCTCCAGACGTGGGCCCCGGGCTTCCTCCGGGCAGGGTCACATTTTTCCCTTTTCTGTTTTTCATGGGATCTTCTGAACCATTCTTTGTCTGGAACCTTCACCTGAGACCTGTTTGCCTTGGGTGACCCTACCAGGAGTACAAGACTCCCGACAACATAGCTCCCAGGATCCTTTGGGCACACAAACTTCTCTACCACGATAAGGTGATGGTTCCTTGGAGAGGAATATAGATATTAGTCTAAATCAAAATAGAAACAGGAAGTTTCTCTGTCATTTTCTTACTTGAGTCAAATGTATTTGTGGCATTTTGCCATTTGTAAAGTTATTCCTAGTTAGTTTACGTAATCAGTAATTTCTTATTGAAACTTTGATGGACTGAATGAATGAGAAATCACGTGCACTTGACACTCGCTTTTATTTTGAAATGGACTCCTTTCCGGAAAGCTGTTTCCGGAAAGAAGAATCGCGTGTTCTCGCGATATGTGACAATACTGGCCGGAGCCTTGAGAGCATCATGGCGTCCACTAATACGAAGTCCGTCTTGTTCGTTTGCTTGGGTAAGAGACACAAACTTATTGACGAAAGCGTATTTGTTTCAGCCAAATATCACAATCAACCAGTCTACAAATTCATGATATATCGATAATTTTATTCAGGTGACATAAGATTGATCCGACAGCGCTGCCTAAAGCGTGACAGCTAACTTTAGCTAAGTGACTAATCACATTTATGAATTTATGTCAATTCTCAAAAAGAACCTTTAATTAGATGATATACTCCAATGATATTCCGCAACAGTGTGATGAAAATCATTACATATTGAGGCTATAAAGCTCACGATGACGAATAACCGGAACAGGGTTTATTGACGTATATCAGTCACGTCTTACGTCACTCCGTTCATGTCAGCCCAAGTGAACTTTAGCTCATGCTAATCAGCAAAGGGACCGGCAGTAGCGCAGCCGACGTAATTTAGTATTCACGCCCATAATAATCCGACTCTTTCTTAATAGATACCCTAGGTCAGTTATGTAAAGCCAAAACGTAGCATTGTGTTAGATTTGTCACAATGCTATGCGTATTGAATTGAATTAATAATACCAGATTTAAAACCAGATTTCCAAAGAAAAATCTCAGGCGCCTCAGAATTGTGTTGCCGGTCATCTGTTTGAAATAAAGTCACAGTCCAACTTGACAGCTATTTAAAAATCGTCTAGTGTCCTGCCAACTACGTTATGGGGTACACACTTCATCCCAGCAAAACGTGTCAGGACACAGATGAAATATAAAGTGAAACTATGCCTTTGAGTTCGAATGACTTTGTAGTAATAAACAAAATGGTGTGTTGTGCATCATGTTACGCATTGGCACTTACTGCGTCTCAGTGACAACTTCCTCTTTTTGATGCAGTTTCACTTCCCACTACAAATACTGACAGCAGCACAATGAAACCTTTTCCTTATTAGTTCACTTATAATTAGACACAAATGAGGCTATTATATTGTCACATGTGCTGTCCAATTTAGCTGTGTATTAAAGATGGTCATGGAATTAGAATTTAATAAAAATGTTTAATCTTTTTTCAGATTGATTAATTAAATGATTGATTTTATTAAAATGTTCATTAATGTTTAGAGTAATCACAGTCTGTTGTTTCGAACAGGGAACATTTG
Source organism: Antennarius striatus (assembly GCF_040054535.1). NCBI lineage: Eukaryota > Metazoa > Chordata > Actinopteri > Lophiiformes > Antennariidae > Antennarius > Antennarius striatus. The sequence continues at coordinate 14,396,472 of NC_090794.1, read as the reverse complement.
CAGATCCCCCATTGCTGAAGCAGTTTTCAGGAAAATGGCAACAGATGCTGGCATTGTTGATAAGGTAGTCACTACTTTTCTATTAATTATATTATGGTTAAATTACTATATTAATACCAGCAATAGTATTGACTCAGTATTTCATCCATTAAAAGTTGATGTTATAAATATCACCTTGTTTTTAGATATTCAAAGAAATCTTTTTTTTAATTATTCATAGTTCAAATCAGTCATAGTTGTGCCTATCCTGCTATGTGTGACAAACCGTGTTATAGCCTAAAGCCTCACAAGTATTGGTGTTTCTCTTTATAAGCTTAGTGTTTCTATGAATATCCGCTGATATGAACTTCACGGACAATTTGTGGTTTTACAACACAAAAAAGGAGAGACTAATAACTTGGAGATGATTTGTCGAATTTGTATCAAAAGCAGTCAAACCTGCGAAAAATCAGCCAGTTGATTGTTACTGAAGTTTCGAGACCAGGATCTAAATAAATGTGAGTGCCACTAAACGGCTCTTCTTCTTTATGAGATTTATTTGAATTTTTATTCTGTGATTTGACTTATCTCATACATGTAATGGTGGGATAAAACAAGTATATGATTGTTTTTTGTGAATATCATGACAATCAATTGTTAGCTTCAGTTCTATGATCTACTGTAGATCACATGTGTCAAAGTTAACTCATGGCCCGGGGGCCCACCACATCATTCTATGTGGCCCGCGAGAGCATAAAAGGTCAGTGTCTAAAAATAAATAGGTCAAAAGAAAAAGCTTTGACCAAAACCCACATTTCTCACAATGCAAAATTAATGTCCTAACTGGTGTTTGATGTTATTTTTCTTTAATCATTGGCTAGATTGATCCTTGATTGATGGAATTCTGTGGGTTTAATAACCTGACAGATTAAAAGGGTTTATGTTATAACAGTGAAACAAGCAAACATATTTTTTCGGTGTAACTGTAATGTTTGTAACTTGAATAAGTAAATTCAGAGTTATTTAACATTATTTAACATTAAGGAGTAGTTAAATTTATTTTACATTTAGTTACATATATTAGTTACACCTGGCCCTTAGAAGACAGCCATGATGCTGATGTTTGACACCCCTGATCTAGATAATCGTACCTTTAATTATTGTTAAGACTGATATACGTGGATGGTAAGTACTTATTTGTGTCATATTTAATTTAAAAACTACAAAATATTCTTATCAAATCAATGTAAAGATATTTTTCATGCCCAAATATTGACAGTATGGTAATATTCATACATAGAGCACTGTTAGTTGATGGGACACTGCAGAGGACATAAGCGCTTCTGTTGGTCATGAAAGAAGGCATGATGTTTTTCATCTGCTCAGTCTCACTTGTGATCCTCAACACCACCATATTATTGTGTAAATGCTGTACAGCCTACTACCAATTCAGCCAGTGTACAGTCTGAGTCATCTGTGCTGTGTTACTGTTCCCGGTGCTCTGCCCTGCCCAGTGGAGGATAGACAGCGCTGCCACCTCCACCTATGAGATAGGAAACTCTCCAGATGATCGCGGTCAAGCCTGTATGAAGAATCATGGTGTGCCAATGAGGCATGTGGCCAGGCAGGTACGACCCCATTTCTTTACCTACTTAGAATAGTTAGCACCCCCTTTTTCTCTTGTTTTACAGTGGGTCATAGACAGTGGTGCGACATCTGACTGGAATATAGGCAACTCACCGGACGCCCGTGGACTGGCGTGCCTTAGAAGTCATGGGATTGAGACGAGCCACAGGGCCCGACAGGTACACCCACATAACCCGTGGCTCCTGTCGCCTTGTCATCCTATGTGTGTATGAGTGGGATCTTGGTAAACTGGTACCAGCCAGAGTCCAAGGTTCTGCTTTAGCCCTGTCAAGCGTAGCTAAGTTTACTTGTTAATACGGGTTCATATAGGGGAAGGTCGGTGGCGCTGCAGGTAGCGCTTTTGCCTCACAAGCAAGAAGGTCCGAGGTTCTATTCCACCTGAGCCTTCCTGTGTGAAGTTTGCGTGTTCTCCTCGTGTCTGTGTGCGTTCTCTCCGGGTTCTCGGATTTCCTCCCACCACCAAAATGCGTCTTAGGTGATCTGTTCACCGTAAATTTTCTGCAGATGTGAGTGTGACCTTGTCAGTCTTTCTATGTGGCCCTGCACTTAACTGCCTGAAGGATGTACCAGGCCTCTCGCCTGCTGGGATAGGCTCCAGCGTAACCCATGACCCGGATTCTGATAAAAGGCTGAAGACAAGACGGTTATGATCATCTTGTCTTCAAGGATGTGAATGAATGAATTAAGTCATTCATTCATTCATCGTCACAACCACTTCATCCGCTGTTGCGGGTCGTGAAGAGCTGGAACCTATCCCAGGCGTGGAGTGGGGGAAACTCTGTGCAACATCAGTGCACCACAGTGAATGAATGAATGAATGGGTTCATATAATTTCCTCTTTTTATGTAATACATATGTATGTAATTTCTTTTCAGAACTGAATATAATAGTGACACGGATCAGTGAATGCCAATGCAGTCGACGTTTGTGTTTTGGTTTCTTGCTTTGTTTAATTGGTAGATAAGAGAATTAACCTCTATTTTAAGTGCCATATTTTCACTATTCACTAAATTTCAGGGACATGTAAAACTCACTCATCACAACACTTGAAAACATAAATTCAACCCAGCTGTCTTGCTGTGGAAAACATGGGGACATGTAATGTAATGTGTAATGAAATCAGTTCAAGTAGACCGTGATCTACTGATAAATTAGTGAAATGATTACACGCGTTATTTGTGTTTATGCTGACACTTGGAGTTGCACCGTCACCTCACAGCAAGAAGGGTCTGGGTTTGATTCCTTTCTGTGGGAGTTTGTATCTGCATGGGTTCTCTGTCTTCTTCCCACCTCCAAACACATGCAATTTTAGATGAATTGATCACATCAAATTGACCGTAGGTGTGAGTGTGTGCACAAGTGGTTGTTCGTCTTTCATGTGGCCCACTATGCACTGACAACCCTTCCAAGGGCGCTCCCCGTGTCTCTCCCACAGCTAGCTGGTATAGGCTTCAGCAACAACTGTGACCCGCAAGGTGGAAGGGCGGCTGAAGACGAGACGATTACAGTCGTCCCGTCTTCAAGAAAGTGCTGGACGGATGGATGGATGGATTCATTGTTCTGCTAGAAGAACCATGACTGTCTTGTTTTCTCATGCAGCTCATAAAGATATCTCTGTGGTCAGGTGGGAGTTCATTAGTAGTGAAATCTCATGGAAGCTGTTCTGAACAGATTTATTGTTCCGGTTACATGTTGTGCCACACGATTGATTAAACCTTAGATACAGTGACCTCTTGTGATGGTTAACTGAACTCTAAGTTCAACATGCATACACTTTTTACACATGACTTGACGTAGCAATACTGTTATCTTGGTTCTTTTAGGAGACTTTCTATAAAAGCGCTCAATCACTGCTTGCCGGGACCTTCTATACTGCTCTCCAAACCGACGACATTCTGTGTGTATGAAACGTTGTCAGAAGCATACAAGCGATCATTGTATCACCTCGCAACATGTGTTTCAGATTCTGGAACGGGGCTTGAAATTAGACCAAGATGTTTGTCCATGTAGGGTCTGTAGGCCTAAGACTTTTGGCTTATCCTCCGTGTAACTCTTACTCTCTCTTAGCTCTAAAGTAGTCTTTTTATGTTTCCCTGAGAGAAACCAGCGGCTTTCTCTTTGTGCATGAGACATGTCATCTTGTTGGTTTGTCTTATCTGCAAGCCACGCAGTCAAACCCACATCTAATCTCCTCAAAGCACAGAGGCTTAAGCCCAGCCAAATCCATGCAATGAGTTTTGACAAGTTTTTGCTCATTCCTTTTTCAATCTTTCACTGTCATCATTCCTCTCTCTGGATTTTTCCAGTAGTGATGGAAAGGAGAGATTTTTTTTCTTACCTCTTTTACCCAATTATTTTTTTTTCACTCTGAACTTTGTTGAACTTCTCCTGCTGCCAGTATCCCAGCAGACTGGCCAAGTTGAAGAGGCTTTGGAGCTTTACCATATCCAACATTAATAAACATGTTTCCTGAATGAAGCAAGAATGCTCCAAAGTAATCTATAGCTTGAGTAACCTTGCAACCCTTCCCAGACTGATGCTTTCCAGTCACCTCCTTCCCTATCTGTTTCTTGTGATTTTGACAAAGCGAGCTACTGGGGAGACCCAGTGACCAACCTCCAGCTTCTGAAAACCATCTTTTTAAGTCAGGAGCAGTGTTTCTAGTCCAGCAAGAACACCATTTCACACTGGTGAATTATGTTTTGGATAACATTTTTTGCCTGATTAAATAATATTCTTAGGTCATTCGAATCACTTAAAACGAATCACTTAAAACATTAAAACATTTTGGTTTAGTAATTTTTGCCTTAGTTTTAGTCAAGTGTGAGACGAACCCAGAGAGAAGCTTAACTGTTCTGCCAATTTCTATTTCTATTTCCACCTTTGCTGGTCCTATCTACCACCATGCATCTTCCTGCTCGCTCTTCATTAACATTCTCGATTATATGACATTTCTCTACTCTGGATAACCGCTGATTCAAATTATGGCAGTGCAAGGAAGATAGAAAAAGAGATCAAAGACCATTGTGATTGTCACTTCCACAGATTAACATCGTGTGTGAGAGGAACCGTGTGGAAAAACAGAAGATCAACCTTCATGCTTTTGACTCCTCTAGGAATGTACACATGGAAACAAACCATTCATAATAAACATGTCTTATTCATCTGTCTTTAAAAGAAAGGCAGCAGCTGCACCTCTAATTGAATCTGTATGTAGTCTAACATTTGAAGTGTTTATTCATAATGTTTAGTGCCTCTTTTTGGTTTGTTGGTGTGCTTTTGTTCTTCTCTTCCCCTGATCTCCAGACATCCTCTCATTCTCCACAGCATTCCTACATATCTACCCTCAAAATCCTTCAAAACTATTCAGGGTGCTGCTGTGTTTTTTTTATAACTATTCCAATAAATCATGCCTCCACCTGCTGAGGGATGTGCAGCTTGTGTCAGGTTTCCACTGCGTGGTACGGCCCAGCTCCTTTACGCTGACATTGGGTAGTGATCAGGTGCTTTCACTAAATAAATAGATAAATAAAAATTGCTATTGTCTGTTGTCTCAGCATGGTGACACCATATGACACTGCCGAGGTCATCAAAACACAATATCAGCATTCAGTTTGTCACAGCAGGAAAGAAAAGGCTGGAAAAAATCAGGTTGTGTAAACCACGTGATGAGAAAAACTATTGTCCAAATATTTTGGGAAGCAATGGCAACAGGGCTCTATCAGTCCGTGCTGTGCATTTAACAAAGCATTTGACAGTAATCAGATTTCATGCTGTACACGGAGCAAACCGCAGTAAACCGGGTTCTCTTGCTTATATTTGAGTTAACTGTGCTAATTTCAAATTCTTCCTCGTGTTTAGAAAGCACAAAAGATTTTAATGTGCAGCAGGCGCAGCATTGTATTACATGTTTAAAATAGTGTCATTTTGACAATGACGTTTTGACTTCTGCCAGTAAACAAGCGAGCACTGTACTTGTAGCGCCCTGCATAGTTTATTGTGTGATTGTGAAAGTAGTTGAGATGTCAGCAGCAATAATTGATGGTGAGCTGCAAATGGTACCAAAAACATGGTTTGATTTTTCATGTTTTCGTGGATATTTTAAAGGTTATAGTTTCAAAAGGACTAGAATGTCATTTTTGATGGAATTCATTGATTTTTCCTGCATGAGATGAAACCCTGCGGTGGTTCAGATGAACTCTTCAGGCTGAAAAGCTACATCTACAGTAGCATAATGTGTTTTGTCCTGGTCTGGTTTTTTCCCCAGGTGACCAAGGAAGATTTCCTGAGCTTTGACTACATCCTGTGCATGGACGAGAACAATCTGAGGTACAAGGTCGTCCCACAGCAGCAACATTTGTGATTTTTTTTTTTTTGTGACTGTGGATTATAGTTTAGATGCACAAAAACAGAAAAGTCTGGTGTCACAACTAACCCATTAACGGTGGTCTATGTCAGGGGAAAAAAGAGAGTCAGACTGAGTTGTCTCGATTGTGATCTGTGCTACTTCAGTGCACCTGAAAATGGTGTAACATTGAGCTGTAACTTATTTGTAGATGAATGCCTCCTTTTAATGAGCAGCATTTAAGCTCTTTCCAGAGGTCGGGGGGAGGGATATTTTTGATACTTTGAACGTTTAGGGATCATTTTGAGATCACATGCCTATGGCAGATCTGATTTGTAAGCAGCTTATTGAGTTCTTTGGATGCCTTGTCTTTGCTCTTGGGGTATTTTTTTCTCCCCTTTCCCTGCACATTTTTTTCCCTTCACAAACGTTAAGCTGATGAGACTGGGAAAAGGAGAAACAGTTCCTGACCAAAGGTGCTCTGTCCATATTTAGTTTTAACATCACCTCCTTCATTGTTATCAACTGTAACTTTATATTGAGGTTCTAAATTTTGGATTTAGTTACTTGAGTTTGAGATCGACAAACAGGATTGGGAGGATCAATTCTGATTGTGCTTTTGGAGGAAGTTAATAATGGGGGTTTCCCTGACATAGAGCGCTTTAACAGGAAAATGCTGCATAAAGGACAAGATTAATATTCCACCGAAAATAGAAGGAAGCCTAAATTCACTGCATTATTGAAGTTATATTGCATGTAAAATGAAATGAAAAACAAGTTAGAAGGTACATCCTCTAAGTGTTCCTCATGCTTTCTCTCTTTTAGTTACAGATTTTCTCTTTTTTTCATAGTGACTTGAACAGGAAAGCAAAGGCAGTGAAAAACAGCACAGCAAAGATTGAGCTTCTAGGTTCATATGACCCTCAGAACCAGCGCATCATCAAAGACCCGTATTATGTAAGTACTTAAGTCAATTTTCAGGTTACCTTTTGAAAGTTCAGTTAAGGTGATTAATAAATATTTATTTGTGATAGTTAAATAAGTAAAATGGAACTGAAACGGTTTTGACTCATCATTAGATTTAAGTCCAAGTATAAAGTGTTAAAAGGATATTCAGATTTTACAAGTAGCTGCGACTCTACATCAGTAATCAAGTGGTTCCAGTTGTGTGAAACAGCTGTATTGGAATTTGGGGGAAAAACATCCAACATGGGATAGAGATGTTAATTAGGTGGATAATCTCACATGACAGATGTTCTATCTAATAAGCTTGAAAAGTCACACAAAAATACTATTTTTACCACTTTAAAATAATATTTGCAGACAACTTAAATTTCCAGTGGTAAACTTTCCATTGGCATGGAAGGAAACAAAATTAAATGAAAAAGACAACTTTTTCAATTATTTACTGAGACGAGTTGTTATAAGTTATTTTGTTCATTGGGACAGTGCTTTGTTAGATCAGATCCTAAATAGCCTGGCGGCATCAGGAAACCACTAATTTTCGTCATAAATTTACACGTCCAAGTTAAGTATTTGGCAGAAAAGTTGCTGTAGTCACTCAGAGTAGAACACGTGTTAAAAAATGCTTTTGGGGGCATTTCCGCCTGTATACTTTCCTATATTCAGGTCTTGTAGGCAACACAGACGATGGTATGTTGCACAATGGAATCAGTTTGCTGGTAGTAATTATATTTTATGGAGAACACACTACAAAGTAAAGAGTTTGAATGCGTTCTTGCTGGCTCATCAAATAAACAGCGATGAAATAGTGTGAGTGGACGGCAACACTTAATACACAGAACAGTTATCTCCCTTTGGATAAATGCCTCATAACCATAAAAGAACAGCCCATCTCACACAGGTCTCAATAATAATTCAATTCTGTGAGTGTCATTGTAAACTTTCATTTGCTTGGCCGTTTCATGCTTCAGTGCTCACTCATCCCTGAGGTCAAGTTGAAACTCCTGCCAAATGATTTGAAGTTCTTGCCTGTTTTTCTTCATCTTAAGGGTCATGAGTGAGAAAAGATTAGATAAAGTATGAATGTTTGGTCATGATGAGTAGGTCAGCAGTCTCCACTGACACTGCTGCCCCTGTGACTTGGGTAAGCTGAAAAAAAGGAATGAATGATTAATTGTTGCCATAAATTTTAACTAAACCTAAATTTTATGATGTGAACCTTATTAAACCATTAAGATTTTTTGTCAAATATTGACAGTATTTATAGTAATAGTCAGTTTTACAGCTCTTCCGTTCTGATAATGAGAATATATTACATTTGTGGAAACAGGATCCAAAAATAATTCTGTCATCAAATGCTAACTGATGTGGTTGTTTATGTAACATGTGATTATCATGAGGGAGTTTTCTTCCAGCTGTGAAGTGAATGAACAGTATTGACAGTCAGTGCAATTTAGACGCGTAACGTTATTGGATCATGCTGTTTTGCGCAAAAAACACATGGCATAAAAACAAAGTGATTCAAGAGGAAACAGACAATATACTCAATGTGTCTGGATAAATAGAAACACAAGTTTGTTGTCTGTGATTAACAGAGGCACCAAACAACCTTTCGACGCATTGGTTTCTTGTGTTTTTATTAGATACAGATACCGTAGATGTTTGATTCTTAATTTACCATTGGATTGTTTTACTTGTAAAGCTCAGTGATCATACTTTCTTACCAGAACTCGATTAATGAGGGTTCCTGCTTAGTTACCTCCAGAAGAACTAATTAAATTATAAACCGGAGTCTTTTTGTGGTATTGTGAAATTATTTGTTCTATAGAACAAGAATAGATGAAACAATTAAATCAATTACATGATCATCTAAAATTTTTGGTAATTTTGTTTATTGCATTTCACTGCATTTATTGCATTTTTTGCCAAGGCTGCTTGGTCGCTTGGTTGGATGTTTGTTTGGATGTTTGGCCATATCCTTACTTGCTAGGTTGTTTCCTCAATAACCCTACCAACCTCCTAACCCTGCCACCATGTCATGTGTTGTCACAGCTTTGCTTGTACGTGATTCAAGTACAGCAGGTTTGACAAACATTAAATATCAAGCTGTTATTGTTTCTGACGCAGTGAAGCAGCACTTCAAAAACTGAGATTTTAAATAAGTCAAATTAACATTTATTAACATGTATATTATTATCTTACAAATATGTCACTATTACATGAGTTGGAATTTACATTTCTAATTTGTGATGAATCAGTTTATTTGTGCTGCTATTTTGTTGCTATGGTGACGTTATAAGGGCCACCAGCATGCTGGGTGCTATTGTAGCATATAGTGTAAGCTAATCCTGCAAGAGGACGCTTCACAGAAAGCTCATATGTTTGAATTTAAATGTGCTGGGGGGTTTTTTTGTTGTTGTTTTTTTAACCATCAGACATCAGATCACACATATTTTTTGTTTTTGAATGTGTTTTTTAACACATTCGGAATGTGAATGTTGTGGATAAAAGTATTCATGAGAACAATCTGTCTATTCGGTTCTTCCAAGTCCTGAAAATAGTGGTCGGATTTGAACTTTTGTTGTTGACATTTGTGATCACTTCTCCCCCACAATCTACTCCTTTAACTGAATATCAAAATTGACAACATCAGATTGCTATGGATTTTTCAATAGCTTGACAATGAATTTTTCTAGCACGGTTTGTACAAAATATATTTGACTTGTGGAAAAGGGCGATTGCAGAAATCACAGCGTCATGTTGACATTACCGAATTGTAGAAATCAGATGTGCTGCTATGTTTAGCTCATGACTCTGTAACAGTACAGTTTTCTGACTGGATTGCAGTCTTGTCATAATCATTTTTGAAAGCATGAACTGTTAGGAACATGTGAGCTTGTTATGGAACCCAGTCCAAATGCCAGGGTTTTTCAGAGGCATGTGTTTATTTTAATTCCCAAATATTTCTTAATCCAGTTTTTTTGTTTTGTTTGTTTGTATGATTGATTTTGCTCTTAGACAAAACAATTAAATATTTTATGATCAACTCTGAAATGTGAAGGTTTTTTTTATTTTTTATATAATTTCTTATAATTCAATCTTAAATGTTCTTATGATATTCATTCATTATGCAAATAACCATTATGTGTTGCATTATCTGTTTTGTTTTTTCAGTTAGTAGACAAGATTGTACAAAATTGTGTAAAATTATAAAATATTATTTTGAGAGAAAGACCTTTCATCTCAGTTTTTATTAACCCACACTGTGTTTTTAAAAAAAAAAAGTTTTTCCAAAGCTATTTGTTAAATTCAAACGAACATGAAAATTTTAAATGTACTCTGGTTACCAAGCATCATCCCTAAAGCACTGCCAAGGTTTCCCCACTGTCATTCCAGAATTACTCCAGCAGTACTGTATATTCCTCTTTGGAATTTGCTTCTCGGCTTCAGTGGTACAGATTTACCATTGAAGCCAGAGGAGAATCCTATTTAAAAGCAGCTCTACAACGTGGTAAACAGAGCAGGCAGTTGTGAATCATTTCTGCTAAATAGGAACCTCAACAGTTTGCTCTACATAACTTCAGCTGTGTTGGTTATCACTTTTTGTCTATTCTTTAAAAAAAATTAATGACTTAAAAAATTAATTAATGACTTATTAGCTTTGGCTGCAACTTATTGTGTTTTTCCATCTTGCATTCTATCTCTTAGGGTAGCGCTGAAGACTTTGAGAAGGTGTATGAACAGTGTGTACGCTGCTGCCAAGCATTCCTGAAGGGGAACTCGTAACGACGTCTGACCTTACACGGATCAACCGCCTCTGTTTTGTCTGCATCACTAAAGCACCTACTGGTGTAAACCTCTCATGGATGTCAGCGCAACAACCTGAGTGCACTGTGTCAGCGTTGTAAATGTCCATTAGTTCATACATTTCGTGAATCCGAATGTTGTAATACATTAATAAATGGATAAATGTGTATGGCCTTGAAAATGATTCTTTATACACACATTCTATTAATTGTCATCATGTTGCAAAATGAGGAAAGGATCCTGCAGATGTATGACTAAGCACTGCTGGGCTTTGCAGGTCAAAGGCCGACACTGATCTTGGTGTTCTCTGGCAAATGCAAAACGTCCTGAGCGGTGTTCGGCTGTAAGCACAACCCCGACCTGTGGACGTCGGGCCCTCATACCACCCTCTTGGAGTCTGTTTCTGACTGTTTGAGCAGACGCATGCACATTTGTGGCCTGCTGGAGCTCATTTTGCAGGGCTCTGACAGTCCTCCTGTTCCTCCTTGCACAAAGAAGGAGGTAGCTGTCCTGCTGCTGGGTTGTTGCCCTCACATGGCCGCCTCCACGTATCGATATACTGGCCTGTCTCCTGGTAGCGTCTCCATGCTTTGGACACTACGCTGACACAGCAAACCTTGCAACTGGTCGCATTGATGTGCCATCCTGGATGAGCTGCACTACCTGAGCCACTTGTTTGGGTTGTAAACTGTGTCTCATGCTACGACTAGAGTGAAAGCACTGCCAGCATTCAAGTGACCAAAACATCAGTGAGAAAGCATCGTAACTGAGAAGTGGTCTGTAGTCACCACCTGCAGAACCACTCCTTTTTTGGGTGTGTCTTACCAATTGCCTATAATTTCCACCTGTTGCCTATTCCATTTGCACAACAGCAAGTGAAATTGATTGTCAATCAGTGTTTCTTTCTAAGTGGACAGCTCGATTTCACAGAAGTGTGGTTAACTTGGAGTTACATTGTGTTGTTTAAGTGTTCCCTTTATTTTTTTGACCAGTGCATTTGGATAGTAGACGCATTTTTGCTATTTCAAATTACTTCTACACATCAGTAAGGGAGGATGCAGCTCATTCAGATTTCAAATAACAACCTCTTGACCTCAGTGTCATCATGACTCAGTGTCCTCATTACGCTGGATAATCCACATAATATGCTGTCAGCGGTGTTCAGTGACAGGTCCAGACGGACGTCCTCTTTTTAATGTGATTATAGCATTTTTGTCTATTAATTGGTGTGGGGAAACAACAGTGAGGAGTTATTTAGATAAAAAAAATGTCCCCAGTTATCTAATAAAAGTCTCTTACTCTGTATTTGGAGTTTATGTGATCATCTGTTTGTTTGTTCAGATATCTCAGGATATTGTCAGTGGTGTCTGATGGAAGTTTGTGTAGGAGTGGATCCATGGAATGACTGATAAACGTTTGGGTGGATCTGGGTATGGATTGACATTTTGGCCAATGGGCAAATAAATTAAAAATACCAGGTGTGGATTATTCAGGCTGCAATGATCTACTGAACCTGGATCCTGACTGGATCATAATCTGGATGATAATTCATTAACCCTTGAGGATAAATGACGGAAGGTTTCCAGCATAAACACATTAAATTGTCACTTTAGCGGTAGCTGAATGAATGAATGAATGAATGAATGAACCTAATTTGGTATGAGGTAGATCTGGTAAAGCCGTGCAATCGAGACCTCATCGGTGGTCTCAACAGTCAGTCAGCCCGCCTCCCCACTCAGGTTTACATAGTTTAATGCTGAAAATGTGGGCTTGTGCTTTTGGTCACACTGAAGAAATTCGTTTAGCTTTTATTTTCAATTATTCAAGTATTAAGTTAAAAAAAAATTGGCAACATTTTTGGCCAATCTTGAACGAAATGGATCTGTTTTTGAACACTCCACGCTGCTCTGGTATGCATACAGTGCTATTAATAAACTCCAGCAGTCACATTTACGGAATACTCCTATTACACGGAAATGGAAACAAAATACAATAAACTCTTTATCTCTGAATTTGCACTGAAAATTCATTATTTTCAGTCCATGAAAACAACACCAACAAAGGCGGAGTTATTTTGGGCTGACTTGTGCTTAATTTGAGATTGAAGCACAATCCTATTTTAAAATAAGATCACATCTCACAAATCATGCAGATTGCATTGACGTACTGCCTGTCCTTTCAAAATCAAGTGAGGCTTTGTATAAATTTAACAGGAAACGAAATGTCTCTCTCATCCTCAATGTGTTTCATGGCCTAAAAGTGTATGCTATTGTTTTGAAGAATGGCTTTAAACTTTTTGTGAGGAGGGTAACAACTGCTAACAAAATCACACAAAGTTGTTTCAGTGTTGGAATTTTAAATTCACACCTTGTACAAGGAATGTAATGTCAAACAGAATGACCATAGTATTTACTTCCAAAAACAGAACCCACTGTCTCGTCTTATGATTCGTCTCTTGAGCCAAGAATATTTTTATTGAATTTCTAATTACCCAAAATGACTCCTTGCCCTGCCATCTAATGCTACAGTGCAGCAGTGACTCATTTGAATTTGCATGAGTTTCTGTTAGGAATTCTGGAATGAGGTGATGCTGATGAGATCAGGATGCCGAGGAGATTTTATCACTGTTGATAATCTCTTCATGCTTTACTGAAGGAGTGAAGCAGTCTGATAGATGATGCAGAGATAGCTGATAGCACACCAGAACATGTAGTTAAAGTAACTGAAATCTGCTGCCAAAAAAGAAGTCTGAGTTGGGTGTGCAACCTGCTAACTCAGCAGCTAGAGAGGGGATATTTTGAGGCCATGTTTCCATTATCAGTCAACAGAGCACCTAACAGTCCTGCCACCCACGCAGCTCTGCTAATCTGCCTGCGCTCTTCCTATTTTAACAATCCTTTGATGACAACAAGAACTTTTCTTTACCCATTATAGCAAAAGTCTGTGCTGTTCCAACAGAGGCCTGCAGGATGCTAAATTGGTAACCTGCCTCAATGTGTGCTCTGCCTGATGCAATCATATGACAATCCTCACAGAAACTCAAGACGTATCAAGAGTTGGAAGTAATCCCTATGAGGTGGAAATGTATCGCCACAATGATACTCAAAGGATTTTCTATTGACATAGCCTGTAAGATATTTTCTGGTAGGTTTTTAGAAACAATCTTAGAAAAGGTGTGAACTCTTTTTGTGCTCTTGTAGGAGAACGCACCAATAAAGTTTCATTGCTATTAAACAAAATGTTGCAGAGGTACAAATGTTTACACACATTCTGAAAAGGTTTTACATTAAAATTATGTTTCTCTGTTACAACCGCTGAAAAAAAAGGCCATAATTGTACCAATCATATAATTTATTTAAATATGGATCATATCCATTTAATGAATGTTAGTCACTTTAATTTATGGTATATAGGTAGATTCCTCATATTCCTGGCTTTACAGTGCATGTACATATTTCTCTTAAGTAGTTATAGCCAGCTGTATGTACAGTGGAACATCAGGACAACAAATATATAAATATAGACTGTAACACACAGATCCACAGGAGGGCTGTGACTTACAACTGCCTTGCAAAGATGCATAGAAATTTTCATGCAGTTAATAATTTAATCACAGTTCTTTCTCATAAGCTTATGTGGGTGAAACTGCTGTGACTGCCATCCAGGGTCTATGACAATTGCTGTTTGCATATACAGGGTAGTGCAGCAGAAGGGATCGGTTCGACCTAGAATTCTCATTCAGAGGAAACCAATCACAGAATGCTATTCGTGCTAAAATCAATGCATCTGTATTTTGATCGTTTCTAGAAGAAATGAACAAAATAGAAATATGCAATCCCTTCTTTTTTGTTTTAGCAACATTTTTTGGATGGCAACAGGAATGAAAGGCCCCATGATTTAACTTCTCTCAGTCACTTGCTTCTTTCATCTTCTCTGCTCCTTAGCGTCAACACCATGTTCTTGGTTTGGTTTTGTTGCTCCCTCGTGGTAACAGCCAAGCATCAATGCCCAGTGTGGTGGGTTGAAGTAATCCATGTTTTAGTGGTACAGACCTCACCAAAGGGCACCGCCATGCCTAATATCAGTTAGGGGCTGGTCAGAGTGTTTTCGGCTTCCCTCCAACTGTCTAAGGCACTTTTTCCCACGTTTTCTTTCTTCTGGAGAATTTGTTTTGCTTCAACCTGCAATGATGAGGAAAAGTAAATTTAGTGCTGTCTCCAACTTGGCTTCACTTTTAAGATTCTTTGTGTTCCAAAAATGAATCACGAACACTAAATCAGTTCACAGATATGCTTTAGATATGGCTGTTCTGGTGCCAAGACCAGAGTAATTTGGATATACATTGACACGGGATGCAAACCAGCAATGTGAACAGCTGTCTTTGTCTCCAGACGGGAAAACAGGAATCTGAACTTTCAAACTTTAACTTGCACGTCATTTTCCCGATATTCTTTGATGAAATGGTGGTAAATTCTTCCGATATGTAAGTGTAATACGGACATGTAACAAAGTTACCTGCATTTCATATTACACTGAGGTGAATTACGGGCAGGCTATCCGCAAATAGCTAACAATCCCCTTTGGAGTAGTATATTAAATAAATTGTTGTTGCATTCACATGTAAACTGAATTTATGGACGCATTATGTTACATCATAATATGTACAGTATAGTGATCTGTAGCTTTGGCACTATTCAATTTGGAAATGTGGTGGAGCAAAAGGATAAAAGACCATATTCATTTTAAAAGCAGAACAGGTGTCCCAGAAAGTACAATATTTGAGAAAAAGTGTTTTGCCCATCTGCAGTGCTGCTGTGAGCGGTTCATGAATGGTATCCAAAGCTGTTTAAATCAATCCACTGCACTTTAAGAAAGTGTCTTGAAAACGTTTTGCTTCTCATCCAAGAGGCTTCCTCTGAACTGAGGAACCCTGTTTGTATTTTAGAAACGTATGTGATGATTGATTATATTTATTTTTCACTGCTTCATAGACTGTTAGAAACTCGACGATCTATTCCGGTTTTTAGAGAGTACCTTTCCCTCATTCGGTCATGTTTTCAACAGACAGGTTACATTATTGGTTTGAAATGCAGGAAGAATCAAAAAACGGATCGGCAAATTCTAAATTTCCTTCTGGCCCAAGCAAAGATGGCAATTTATCTGAGCAGGAAGAACAACGTTGAAGATTCATCTGACTGCAGTACAGAAGCCATTTTAAGAGGAATGTGTCAAGCAATAAACAGAATGGATTTGAACTATTTCAGCACTAATGATTAAGAAACTTTTACGAACCTATGGTGTGTCAAAGGTGTCTTATGTTCCGTGTTGAGTGAGGAACTTGTGTTCTGTCAGCGGTTGGTTTAATTCCGGTATATTTTGCTAATATTCCTTCATGTCATATTATTTGTTTTTGAAACGTGAGCTCGTGACCTGCCCACCCATCATATTCCCTACCTGATTGTGGCCCCAAGTCTCATGCCGAGTGGGCAAGATGGAACCAAGTTCAAAGAGTGTGTTTGAGAACTCAGATGGACTGGTTGATGCTCTGTAATGTGAGATGATGTGGGCTAATGTCAGCATCTCTTTTGTTTTGTCTTTGCCTTCTTTTGCTTGTGAAGAAAACAACCAGTTGAACATTTATAAATATATATTAATTAGCTGATGTTCTTTCGTAAGCCAATCTGAAACACAAAACGTTTTTTCTTTTTTTGCACTTGTGTTTTTTGCCTTTAAATGTAATATAGGGGTGACTGATTTGGGGCAATGTCTTCCACCATATGCATTTTGGTAAACTTCAAATTATACCTCTTTACCCTGACATCGAACCATTGATCATCCATTGAACACTTGAGTCAATGTACTTCCTCTTTCCTTCAAGGTTGAGTGTATGTTGGTTTAGAACTGCCACACACTTCAGTAGAAATGTTTTATGACATAAGCACTAATAATATAGTCGCAGTACAACAATGGATTAATCCCTTGATGTATTGATATTTGCCTTTTATTTAACATTACTTTCACTACTACCATTGCTGCTGTATGTGTTTGGTCTGCAATCAGACATCGTTCAACTCTATAGAATTCTAATATGTGTCACCAACACGACATACATGTGTCTTCTGTCATATCTTTATTGCTGTTCTCTCTCTCCCTCTTTCTGCTTGTAGCGCAGGTTGGCCAAGTACTTATTATTTTTAAAGGATTGTGCATTACAGTCTATAAATGGTAAATGGATGATAGATTGAACTGATTGGATGTTTTCTCTTTCCATTTACAGAAAATATTCAACTTTGTGAGCTATGGTATTACTCTCCTTTTAGAAAAAACAAACAAACTGCAATGCCAATGTTATCAATGAAAATTGGGATGTCAAATACTAAAAATCTTCTTTTTCTTCTACTTCTTCTCAAGTAAATCATGCCCAGTACCCATAAGACATACGCCTAATAGTATAACACAATAAAACCTGTGTTCAATGACTTTTGAAGGCATCACGTTACCTTGAATGTGCTACCCTTCTGTGCACTGCGGGCTGCCTGCTAGCCGTGTGAGAAGTCGTGCACATCTTTTGAAATCTGAGTAGGATATGAAATGACAAATTGTTGCATTTGAGAACCTTTCACATAAGAGCATTGATAAAACATTTCAAACAAAGAGAGTAGCAGTTTAAAGGCAGCTTACATGCAGGTATCGTGCAGTCTCTGGTGTGGTGGTAGAGTCTGTACACGTGCTTCCTGCACTTGGGGCTGAAGTAGAGTGGCCCTGCAATAGAGGAGAGCATATTTTAGACCATTTCCAGCTCCAAGACCACCTGCACCAAAATCTGTCTTTGACTATTAACTTCTCTTGCCATGGTCAACCATCATCCAGTGTTGTTAGTGTTATCACTCTAAGAAAATAACTTCTCACCTGTCATATGCTTTAGGAATTTCTCCTTCTTTCTGAGATCATTGGGGAGTATGACTGTGGACAGCAAAGAGTCAGTTGTAAATTAGTGCATACCTTTTGAAAATCTATTAACATTTTAATTTGGTATACTCAAATAACAAGACACACAGCATCAGGTGGTATACAGTCATGTAGACCGATCTGATTAATGTTCTCCAGGTCATGAAGACCTGCCTCTGACATTTGGCCTGC
This sequence comes from Antennarius striatus, assembly GCF_040054535.1. Taxonomy (NCBI): domain Eukaryota; kingdom Metazoa; phylum Chordata; class Actinopteri; order Lophiiformes; family Antennariidae; genus Antennarius; species Antennarius striatus. The sequence continues at coordinate 14,378,591 of NC_090794.1, read as the reverse complement.
AGTCACCTCTCTGTATTAAACTCAAGGTGGGTTGGAATATGCCTTAGGTTTTTCACTAAGAATTTTCTTCCATTAATTCAATCAGACTACAATGACTTTTCCCACAATGAGCTGTAGGAGACATCCTCCATCAGGCTACAGGTGACAGCATCTTTCTGAGAACAAGCCTCCACTCACCGACTGTCTTTTCCCGTCTGTCTGATTTCAAGTTGCGTAAACCCCTTGACTCTACCGGGGAGCTCTTGGTCAGCTCCGCTGACGGGGCCTCCGTTCTAACGCCGTGGCGACGGCGGCTTTCCTCCACTTGTCTGACGACCTGAACTATCCGCCTCTGGTCCTGCTGCGCGCCGGCGCCGGCCGTGGCTGTAGTCACCCCAGTCGGGGCCGCCGAGGGTGCGCTCTCACCGCAGCGGCCGGTCAGTGCGCACATCAGCAGCACCAGCCCCATATTGAAGTGTTTGCGCAGTCCGCTCATCGCTCCCGCGGCGTGAAACAGTGAACTCCCTCTCCAGCGCCTCTGGAAAAGTTTAACCAAATGTAAGAGGGGTCGAGAACGGGTGCCAAAGCAGCCTGCTCCCCGTGTCATTTGTCAGGCTGTTAAATAAACCGCCTGTTAATGCTTCATAACATAAAGTACACAAAGTATTTTTACTTTTGACGGACAGAACAGACTTGAACTGTGACAACCAAACATATGAAAATACAGATTAACTCTATTTTCGATTAGGAATAGACTATTGATTGATAAACAAAATGTCAAAATTTTTGAATGTTTGTGCACCAAGCCGGTTTTTCACGTCTTCATTTACACTTTATATTCTGGACCAAAACACTATCAAAGTTTCAGTTTTGTTCCACTTGCTGTGTTGTTGTTGTTGTTGTTGTTGTTTTTTAATATAACGGACTTCTAGACCACCCGTGAGTCATTTGGGAAATAAATCACCATAACTGGAGTAAAGGGTGACACCTGCTTTTAGTTGTTTTTTGTTTGTTTGTTTGTTTGCTTTTACAACCCAGATCGAGATTTCCTTTTCAAACGACTGGTTGGAACAAACTACACGCATTATTTAGAGTATGGGAAAAAGTCAAGGAAGACATGAGTGATGGGAATAAACTGTGATTACCTTCAAATCTCTTAAACGTCTCCAGGAATGATCACGTTCCGATGATGAAAATGGAAAGAACTGCGCGTAATTACTTCTTCTGTTCTGGTGAAAATAAGTCCCTTTAAATGTGCTCTTATGTGAGAAACATCAGGGCTCCTGGAGTCCCATCAGTACACGCGGAGCATCAGTGGTCCTCCCCTGGACACCGGCCGACGGAAGGCAGCGAGCGGGCAAACAGCTCCAAGTCCCGTGTGCGTCTTTTACGAAGCAGCAGATCCGTCGTCCTGAAGTGAGGCTCACTTTTTATCCTGTCCCACAGACACACGCAGAGTTACACCATCGTATCTGTGTAGATAACAAGACGCGCTGGTGGAGGGAAAAGACCTCTCGGCTTGGCAGACCATCACTGAAACGCCGTGTGAATTATTCTGCCCCCCCCTCCTCCCCTCCTTACTCCATTTATCTGTGCGTTACGCAGTAACATGAAACGTCTTTTTCCAACTAATTCTTCTCTCGATGTTCCAGTCAGTTCAATATTGAGCCCAGACGCCGGCTTCCTGAGAGAAATTCGTCCATATCATCCTTGCGATTCTCAGAATTTAATATGATCGTTTTAATTCCATCACGGGAATTGAGACTCAATCACTTTTTGAGAATTAGTTACGCACGGCTTTTAAAACGTAAAGCACTGTGGTTTCCAATTGGAGCTGCCGCCTATAGTCGGGAAGAGTTCTGTAGAAGGTTTCTCCCCCTTGGACACCAGTTTGTACTGATGTCTATGTTTGGTATAGCTTTATTTAATAGATGTAGTCTGCTCCCCTTAACCCCACCCAGCAACTGACTCCCCGCACACTCCCAAATGTCACCAAACAGCGAGACTGGAGCTGTTGCTGTTGTTGCTGGAATGAAAACAAATTACAAACATATTTAAGGGCAATTAAATTATTACAGAGTTCCATCAAGGTCCGTCCCATAAAATTAAACTTCAGTAACGATTTTAAACTTTGATGTGTGAAGGACAAGACACACTGATTCACAGCAGGAGAACCTTATCATAACTTTTGTAAATCAAGATCAACTGATTTCACCTTCTAATACTAATATTAGTATTAGTACTAATTCTAATACTACAACAACTACTACCAATAATAATGAAATGTCCAACAAAGGTGCACGTCTCAGTGGTTTTAAAACACTAAATTCATAGGTCAGGGGTTGTTGGTTTTTTTTTTTTACTTTGCTGCTGTTAGATGAACATAAACCAGAGTGATGGTTGGCATCATATCGATGAAGGTCATCCTGGGCGGCAGGCAGGTGTGATGGTCTGAGGGGATCTCACAATCCTGGCTCTCATGCAGTTTACGGTAGATATCCACCTTGAGTGCTGCAGGAGAAATTACATCTGGAGCACAACCTGACCTCTGACATGCGTTCGGAAGGCTTACATGAAAGTAATTTCTTTACACAAAACAGACACAAACTCTAATGCAACAGTTATAGTATCCTGTCAAATAAAGGAATAATAAAAATGTATTTCATCTCTAACTGACGAAAAGGCATGTTGTATTTTTAATCGATCTAAATTAATCAGTCTAAATGTTGTACTGTTATGGAAACTATTTGAAAATGAATACCAACAATACATTTATATTTATTTCAATAAATTAAATGTTCTGTGAGTAGAAGAACCATCAGCGAGTCCATTCCTCTGTTCTTTCTGTCGTCGACAAATCTGAAAGTGCATCCACTATATGTTCTGGTATGTGTAAAAGGAAACTGTAAATATAATGTTACGTAGCTGACTCAACATCACCTCTCAATCGCCACTCATGACTTACTGGAAGTGTGTGTGTGCCTGGTGATCAGAATCTGCTGTTAAATTTGTTGAGTTCTTTCTTTGCCGTTCCAGCAAGTTTTATGAAAACCAGAAAGTGTTGTGTCCAGTAGATTTATCTTCTGCTTGTTTATTAACTGCTTGTCTGACAAGCAAACAGAATGTGAAACAAACCAGACTAAAGACAAGACCTTTTATCAGACTGATGCCTCCTGCAGTTTCAGCAGGGGGCATCAATCTGCTGTTTCAGTCCTTCTGAAGTTGATCTGTCTCATGGTTGTCAGAAACAATGTGGAAGGTGACATTCTGACAGTATTTGAGGATTAAAGACACCATATACACTTCTTATCTGTTACCATGTGTCTTTGACAGAAATGCACCTTGTTTAGCAGAAATAGCTCAATTATGAAAATATCCACCGAATGCCAAAATAGCAGAACACTGTGTTCTTGCATGACTTTAAAAAACCCTAACAGCCACATGTGAATTTTTCACAACATATCCATGTATAATTGAGTCATGTTCATATGATTTTGAGTAAACCACATGAGGAAAACCTCACGGATTGTCTCAGTGGTGATTTCTACACAATTTCTCATTTCCTTCACAAAAACAGATCTGTTTGGCAATTCATGGCTTTAAGGAACATGTGATGTGATGTGTGTGTGTGTGTGTTTTTTAATGATCCTGTTTTTGCCCTTCTGATCAAAGTTGAAAATGTCTTTTTTTTCATGTTACTCAAACACACTCAATAAATGGTTAAAACAGAATAACCCACCTCTGAAGTCAAGGATTTTGGATTTATTTCATTTGGCTAACTCATATTTGGCTTTCAAAGTGATCCAGATATCCATTTTGAAATGTGCACTTTCATTTGCTGAAAGGAATTGGTTTTGGGAATGATTAATGTGTAAAATAAGGTTAAATAATGGTTCTTTTCAAACTTTTTTTTTTTGGACATAAACTTGAGTAGCTACCAATCTTATTCTTGAACAAAAAAATGAATCATTCCTATTTGCCACCGGTTTTCATGTAAAACGTTTTCTCATCATGTGCCTCTGTTGAGAGGCAATCCTTCTACTATAATGGAAACAGAACAGAAAAATAGATCAGTCATCTTATCTGTTTGTTCCAATAATCCATATTCAGAGATGTTTTCATTCTGATTTCTCCTCTGTCTTTGATTAGTGATTACAGTCCAAGCGATTTTAAAATATAATTCATTGTTTTTCTTTTGTAGCATTTTGCACACAACAAATGTACTTAAGTGGTGGTGTCTTTTGGGATTGGAACTTCAATAGCTTGTATATTTCCTTGGTTGCAGGTTGAATTTTGGCCCAGTCTGTAAGTGGGGTTTGTTTCAGATGTGGGCCTGTTCACTGAACTTTACTAACATGTATCTCATTTGTTGGAGAGATACCTTTAGATATTTTTAAAAGTCAAAGCCTTTCATTAATTTATATGAATTTGAAAATTGCATTGTTTTCTGTAATGTGCAGTTAACTACTTATGATTATCAGGGATAGCTTAAATATTTGCTGACAAAAATCTGTCTTCAAATTTTTTTTAACGAAATGCACCAATGGTATCCTGACTATTTTTTGCTTGTTTTTCTCATCTCTCATACAGATATGTGAGCCTGGATACTGGATAACTGTGAACTCTGTCTTAAGCTTCAAGTCTCAGGCTTCAAGAAAGTCTCGAGTCATTACTGTGCGAGTCAAGTTAAGTCGAGTTGAGGTATAGTTTTGGTCAAGTAAGGCACAAGTTGTCGCAAAAATTTAATAAGCTTTAATAAGCATCCGTCTTTTGTGGTGGACTTTATTTGCAACAAAATCATTATTTGAAATCCATTACAATGAATTGCATGTGCAAAAAAGCAACACTGACAAAACTTTGTCACTCAGTTGTGAGCAGTTGGGTTGTATAATTAGTAGTTCTTGTAGCTCAGGCCACAAGGACCAGGCTTGGGAACCATCCATCATGTACTGACTGGGAACTGTCTCTCCCAGAATAGAGAGAGAATGGAGTATAACTTTATTGATCCCTTAAGGAGGTTCCGTCAGGGAAATTAACATCCCAGTCACACACAGCACAGCACAGTGAGTACACAAAACACAGAAAAAGCACACAGAAAGCACCAGCACAGAGAACGTCGTACCAACACCAAATAGAAAGAGTAATAAATTACCCATCAAGAATATACAAATAGAAAATCATAAATCTTCTTCTTCTTTTCCTTTCGGCTTTTCCCTTCAGGGGTCGCCACAGCAAATCAATTGCCTCCATCTAGCCCTGTCCTTTGAATTGTGGTGGGGGTTTCGTTTCTCTTAAGGACAGTAGACAGTGTAAAATACAAGATATTTATTTGTCAATTCAAATCATGTTTAGGTTGAGTAGCAGTACAATAATATCATCAATAGGTTGAGTATGAGTCCAATAATATCATCGATGATATTGACAGACAGACAGGTTCAACAAACAGACAAGTTCAACAAATACTTATCTAAGCATGATGAGAGCGCTGGGGACGATGAAAAAGTCCTCCGGTGTGTTGCAGAGTACTCTGGGTAGATGAAAACTTCAAGTACCAACTAAAACATGGATCACATCTCTTCTTATACTCTGAAGGCGTAACTATGGGAGGTGTGAATCAGTTGTTTAACTTAATTCCCTCTGCTCTCCACTAACCTTTCCCCCATTTTCAGTAGGTGCATCATGACCTCAGTAAGTTAGCAGAGACATCTAGTCGACAGTTTCACAAGGCTGATGACATAACGTAATCAGTCACGCGGACATTTAGTGCAGACAAAATTATTAACAGATACTGACATTTACGCAAACTCTTCTAAAAACAGATTAGATTCTTGCAGAATCTTTCATGACCTCGAGACTTCCTGGGGCCGTTTCTCCCAAGTGCTGAAAGATTTGACACACACACTCTAGATTTTTGGGTCAAGAAATGATATTCTTTTATTATATTATTATTTTATTTTATTATATTATTTTATTGTATTAAAAACTTTCCACCACAGAATCCTCTTCTCTCATACCAACTACCTTCATGTCTTCCCTCATTACATCCATAAACCTCCTCTTTGGTCTTCCTCTAGGCCTCCTGCCTGGCAGTTCAAAGCTCAGCATCCTTCTACCAATATATTCACTATCTCTCCTCTGGACATGTCCAAACCATCTCAGTCTGGCCTCTCTGACTTTATCTCCAAAACCTCTAACATGTGCTGTCCCTCTGATGTACTCATTCCTGATCCTATCCTTCCTGGTCACTCCCAGAGAGAACCTCAGCATCTTCATCTCTGCTACCTCCAGCTCTGTCTCCTGTCTTTTCCTCAGTGACACTGTCTCTAGACCAAACAACATCGCTGGTCTCTCCACAGTTTTGTACACCTTTCCTTTCATTTTAGCTGAAACTCTTCTATCACACATCACACCTGACACTTTTCTCCACCTGTTCCATCCTGCCTGTACACGCTTCTTCACCTCTTTCCCACACTTTCCATTGCTCTGGACTGTTGACCCTAAGTACTTCAAATCATCCACCTTCTTGATCTCTTCTCCCTGTAACCTCACTCTTCCACTTGGGTCCCTCTCATTCACACACATGTACTCTGTCTTACTGCGGCTAACCTTCATTCCTCTCCTTTCCAGGACAAACCTCCACTTCTCTAGCTTCTCCTCCACCTGTTCCCTGCTCTCACTACAGATCACAATGTCATCTGCAAACATCATAGTCCATGGAGATTCCTGTCTAACCTCGTCTGTCAGCCTGTCCATCACCATAGCGAACAAGAAGGGGCTCAGAGCTGATCCCTGATGCAGTCCCACCTCCACCTTGAACTCCTCTGTCACACCTACAGCACACCTCACCACTGTCTTACAGTCCTCATACATGTCCTGCACTGCTCTAACATACTTCTCTGCCACTCCAGACTTCCTCATACAATACCACAGTTCCTCTCTGGGCACCCTGTCATAAGCTTTCTCCAGATCTACAAAAACACAATGCAGCTCCCTCTGGCCTTCTCTCTACTTCTCTATCAACATCCTCAAAGCAAATACTGCATCTGTAGTACTCTTTTTTGGCATGAAACCATACTGCTGCTCACAAATGTTCACTTCTGCCCTTAGTCTAGCTTCCACTACTCTCTCCCATAACTTCATTGTATGGCTCATCAGCTTTATTCCTCTGTAGTTGCCACAACTCTGCACATCTCCCTTGTTCTTATAAATGGGCATCAGCACACTTCTCCTCCATTCCACAGGCATCTTCTCACTATCTAAGATCCTGTTGAACAACCCAGTCAGAAACTCTACTGCCACCTCTCCTAGACACTTCCATACTTCTACAGGTATATCATCAGGACCGACTGCCTTTCCACTCTTAATCCTCTTCAATGCCCTCCTCACTTCATCCTGACTAATCTTTGCTACATCCTGGTCCACAACAGTCACCTCTTCTAGTCTTTGTTCTCTCTCATTTTCCACATTCATCAACTCTTCAAAGTACTCTTTCCATCTTCCCATCACACTACTGGCACCTGTCAATAGACTTCCATCCCTATCCTTAATCACCCTAACCTGCTGCACGTCCTTCCCATCTCTATCTCTCTGTCTTGCCAACCGGTATAGATCAGTCTCTCCCTCCTTACTGTCCAACCTAGCATACAAGTCATCATAAGCTTCTTGTTTAGCCTTTGCTACCTCTACTTTCACCTTACACTGCATCTCCCTGTACTCCTGTCTACTCTCCTCAGTCCTCTCAGTGTCCCACTTCCTCTTGGCTAACCTCTTTCTCTGTATACACTCCTGTACCTCCTCATTCCACCACCAAGTCTCCTTATCTATTTTCCTTCCAGATGACACACCAAGTACTCTCTTACCTGTCTCCCTGATCACATTAGCTGTAGTTGTCCAGTCATCTGGAAGCACCTCCTGACCACCCAGAGCCTGTCTTAGATCCCTCCTAAAAGTCATGCAACACTCTTCCTTTTTCAGCTTCCACCATTTCGTCTTCTACTCTGCCTTTGCCCTCTTCATCTTCCTCACCACCAGAGTCATCCTACACACCACCATCCTATGCTGTTTGGCTACACTCTCACCTACCACTACTTTGCAGTCACTGATCTCTTTCAGGTTACACCGTCTACACAAGACGTAGTCTACCTGTTTGCACCTACCACCACTCTTACAGGTCACTCTATGTTCCTGCCTCTTCTGGAAGAAAGTATTCACTACAGCCATTTCCATCCTTTTTGCAAAGTCAACTACCATCTGTCCTTCTGCGTTCCTCTCCTGGATACCAAACCTGCCCATCACATCCTCATCACCTCTGTTTCCTGCACCAACATGTCCATTGAAGTCTGCTCCAATGACAACTCTCTCACTTCTAGGCATGCTCTGCATCACTTCATCAAAGTCCGACTAGAATTTCTCCTCCAGCTCACATCCTACCTGTGGAGCATACCCGCTAACAACATTGAACATCACACCTTCTATTTCTAGCTTCAGACTCGTCACTCTATCCGACACTCTTTTTACCTCCAGGACATTCCTAACAAACTCCTCCTTCAAGATAACTCCTATTTCTCTTCCCATCTATACCATGATAGAACAACTTGAACCTTGCTCCTAAACTTCTAGCCTTGCTACCTTTCCACCTGGTCTCCTGGACACACAGTACGTCTACCTTCCTCCTCTGCATCATGTCAACCAACTCTCTACCTTTTCCTGTCATAGTTCCAACATTCAACGTCCCTACTCTTAGTCCTATACTCTTGGTGTTCCTCTTCTCTTTCTTCGAGCGAACGCACTTTCCTCCTCTCCTTCTTTGACCAACAGTAATCCAATTTCCACCGGCGCCCTGTAGGTCAACAGCGCCGATGGCGGTCGTTGTTAACCCGGGCCTCGACCGATCCGGTATGGAAGTCACAGGTTTGATTCGCATCTTTGATTTGGCAAAAGTTGTACGCCGGATGCCCTTCCTGACGCAACCCTCTGTATTTATCCGGGCTTGGGACCGGCACAATAAGACGCTGGCTTGTGTCCTCTTGCGGCTACAAATAGAAAATCATAAATGTGCATGGAAATAAAAAAATTAACAGGCCTAGTTAGACATGGGTCGAGTGAAATGTCTACAGTGTTTGCATTGTTTTTGGTGCATTGTTTGTGTCATCCCTCAGCTCTCGTGTGGACTTTCTTCTTCTTCATCTTCCCCACAGAGGAGTTGAGCAGTTTAATGGCTCGGGGGATGAAGGAGTTCTTAAGTCTGTTGGTCCTGCATGTTGGGAATAATTCTAATAAATAATAATAAATAATAATAATAATAATAATAAACCTCTTGTGCCCAGCATTATTTCTGCCAACTGACATCACTGAAGTCAAACAGCTCTCTCTGGTTCAGTGGCAAAACAGTTCAGGTCTTGCTGATCATGAACACAGAGAATATAACCTATAACCACCCATTCTAAAGCAGGAGGTGACTGAGCAGGATCAATCAGGACCACTATCAAAGGATGACATACATGCTTGACTAGATCGATTGTGGGACATGAGCCTTGCATGCATGAACCACATCAAAGCTCTTTTTTGCATCAAACATACAGTATGAATAAAGCATCATCCAGCTACAGAGAAATATGAACCTGTGCAAACCAGTTGCTTCACATTCAGTTGTGTGAGAATACGTACAATCTGTTTGTGAAATGTGCAGACTAGACTGGGGTATGTCAGAACAGCGTGTGGCTGAGGGTAGGTCATCGGTGGGGTCCCATATTATGTATTTTTAACTTAATGTCATTCAGCTGCCAGATGTCCAACTAGACTGCATTCCAAATTTTTTGACCTAAAGTGATCTGTGGTCCTAAATATCAGCTTTTCAAAATCGCTCATCTGAGCTACTCACAAAGCGCTTCGTTTCAGGCCTATAGTATGCTAATGAGCTCCACTGGTCAACGCCTCCTTCACCTGGGTCACGCCCCTCTGAAGGAGAGCGTTAGCCTAACGGGACACTGACCGGCATTACGTTTGTTATCATTATGGCGTTCGGAGGCCCCATCGTGTCGCCGTACATTTATGACCCTGAGTCGGACCCAGAAGCGGGGGCTCCTGAAGAAACACCGACCGTGCGGCTGCAGCAGGACATTTCTGAATGGTTAGTACGTGTGAACGTTACTTAGTTGGTTCTATGTTGTTTTGTAACCTACGTCATCACAGGACCGGAGCATCGTGCAGTAGCTATTTTTTTTCTACTCCCGCCTCTTATCGCACAGTAATAATGTCATATCTGTCTTATTATGTATTTTGTATATGTACAGATGTGTTGACTGCTAAAATGTTCCTGTACTTCTATAAGTGACAGTTAAGTCTGATGGTGGTTCTGATGGTTAATAACATGTGGCTAATGGTAGCTTCTGCTCACGGCTAAGTTACTTTATTTTTATATCACATTGATTTAACCCGTTACTAAGCTGCTAAATATTTGAGGCAGTCCTCTGTGACATGACACACGGAGCTGACACCTGCCACCATCACACCAGGTTAATGGTGAAATGATGTAGCCATATTTCAGTGATGCCTTTATCTACTCTATTTTGAGATGTCTTCACCTTGTTTATCGTACAGGTGTTCCTGTGGACACTGAACGGATGCCAACAGAAGCAGAAAACATCTGCTGTTTGGAGATACCACAGGTAGCAAGCTCACAGCTAAACCACAAAGTTATGTCTCTATTTGGCTACTTTTACAATTATACATTCAAATGACCTTTACCATGTTTTTCACTGTAGGTTAAGAGACATCTGCAGGAGGTTAATGAGGTTCCGTGCATGACTCAACATCCTGGGTTCCAGCCTGTGTGCTTAGACGTGTACACCCTACAAACGGCCGGTCACGTACTGAGGGCTGAGTATGGCCCCTCATGTCTGAGACCAATACATCGGTAAGTTGTTCTTTGAAAAATGTCAGAATAAAAACTAGTTATGTCTTATTTTGCTTCATCAGGCATACCTTCATTAATGCAGTAACACATGACAAATATAGGTACAACAAAGTTTAATATACTGTATTTGTGACACCTTGATTTTTGTCTTGTTAATAGACATGTTGAACATTTTTTGGTATTCACAATCCATTTCTGTTAACATATACAAGCATTTATTTACATAAAACAATACATCCAATAACAATAATGAGAACGCAGGGCCATCCTATCAGGAAATCAACAACAGCTGTAATACTCAAGATTGAAAGCATTGTGAAATAAATAATTTTGTGTCCTTTTTCTGTAGATGGTGCAGACATCTGGCCTATCGCACCTTTGTTGGCTGGTGCTGGGGCTACTTAGGACGCAGAATCCGGGTCGTCATTCCAGCCTGTGTGCTCGTTCACATACGCCAAGAGACAAAGGCCACTACCCTGGATTTAAACTGAGTCTTGGTTGAACCTGGTCATGTAGCTGGCAATGACCTCCTCCTTGTCTGGACGCTCATACTGGGCAGACAGATTCTCGGGGACAGGAATGGCCAACATTTCATTTGTGTATGGCATGGGGTCCACCAAGACTTTGTCACATATGAGGTCCAACATGTCAGCTACAAAACCTGTTCAATGTGTTCACAAACATATATCTTTACTGTTATTGATATTGTTTGATCAATTTCTTTGTTTAGAAAAATTGTGTTCAAAATACATCCTGGTACTTGCTACTAATTTATTTATTTGTATGGTTACTTTTTGCTCTGTTTTGTTGTGAGCAATTACCAACAGAATTTCAAAACATGTTTGTTTGAAATATTAAAATATTGCAACACTAACAGAATGTTGGCTCTGTCCTGTGAGGTTTGACTGTGCATTGTCGCTTCAAAAGTCTTCAGAAAGTGGATCCTGTAGAGGGGTATACCAAACATTACGAAATAAGGAGCCAAAACAATATATGACATACATGAATCTGTCTAAAAAAATTTTATACTTAACTCTTCACTTCACTTACTGTCTTGCTGGAATATTCTAATACACAACACTATTATATTTTTTTTACTTCTATAGTGTACTTATATACCAGCAGTATGAGTGTCCACTGGGTCAGTTTGGCCCCCCACGTCCCTTGAAGCTGTAGGCTGAAAGGATGCACAAGGAAGAGCGACACTTATTTCAGGACACCAATGTTCTGATATTGGATAAGGAGGACAGACCTGTGTGCGTTGTCGCTATGACGACCAACAAACAATCGACTCTAACACGTGCGCGTACACACACGATACGAAACAAAGCACAACTCCCTACGTAGCCTAGCATGAGTTGACTTTATTTATGCTGACAGATAATAGGAAAGAAAATATGAGACCAACTTACTGTGCGTTTTAGCTTTATACTGTAGGTCCGGCACGAAAACACGTGTTGGAGAGTGTGTAATGGAGTTGGTTGTTTCCACTTCTCATTGGTTGATAAGTTGTTAGAGCTCCCACTATGGTACTCTGGTGGTGGTGTGCAGAATACCTGGAGACCCCTCCTCAGTTGGTAATGACCACGTGTCTGTAGCGGATGGGATCAATCTTCCTTGTTGGGGGGCTGGATAAATAAACAGTCGTAAGGTCTTAACTAACGTTGTGCTTCACCGCGACTGTTTAAACTGAAGTTGTCTTTTCCCCCAATAGGTGATTTGATGAAGTTTATGATCGCCATTCGCACATGGTTTGTGTGTTGCCAGGTATGTAGCCATCCACCACCAGGTATGAACATGTTTAGTGGAGAAAACTTTGTATTTTGGTTTGTTTATTGATAATGACTCATCAGTCAATTCATTTTATGTTAATTCTGTCAGTCGGTAATGACCGCGGCTGAGAGGGGTGATTTGATGAAGTTTATGATCGCCATTCGCACATGGTTTGTGTGTTGCAGAATAAACGGCAGGTGATTGAAAACACAAGAGTGGCTCATCATTTGAAGAAAACTAAAAAAAGAAACACAACGCAAAGTACAAACCGCTACACGTGTGTGCACACACGCAACACGCAAACTCAAAACAAAGGAGACCTCCCTACATAGCCTAGCATAACATGGCTTCATTCATGCTAAAAACAATAACAAAAAACAAAAGCTAAGTATATGTTATTTGGGAAGAAAAGCTGCAAACACAAAATTAATATTAAGGTGAATGAAGTAAATATTCAACGGGTTAAGGAATTTAAAATGCTAGGAGTGATTATTGATGAAATGCTAAATTGGAAACATCATTTAAGACAACTGCAAATAAAGTTAAGCCAGAAGTGTATCCATACTCTGGAAAACTCAAAAACTATTAAATTAGAAGGCACTCCATATAATATATTGTGCACTAATCTTGCCCTATCTGAACTACTGTGCTGAAGTCTGGGGAAACACATATAAAAGTGGCTTGCAACCTTTATTTCTGACCCAGAAAAGAGCCTTGAGAATTATTCACAATGAACATTATAGAGCTCACACAAACCACTTATTTATTACATCTAAACTACTGAAAATACATGACATCATAAGCTATAAAACTGTACAACTTATGTATAAAGCAGCCAATAACAATTTACCTCAAAATATACAATCACAAATACAGATTAATGAATCCAATTACCAACTAAGAGAAAAGACAGCATTTGTACAGAAAAAAGCAAGAACAACATGAAAAACATTCTCATTATCGATCACTGGTGTCAAACATTGGAATAAACTGGATCATGAAATTAGGAGTATGGGAACTCTAACTGCCTTTAGAAAAGCTTTTAAAAACATGACTTTGCAAGGCTATATTTCTGACGTGAATGATGGTTAAAGGACTGCACTGTTATGGCAAATTAAACTTCATGTTGTCAATCCTGTGAAACAAATGTCACTGTAACCTTTGTGCAGTAACTGAGCACATGCAAGATGTTATGACTGCTCCAACGGCGCTTAAATCATAAAATTGACCAGAAACAACCCTTGAAAGGAATAACAAAATGAACATTAACAAAACTTGGACTCTTCTCAATAACTGACAAAGAGGTGTGCAAATTTGCATGCCTATTGGACTTAATGGACAATAATGTACCAGAATAAAATAATTGAAATTTATATGTGACATGCAATGTATGAATTGGTTGACAATGTGCTGCAATGAGAGAGATGTTGTTGATTTAGGGGACGGGAACCTTACAAGCCAATGGCTTCTACCCGTCAACCCTTTTTTTTCTTTTCGGATGTTTTTGCTGATGTCTCAACACTGATGCAAGTAAAATCTGTTGTAATAACATGTCTGGAAAGAAGAAAATGAACTGAATAAATAAAATATGAGACCAACTTACGTGCGTTTGAGCTTTATACTGTCGGTCCAGCGCACACACACATGTTGGAGCGTGCACGCACACACACGCAATACACAAACGCGAAACAAAGGAGACCTCCCTACATAGCCTAGCATAACATGACCTCATTCATGCTAACCGACAAAAAGAAAAAGATAAAATGTGAGCCCAACTTATGTGCGTTGTAGCTAGGTACCTTAGGTTCAGCAAGCACACACGTGTTGGAGCGCGTACACACGCAAACGCGAAACAAAGCAGTACCACCTAATTAGCCACATAGAACTCAATCACTGATACTAACAGACAATTGCAAAAAAGATAAATGTGGTGAGACATACCTGTAACCAGGGTCCAGTTCCTTGGTGCCGTATGGTTGGGAGTGATCCTTGAATGAGGATCAGTCTCAGGCAAAGCCCTGTCTGGACTGACCCTCATTGCTAAAACAGGCTGGAGTGAAGTGGTTCCACACACAAACAAACGTGCAGGTGATGTAGACGGCACATAGCCATTAAAAATGAAATGCAACCACGCTCTCTTCTGTTCTTCTTTGGATGGGACGAAAAATAAACACTGGCGTTGATTTGTACAATCAACAACTGAGCAACTATCATGTCTCCCTCTCACAGACGCCATTTTAACAGACTGCTGCCTCACGTCCGAAGCAAAGAACCCCGTCTTGGGGATGGCCACGCCCTTGAGCATGCCAACCAACCCACATCGTCCAATACTCTGTCCAATTGCACAGAGTGCCTAGTCTGACGTCAAGAACGGGGAATCTAGCGAAAATGATCGGTTTGAGTCGTTCAGAGCCATGACTTCCTGAAACTCCAAATATCTATTAATGCAGGGAGCGTTTGTTTACCAGATTCTAGGAGTTGGTCGGGTTAGGGAGGATCACTATGTATATGTAGAGACCTGAAAAAGTGTGATTTTCATAATCGGGCCCCTTTAAATAAGCTGAGTGTCTGCCCCCCGGGCCGAGGCTGGGAGATCGTTCCAGAGTAAAGAGGCCAGATAGCTGAAGCTTCTGCCTCCTGTTCTACTCTTAAAAACCCAACGGGTCACCAGAAATCCTGCATCCTCAGATCGAAGGGCCCTGGGGGGGTGATACACTTCAATAAGATCTTCAATGTAAGATGGACCCTTACAGTGGAGAGCTTTATATGTGATAATAAGGAGTTTTAATTGTATTCTATATTTAATCGGGCACCAATGTAGTGATGCTAGGACAGGAGAGATGTGCTCTCTCCTCCTAGTTGGAGTCAGTAAGTGGTCAGCTGCATTCTGAACTAACTGTAGAGTCCTAATAGAGGAGCTAGAACAGCCTGATAATAAGGAATTGCAGTAATCTAATTTAGAAGTAACAAAGGCATGAATGATTTTTTCTGCGTATTTAAAGGATAAGAAATTTCTAACTTTATCAATATTTTGTAAGTGAAAGAAGGCTGTCCGGGATACAGACTTGATATGAGAATCAAAAGACAGATTGAAGGCTCGATATGAATATATCTGTGTGTATGTGTGTGTGTGTTTCAAATTATTCAATCATGATTGATGATGGATGGCACCAGGCTGTCTGAGGTCATGAAGGTTCTGTATGGTAATGATCTACTGTTTAACCATATTTGTAAATGCTTGCATAACTGTCGGTATCTGTGAACAATTTTTGTCTGCAATAGATACGTCCTCACAAGGTCCGCGTGATTAATAATGCTGTACTCTCAGATGATTTTGTGAAACTGTCGATTTGACATTTTGTGTTTACACCTAGAGATCATGATGTACCAACTGAAACCGGTTTAGAGCAGATATTTCGAGGTTAAACAATAGATTGACTGCCCACAGTCCTGCCTTTTGGAGTATAAATGATGTGTGATCCTCTCTTATGTTTGCACTCGTTTGCACCGCTGCAGCTCTTGTCTGTAAATCTCTTGTGCCCAGAATATTCTGTAATAAAGCTTCGAAGGACTGTTCATCGTCTCCAGCCTTTATTCGGACCTCCAACATTCTCACTACCCAAAATCAAACGAACACGCGGAGGAAGAAGTCGCACTTTCCTCCAACAAGATCTTAATCAAAAATCACTCCAAAGCTCCTGACTTCATTAGTGGAGGATAGAGCAATGCTATCTAAGTGCAATGTTACAGAAATCATTTCTAAGATGCTTTGGCCCAGTAATATGTGGACGACACATGGGTAAAGATCAAAATCCACGAGGTGTAACCTTTGTGAAAGCTCACACAAGAACCAGAAAGGAGAACAACCCAGTGAGGACAGAAGAGAAGTAGAGGAAGCGTAATGGTATAGTGATCCCATATGTGTCTATAAAGCTGAGGAGGAACTTCAACAAACACAAGGTTCCTGTGTATTTTAAGTGTGGGGTCCTTTGGGTGGACCTCCGACAAAGACTGGTCCACCCAAAAGACCCCACACCACACAGTCAGAAGAGTAATCTGGTGTATGCAGGTAAATGCAACGAGGAATGCTCGTCTACATAGGGGAAACCAAACAACCACTACACAGGCGCATGGCTCAACACAGAAGAGCCAACACATCAGGACAGGACTCAGCAGTCTTCCTTTATCTCAAGGAAGAGGGACACTCATTTCAGGGCACCGATGTTAATCTTGGACAGGGAAGACGGATGGTTTGAGAGAGGAGTGAAAAAAGCCGTCCATGTGAAAGTGGAGAAGCCATCTCTGAGCGGGGGGGTGGTCTGCGACGTCACCGTACGCCAATTTAAAATCATGTCCTTTCGAAACTCCCAAAAAGATTGTCTCCCCAGATGAACCCAGGTGATGTGTCTTGTACTAATGACCCTCATTAGTATACAAAGGTGAACCTCGCATTTCAACGACCCCCCTTTGACACCCCCATCAACAATCGTTGAGGAGCCAGAAGGGTTTCAACGACGTTCGTTGAAATGTGAATAGGACTGACCACACCCCTCAGGGTTAATGAGCTGGGACATGACCAGCCACTTTCAGAACTGAAGAAGTCTCTTGGATGAGACACGAAACATCTTCAAAACTTTCTTAAATTCCAGTGGATTGACTTTGGATAACCATGACCTGGATAACTGAGAACCTACACAGACATCTCACTACAACATGTTACATAGTTATGTCAATCAACACATCACAATGAAGCATCTGTCTTCATCCAGATCACATTGACGGCCCTCAGTGCTCTCAGTTGCTTGTTCCCATTACAGAATTCTCAGTCTGAAGCTACTGCTGAACTCTTCCTGATTACTCTTTCTGGATATTGCCTCTTGGTATTGATGCTGTGGGTAGATTTATTTTCTAACTCTTGTCTTTGATTAAAATCATTTGTAGTGTGTACTAAGCCATGGAAACATAGATTTTATCTGGCTCTAACTATATTGGTGGCCGGATATGGAATTACCTTCCATAAATACTTGCAGTAAAAACTGCCTCAGTGTAGATTCAGCAATGTAATTGTATTTATGAAGTTATATTTTGATTTATGACTTGATCCCATTCACTGAGATATTGGCAAAGTGTCTGTGTGATCAGCACCTATGGAAGAAAGCGATTGTTTCATCCGTCTTAGGGAAAGATCGGCCGTGGTTACATGCAACGCTTTCTTTACATCAAATGAGTCAATTACTGTATAGAGGCAGCTCAGCATGAAAGTTTATTATTTTATAATGGCTATAAACCAATTTTATGGTACTGTTTTCCTTATTCATTTCAGGGTTTTTTTCCTTTGAATGTAATATTTGTCCAGCATTAATTTTTAGCAGGCTATCAAATCAGAAAAGTCATCTGGACAGCAGATCATTTGACTGCTGTTCAATGAATTGAAGGACTTATTGACCTTGTAGTTTTTCCCATCTTTGTTCCAAACCACCTCTGATAAATATGCATAAAATATTACAGAACCATAGTCGTGTTAATGAAAATGAAAAATTAGTTAACGAACCTCATTAAAAACTTTATAATGTAATGACTTGTAAAACACTGAAACCCCAATTGCAATGTGCTTATTAATTTTATTAGTTTAATTCACAGGAGACTCTACGATGCGCTGGCGACGCATCCGGGGTGTATCCTACCTTTTTCCTGTAGTCAGCTGGAATAGGCTCCAGCAAAACCTGTGATGTGCAAAGGGGCAAACGGCTGAAGACAAAATGATTGTGGTCGTTTCATCTATGGATGAACCATGGATGAATGGATGGATGGAATTCAAGGAATGATAAAACTTCACAGGACTTTTAGCCATAGCTGACCTTGTCCCTGGTTAAGCATTTGTGGATAAGTACATTTTAAAAGGTTAAAACCCTTAACACAACATTGTAGACATATAATAAAACGCACCATCTAACACGATACTGATAAAAATATAAAGTGGAGACAGCAATGTTTATGTTACTAAATTACAAGTCTGTAAATAAAAAGTCCACATGCTAAACTGTCCGCAATTCTGACAAATCATTTGTTGAAAGTTACGTATGATCAGATGTAAAATGTGACAAAGGAGATGCTAAACTGTGGCACAGCTGAGGTTCTACATCAGAACAGGATGGGAAAACATTCTACTCTAAAATGTCAGAAGTTGTTTTCCTCTGCTCCCAGATGCTTCCAGAGTGCTGTTAAAAGACAGGGCAAAGAACACAGGATCCTGTCCTAACTTTTTTTATTTAATGTGTTGCTGATATTAAATTCTAAATCAAAAATCTTAACATTTCATTTCAACATTTTAAATATTGTCTTTGTACTATTGCCAATTACATATGGGTTTTCAAAGAGCTGCAGATCATTAAACCCCCTTATGATTGTTTTTAGTTACACATTACCCAGCACCCAAACCTTTCTTCATTCAACATTTTTGTACATTTCGCCATGTGTGCAGTGATATTTATTACACTTGAAATTTACAGCATTTGCTGCCTTTTATGTTGCATGAGAGAACTAGTGGTTCATATGAAACCAAATGTGTGATTAAGTTTAATGTCTATGTCTTTTATCAGGCCTGCATTAAAGCTGTCCAATTATTTACTTCATCGTGATTTAAATGCCTGAATGCAAACCTTCCTCTCTGGTTATTTATCTTCTGTCAATACACATGATCAGGTACCTCAAAAGTGAGTCTGATACACAGGTAAAATTAAGGAGTGAGTCACACAACAATGTCAGAGTGAGTGTAACTAAAATGTCCCAACAATAGCCACGTGTCTTTGTGATCACGAACGCTGAGATGTGAGGTAGCTGGATACACTTAACAATCACACACGCTGCATGTGAACAGTATTGGCTCACGTGTCCTGACAAACGGCGTGGCTGCAGTGGTATTTCTTTTGGTTTGCTTTGCATATCTAAATGTGATATGCATCATTAGATCCAATCCATCACTAGAGCTCCCAGATGCTGGTATAATATGGTATTAATAAATCAGTCTGAAAATCATTTCTGCGTGGCATTTGTATGTTCTCCCTGTGTCTGTGAGGGTCCTTTGCGGGTTCTCCGGTTTTCTGAAACATGCAGCTGAGGTGAATTGACCACTCCATGTTGATCGTAGGTGTGTGTGTCAGCATGAAAGGGGTGTTTATCGCTATGTGGCCCTGTGATGAACTAAATTAGCAAGTCAGCCTTGTTAATTAATGACATTACTTCTTATTTCCGTACCTAATTTTGTCTACTATACAATCCCCAAACTTTTCAGCAAGCGGTCAAATGTAACGCAACATGCAACATTGAGCTAAGGCAATAGGATGCCAAACATTACCACAAGGCAAAGGTTTCAAGATTTCAAAGGTGACTAAGGTAAAACTGGAAAGTGATTCTGATATCGAGAGTAAAGCACAGATATTAGCCAAAGCTAACTAAGCACACAGCAAAGCAGACAGCTGCTGGATACCAAGCTTCTTCATTGGGGATGCCAGCAACATAAATAGTTTATGAGATTTAGATGTACTAATAGATGTCAGTGACTTTCTTTTTGAAATGGAGAAAAATGGGCACAGGAACTTTTTTTTATTTTACCACTGAAAGGAGAGAACACTTCATTTTATGCAGTTGTTATTGAAGTAATGTTTTCAATCACATCCAGCAGCATGCATCTAAGAGAAACCCAACGTAACAATAGATCAGAGAAATCAACAATCAATCAACAGTCAATCAATAATTAATAATACAATGATACCTCTACTTACGAATGTCTCTACTTACAAAATTTTCTACTTACAAAATTTCTCAGTAGGAAAATATTGCCTCTACTTACGAAAGAAATTTCGACTTACGTAAGGTAAAAGCACAGTGTCGGGTGATCCTCGAATCTCCCACAGGTTCCTGAGCGCAACATTCTCATAGCTGCTCTGCCATTGGCAATTACCTATTAGGTATCTTCCTGGCATCCCATTGGCTTAGAGGGATGCCACTCCACCTCTGTGTGGAACTAGAACGGTGCTTATGGAGTGTCTCGGCATTCGGCACTCGACCCGTGAGGTTTTCTGATAGTTTTGCGCAAATATAATAACTTTGTCAGTACGTATTCGCTATGGACCCCAAGAAAGTGACGGAGAAAAGACGAAAAGAAAAGACGAAGAAAAGAGTTTTTTTGTCCATTCAAAAACAGCAAGAGATAATAGAAAAGCATGAGAAAGAGATGTGATTCGTTGATCTCGCCAAAGAATATGGCCAAAAATCTACAATCCACACGTTATTAAAACAAAAGGAAGTTTAAGGAGTTTAAGGCATGGCGTGGGTGGTTGGAGAAGTTCATAAGGAGGACTGGAATTCACTCTGTTGTTCAGCATCGTGAGATAGGAGCGCGTGAACCAAAGAGGGCAAAAAGGAAGCAGTTAAAAGGTAAATGACCGTCATTATTCTTTATTCTTTGTTTTTTACATTATGCACAACTCTCAATTATTGTGTAATAATCTAATCGTAACATGTATTTGTTACATGTTTTGATGCATTTTTATGCTTCATAAAACATTTATGTCTGAATTTTTGTGGGCTTGGAATGGATTAGGGCATTTGCATGGAAAACGCGTCTCTACTTACATTATTTTCTACTTACGTAATTTCTTCCGGAACCAATTAATTTTGTAACTGTACCACTGTACAGTGGTACCTCTACTTACGAAATTAATTGGTTCACTGTACAGTGGTACCCAGTGGCATCCCTCTTAGCCAATGGGATGCCAGGAAGATACCTAATAGGTAATAGCCAATGGCAGAGCAGCTATGAGAATGTTGCGTTCAGGAACCTGTGGGAGATTCGAGTATCAGCCGATATTGTGTTTTTACATTACGTAAGTCGAAATTTCTTTCGTAAGTAGAGGTAATATTTTCCTGCTGAGAAATTTCATAAGTAGAAAATTTCGTAAGTAGAGACATTTGTAAGTAGAGGTACCACTGTATTCTTATTTTTCAACTGTTAGATTGACCCAGTGTTCTCATTTGCATGTGTCCTTGATTCAGCCTTATTAAATTCGACCAGGGGCGGCACGGTGGCGCAGTGGGTAGCTCTGTCACTGCACAGCAAGGAAGTTTCGGGTTTGCGTTCCGTTCCATGTGGAGTTTGCATGTTTGCCCCGTGCGTAGGTTCTCTCCTGGTTCTCCGGCTCCCTACCACCTCCAAAAACATGCACTTCAGGTTAATTGCTTGTTCCGTAATTGCCTGTAGGTGTGAGTGTGTGGGTGCATGTTTGACTGTGTCTGTGTGGCTCTGCGGTGCACTGGCGTCGCACCCAGAGTTTCCATCGCCTCACACCCTCAGACAGCAGGGATAGACGGATGAAGCAGTTGTGACAATGAATGAATGAATGAATAAAATCGACCAAATTGCAACACAACGTCTGCTCATTTTACAGGCTGCAGTGACAGAGCGACGAGTTAGTCTCATATTATCACCATGTCTCTGAAAAAGATGCAAAAGTTGCAGAAAACCCAAGTGATAATGGTTGCTTTCCTGAAAAAAACCCAAAAGTTAATGAAAAGAAAGAGACAGATATTACTGTGGACAGTACAGAGAAGATGCTGAAGAAGCCTGGTGAAAACCAGCAAAAATCTGAACATTTGTACTGCAATGGATGCCATTTTTTCCATGGGTGAGGCACGGCTAAATGTCACCACCCAACACAAAATGCAGCTTACACAAATTGTGTGGAGAAGGTTCTGTCAGCTTGGTGCAGTGTCCACAGGAGAATATACAAATTAAAGGCAAAGAAAACTATTGAGTGAAAAGCAAAAGGGAAAAAACTGTGTTACATCTTTCTGAAACTGTTTTTATAAGAATGAACACCAGTCTGTAACATTTTGATAAAAATAATATGCAATTTTCCTGTTTTTTTCCTTTTTACTGAAACAGTTATACAGTAATGCCGTTATAAATAAAATCGGTAAAACTGATAATTTTTTAGTTGTTATATTTCTCTATTGACAAAACTCAATCCTTGTGTATACGGTTTCTACCATATATTCTTGTTTTACTTTCGGGATGCATAAACGTCATGTTGGGATGCACAGATTTTTGTTGAAGCGCATGCTTCTTGAAACTAGACCAGATCTATCTTTTAAAAGCTGTCAGTTCACCCCTGAGGACACCAAACCCCACGGGTTGATCCAAAGGCGCTGCTACATGGCTACCCCCCACTTCATCTCTTATTACTTACATGTCTGCAGGCCCATTGCGTGTGTGTTTGTGTGTGCATGTATGTGTGCGTATGCGTGTATGTGTGTGTGTGTGCCTGATGTGCCCTTATTATATTATATTATTATATTGAGTGTAAAAAGAATTTCCCCCCTAGGGATTTATAAAGTACCTTGAATATTACATTTTCACAGTTCTGTGTCCTGATTATGGGCAGGCAGACATTTGTCCTCTCTCTTTACTGTGTGGATGTACCATGATGAGGAGAAACACCATCTTAGCAGAAAAGGAGAAAAGACATTCATCTAGGTTGGACCATGAAGGCAGGTAGGCCTTGCATGTTGGAGAATTTGTGTTTAATTTCACAAGACATTTATTTTTTTTGTATGTAGCTTGGATCTGGCTTGCTGCAAAATGCACCAGCCCAATCTCTGCTCCGATCTTGCATGAGTAGGAAAAGTGCACAACAATCAAGTATTCTTTATTAGTCAATCCTCTTTTAAAATCATGAAGCAATGGTGGATAAAATCTAATTACTGTAAGTGTTAATCTGAAACAACATAGTTTGTGAGAGCATATTTCTGGTAGACTAGGCCACTATTGTATTGCATCAGTGTATTTTCTGGTGTCTTTATATTGATCTCTTGTATTTGTTCTCTGCCTAATAGCTCTGTGTTGTGGTAATGGGCTCCTCAGCACATATTTAAAGCAGCTGCTCTGAAAGAACACATAACGAAAAGGAATAACGATTGCCTGAACCTTCAGAGAACAGACTAATCAAAAGCTGACAAAAAAATATGTCATTCTTTTGGATGACATAGATGAATGTAATCTCATTTAATTATGAAGGCGTCTCTGTGGGAGGACACTTAAATAACTCTAAATGATTCAAGTGCTTCCAAATATGATTTGAGAAATTAGTTTTGTGAGTCAGGCGCAAAATGACTTCTGCCACACGAACATTTCAAATGTAGCTGACATGCACAAATGTGCATGTTGGCATTAGGCCAGCATAAGCATTGAAAATTTGTATTGGAACAAAGGAAAACAAATACCTGCCGCCCCTCATTGACCTGCTTGATCAGAGTACAAAAAATCAACCAAGAGTAGATGATAAATTAGTCTTGATATTTAGTTTAAAAGGGATCTGGAATCTGCCTCAAAACATCATCAGAATCCTCTATCCTCCACTGCCAAACGTAACAAACAGGAACCACAGCAGAAACTGCCGTGTTAAGTCTCCAATAATTGATGCTGAACACTGATATTATTTAACTACGAGAAAACCACTTCACCCAAAATAAGCAAGACCCTCATCCTGGTTTGTGGGAACAAACTGCATATTTTCAACGCAATATTTTTCCACTGATACTCTCTGGTGCATTGAGTGCTTGAATAAAATTATTCACTTATAGTGTTCATGTAAAAGTGTGTCCTTGTTTAAATCTGTCTCATCATAGGAGAAGATATGGTGTTCAACAGCAATTATAATGTTTAAGGGAAAAAAACAAATAATCTCCTGATAAGTCGCTTAAATTAGTTTGGTCACATTGATGCTTAATGAACCACATGTGAGAATATTTTCAATACTTCCCTTTATGTTTGAGAATATAATCACTGCTTTACTAATGTAGAAAACAGAGCCCTGAATGCTAGTCAGTCATTAGACTAAGATGGAACTGAAATGACTCAACATCCCATAATGGGATGAATGGAAACTGAAGTGTGTGTGTGTGTGTGTGTGTGTGTGTGTGTGTGCGTGCGTGCGTGTGTGTGTGTGTGTGTGCGTGCGTGTGTGTGTGTGTAATTTGTAACAATGTGTGAAATCTAAATGTAAAATGATGTGTAAATTAACACGACATTCCTGTAATAAAACACATTTTTGAGAGAGACAGAGAGAGAGATTATTGATTTTTAAAATCATGTTTATTTATAAAAGCCAAATTACAAAATAATCACGTTGGTAAGATTTTCAATAGTACTACAGTTTCCTGAACAAATAAAACATCTAATCTTTTAACATTTATCAAACTAAAAAAAAAAGGTTTTTAAAAAAAAAGCAGAAAAAGAAATTCAAAAAACAACTAGCCATTCTTCACAATCATCTTTTTTACTTTTGTCGTTAGTTTGTTCAATCTAAAGACCTCTTGGTCTGTAAAAACTGGTTGGTCACTTCCCTCTGGATTCTTCAAATAAAAGCTGACACTAACCAGAAACATGATGAGGTCAGGAAAGAAATTTTCTACTTTGGCCCTCGAATCTTTTGTGTCTTGCAGTAATTTTTTAAATCTCTTGCGAGTCATTTTTTTCTGTTATGGCTTCTTTAGAGAGTGAAAAAGAGAGAGAGAGAGAGTGATTACATATCACATTTTCACACTTCAGTCTTCAAAATCCTTCCTGAAACAGTTACGGTTCTTGCTATCTGAAATAAATTTAATGTTTTCAGTTAAATATCAGCGTGAAATTCATTTGAGGTCTGCAGTGATATTTTTTCTGACATGTTATTGTGCTCCGATACAGTTTTCACATGTGTGTATTTGTTCACAGATTGTATTTGCTCATTTTTTTCCTCTAGTTTGTCTGAATGCTGATTTTTCAGTTTCTCATTTAATAAAACTCCCCTAAGTAGCAGTTTGGACCTGAGGTTTGTGTCTTTCATTCCCCAGCAATAGACCTGTATTAACAGAAAGTCCACAGATGTATTTAATAACATTAACAAAGCCTGCTCTCTCATTTCATTTACAGTCTCAGGGCTTAGGCTACAGTTTAATGAGCCAACACAATGGAAACACTAATGATGATATGTTGCTCTGTTTGTTTTTCCTTCTCTGATAATGTTCATAAATCTCTCGGGCCCTAACTGAATATTAAAAGCTTCATCATTCAATTGAACCTGGAAGCTTTTGTCTATTACATTTCCTCATTCGCTTCATTCTTGTCATTTGTTATTTGGGTGATAAATTACATGTATCCACAGAAAAACTGAAATCTGTCAATAATATTCTTCCTGGGATTCTATAAGAAGAAAGACTGACCTTTGCATATTCTTGCTTTTGGTCATTTTGCACGATTACGGCCCAAAAAAAATTTGATTTTTGTTTTGCCTTTCCATAAACTCTGATTTGCCGGTCCCGAAAAATGTGTCAGGCTGTGGCAACACGGTGCCAGAGGAGTCTACAATTAAAAAATAACACTGACAGCTGCAGTGTCATTCCTGAGCAGTGACGTACACTGTAATGATGCACGGAAAATAACAGTTCCCAAATTGCAATTAAAATAACATCAATCATACTCATGTTACAGTCAGCGTTGTGGATTCAAATGGCGTGTGCGTGTTTTAATATGTTGTGAACTTTTCCATCCCTAATTATTGGAAATGCACTGTGTCAGTTTTAACAAGATTTGCATGTTTCCAACCATGATTATTCGAGTTGCTCCAAATGAGTTGTAAATGTAAAAACGACACGCAGTTGTGTTTGCTGGACTTGACCTGAACTGACTTTCCAGTATCACTCATGAACGTGTTTTTCCATTTTCAGGAAGTAATGAAGTTGTCAGTCACAGAAGTTCTCTGAAATTATGTTCACAGTGAATTATGCACGAATAGGTAACGTTTTTCACTGATAAAAACCATCTGTTACTGTAGATCAGTATGTGATGTAAGCGTTCCGGGTTGTACCAGAGGATTAAAGGGATATTGGTCCATGATTTCAGGAGATGCTAGTAGCAGAGACGAGGAGATTAGGGGTTCAGCGGGGGGGGGGGGGGGGGTCTGTGTGGCAAAGATGAGTGCAAAAGAAAAGAAAAGTAGGACCATTAGGAAGAAATTACAACAACAAAAATGTTAAATAAAGCACCGGCTCGATGGCTCAGCACTACCAGCCATCAGCCAGGACTGCCAACACCCTGAGGAAATATGAGATTTATAATACAGGGTCATGGGAACATGGGAATTTTATAGTGTAGGATTAATGGTTTCCATTTATTATAGTAATTTGTTTAGCATATTAATAAGACAGAAGAGTTTATTGAAAGATTAAATTGTTAATTACAAACAGAACATTTAAAACCAAAACTGACTCAAGAACCGCAACAGAACTAAGGAGAAAATGCTCAAAGTGCTAACACATGTTTGTTCACCGTTGTTACCTGTCATCTCACAGGCATGCAAGTACAGCTGTGAGCGTCGTAGCAATCAGTCGGTTCCCATAGTTCTCCAAACTTCTTCCCATTTCTCCTGTACCGTGTTCTTTGCTTCCTCCTTCCTTTTATTCTAAGGATTGTAAATTAAATTCAATAAAGGAGGTCAAAGAGAAGAAAAGACTCTCTAGTTAAGTAGTTTGGGTGTTATGGAATTCCTAGTTTTCAGCAATGTGTTCACACCACCCTGTCTCCTCATTTATTGCACAATATATACCAACACAGCTTATGGTTACATTTCTTGAATGGTTGGCAAAGAGTAGATGAGATGAAGATGTGAATTCACTAGTGAAAATTCCTAATCCCGCTGTGAAAAATGTCAGCATATTTTATAGTTTGTGAAAAACCATAATTTTTGCAGCAAGTGTTTAGTGGGGTTTTAACATACAGTACATCATAAATCCCATAAAAGGTTGTCTTTCATTTCTGTTGTTTGAACAGGTGTGAAACAGGGAGACACGCTGCGACCAGCTGAATTTTCAGACTCAGATGTCCAGAGCTGTACCGACAGGGAAACCTCCACCAGAAAGAATGGGCTTTCACTTTTACGGTGTCAACTTTTTACAAGGTGTTTCAGGTTATTTACTGAATCTGAAGCATCCTGTATGCACTGTGCCACACTCTGAAGTGACTTTGCTTGTTTCCACGTTTTTTTCAACACTTCATGCTTCATTCTGCGCAGGAATGACCAGAACGGAGGGCTTTTCCCTATAGAGATTTTTTTTTTGATTTTTGCAAAAACACTTTAATCACATTCAAACATTTTACAATTTTACATTAGATGAAAGCACTAAAGTGCTTCAGAAGAAGATTTTTTGCAAAAAAACTTCAATCACATTCAGAACATTTAGAACATTTTACAATTTTTCATTAGATGAAACTTCAAAAACTTCAAAAACACTAAACACTCAAAAACACCAATAAGCAAAAGGAAATACAATATAAAAATTAGTGCATTATAACAGGAAGTTTGCAAAAGTGAGGTGGTCATCAACTAAAGTGCATAGGACATTTTTGTAACACCAGATGTTCCTAAAGTTATTCAGGTCTTTTGTCAATTTTTAGAAACCAAATTCTAGTTTTAAGCGACATCTGATATTACAGCAAAAAACAGTAGCTGCTTCTTGAACAGTATTGTTTTCAATTCTCCTCTTCCTGGTCACATAAATTACGAGTTTTGCCTCTCCAGAGATAAAATTTAAAAGCTGCCACTTTCTCTGATTCGATCTATTGTACCCAGCACCGTAGACGAATTTCCTGATACTAAGATTTTCACTGAACAAATTAAAAAC
This sequence comes from Antennarius striatus, assembly GCF_040054535.1. Taxonomy (NCBI): domain Eukaryota; kingdom Metazoa; phylum Chordata; class Actinopteri; order Lophiiformes; family Antennariidae; genus Antennarius; species Antennarius striatus. The sequence goes on along the minus strand of NC_090794.1, from coordinate 14,350,207 downwards.
ATTCGTTAGAAGAGTGAAGCATGAAAGCATGAAAGACTGTTTCACAAAGGGCAAAAAGAAGGTGAAGAAAGTTCAAACCTGCTTCCCATTACAACCTCCACCCATGTTCTCACAGGAGTGGTGGAAAGAAACTCCACTTGAGAGCCACATACATCCTGAATAATTCATATCCAGGAAAAACTAAAGGATTTCGCATTTTACTTCCTGTTGCCCCAGCTGTCAAGTTAATTTTTTTTCCACCTAACTTCAAAGCATCTGATCTGAAAGGTTTTATAAATGTATTGTTGGACTCGATTGTGTTTTACAGCTATACTCCACAACGAAGACATTAAGAAGAAGGAAATTCTGTGTTTCTGATCCAGCTCCGTTCTGTTCCTTTACTTTTTGGCTGCATTTCTGCATTTTGATTATCTAATTGTGTGTGTGTGTGTGTGTGTGTGTGCGTGCGTGCGTGCGTGCGTGCGTGCGTGCGTGCATGCGTGTGTGTGATACACCTCATTGTGTGCTTGCTGTTATCGGGTTATCATCCTGCTGTGTGCTTGTGTGTGATCTTCAGACTGAGTTCCAGGTGCCGGAGCTTTGTTTGAGCCTGGAGACATGACTGTGGTCCGGTCTTTGGCTAACAGAGTCTTCATGTTTGTGGCACGCTGTTCATGCAGATGGGTGATTACTTTGGCGCAGTGTATTTGGCGAACTTTTAAATGACTCCCACATCTGTATTAAAGGCAACAAGAAAGAGAGTGAAGACTGGATGAGTAAAAGCTGTGCGGAGTGCTTGTTTGTTTTGTAGCGGAGTATCACAAAACAAATGAGACAACGCTGAGGAATTTGTTTGTCTACTCAGGATACTGCAGTTTCTTATAATTTCCACAACATCAGATTTGTTGCGTTTGCTACTGCAAATCCACTAATATTGGAAAAATTTGCATCATCAATTGTAAAACAGCTCAAATCCCCCATTAAGGGACATCCCAGCGGCAACACCCCAGACAAACCCCCCTACTACAATTTGGGGGACAGAGAGTTTACAGACGCTACAGCCTTTTAAAGCCTACAAGACACATACACCGGAGGACTGTCATCAGGAAGTTTTTCATTCTGCCTCAAGGCTGAAGGATATTTACAACCTATGTTGTGTTATTTTCTCCTCAGAGGAAGGGATTGAGACATTTCAGGAAATGTCTGGCAAACAGAAACCAACACTGATGTCATCTCAGTAGTTTATTAGAGGAATGAATTTCCATGCCAGCATCCATCCTCTCTTCCTTGGTATTCATGCACAATTAATCACGTAACATCATCTCCTGGAGGTGGACACAGCTAGCTAACCACGCAGGATGCTCGGAAATCTATTTGTATTGTTTAGGATACAGTTACCGATCTCATGTTTTAAGGCAAAAGAGCACCAGATAGTGCTGGCCCCTCGTGGAAGTGATGTGAACCAGTTTTCCTGCTGGATCCAGAGTCACTCAGCATCACTGCAAAGGGATCTAAAAGCTTGGGAGGAAAGAAAAACTAAATGACATGATGTTACATCAACTCAGTGTTTGCAAATGTTTTAACAAAAGGCTCTGTGGCTGGAATTTCTCCACAGAGCATAAATGGTGTGGTTTTGTATCAGATTTCATTAGAAAGTGAGGCGTCGTGTGCCAGGGTCCATCCAGACAAGTTTGGTGTAGACTGACATGTGAAGAAAGAGAGAACAAGACCTCTCCTTGAACAGGAGCATAACAAGGGCAGTGAAGGACAGCAACCTGTGGCCTGCAGTGTGGGAGCAGTTTGGGGGTTTGGCACCTTGCTGAAGGGTACCCCAGTTGCTCCATTGAGGGCTGGAACATCTCCAGTTTCATATATCTATATCTTTCTATATCTATATCTATCTATCTGTCTGTCTGTCTGTCTGTCTGTCTGTCTGTCTCTACATACATATATATACATATATATAAATATCGATAGATAGATAGATAGATAGATAGATAGATAGATAGATAGATAGATAGATAGATAGATAGATAGATAGATAGATAGATAGATAGATAGATAGATAGATAGATAGATAGAAAGAAAGATAGATAGATAGATAGATAGATAGATAGATAGATAGATAGATAGATAGATAGATAGATAGATAGATAGATAGATAGATAGATAGATAGATAGATAGATAGATAGATAGATAGAGAGAGAGAGAGAGAGAGAGAGAGAGAGAGAGAGAGAGAGAGGGAGGGAGGGATGGATGGATGGATGGATATGTGTTTGTCTGTGAGAGAGAGAGAGACAGAGAAACCTATGTAATATTAGGTCAGACATTTTCCCTGAGAAGTGTTGCTATAAACAGAAGTGTGTTCCAAAGAAAAGACTTCATCATCGCTGCATGAAAAATGAATTCACACACAGATCAGTTACAGTAGCTGCAGCAAGCAACCACTTCCTTGGAAGTAATATGGTACTTATACCATTATCCACTGCACGACTACATGATTCCTGAGTAGTGTCATATGTATTACTGCATGTGCACAACAAAAAGGTTTTTTTTTTTTTTCAGAATATAAACATTGAACAGCAGAAGAAAAACACTTTGGCCTTGAGAATTGTGTTCCTGTCTGAATAATGGACTAAGCTGCGGAGAAACACTAAAGTAGACCAGACATAATGTGTTAGACGAAGCTGATGTAATAATCCTCTGATACTCAGTGCAGTCAGGCTCCTGATGGAAGGATTACAAAAAGCATGTATTTGAAGCCACTCACCTCCAGACAGACATATTAAGGAAGGGTTAACTTGCTAAATTTCATATATTTATTAACTATTAACTACTAATAGATTTTGAACTTTTTTTTTCTTTTAATCTACTTTGTTTAAAAGTAGATTTGTTACACATTACCACGAAAAAGAATATCCCTAACAGAGCAAGTGGAATAGCTCTACGATAGGATCCGGGGTGGTGTATAACTTTTCATTTGTCCAACACCACGACTTGTGACCAAATGCTTGCAAAACTAAAAGGCATTGCAAGTAAAGTAGGTGACGGGTTACAGTATTTCAGTGGGATTATGGGCTTGCAGTAAATCCCCTTAACACAACACTGTGCAGCAGAGAACTACATGAAGGATCAGACAGATTTAGTACAAGACTTGATTAACTAAATCACTTTCCAGGAGTTGGAAGAAAGTGGGCACACATGGAAAACAGATAAACTTCATGCATATCTGGAAACTACTGCAACTATTGTGGTGAAAAGTTAAAATGTGAGTTTGGAGTGGTGTTGCTTACTTTTGGAAACGTTTTGTCCTTTGACTCAAGGATATTCATAAGAAGTTCATTCATAAGTAACAGCATCTTTAATTAGACGCTGCCTGAACAAGGCTACATTTAATGACTTACTGTAATTTCATGTTCATTTATTTATCTGTTTACTTTTTCTGATTTCCAAGAAGTAATTCAAACATTTGAATATGTTTTTTATTTGTTTGTTGACCATTGTTTCTTAGAAGTAATTAAAACATTTCAGCATCATTTTGTTTTTCACATACTTGAGGGCCTTGTGCTGAGAATAAACCTTTCTGAGAAAGAGAAATAGCCAAGTGAATGTACAAAAATCTGAAGAGGGACCATAAAGCAACAAAAGGGAGCAGGGAAAACATTGGGAGGGAAGCACAAAATAAGGAGTATTGATTAAACACAAGATAAGGGGAAGGAGGAATGTGTACAGATGCTTAAAAAGCAAAGTGTGGCCAATTCATATAATTTCAGAAGCCAGGGAAATGTATCAAGTGACTCATCAGTGGACAACAGCTGGAGAAATAGAACAGTAATATTTCTTTCAGTCAAACTGCATTATCTTTATTTTTCATTTATAATTGATTAACTGCCTGAATTACAACAGTTTCATTTTCATTCCACTAACATACTTTCTGAACTGTTTTCACCTTAAAATGACAAACCCCTAAAAGCCTTGTCCCTCGGCTCCTGCTACGATAACATCCTTGTATGAATAAAATGATGAGATGTGCAAATCCTGTGGAGCATTGTAAAATTACATGTGGCGCCCTAAACCCTGATAAGGAGCAACTTCAACTTTTACAATTGGGCTTTTTCTTTAGCGAAATTTGTAAACTTACAATTGTTTTTTTCTTTCATTCCTATTTGACACTTTGTAGCTTTAATGATTTGATGTGCAGAGAAGAGAACTTCTTGCAGGCTTTTGATGAGCTTTACTTTGTGTATTTCCTGCAGGAGAACGTGTGTGTGTGTGTGTGTGCGTGCGCGCGTGTGTGTGAAAGTCTAATGAGGAGCAGGTCCTTATAACGATTGCTGTGATTGGTCAACTAGAGAGCTGGGGGAGGGGGGGTTAACTCCTGCATCCAGCACTTCCTCCTCCTCACCTCTGCACCCCCAACCACACCAGCATTTAGTGAAGGCGCTTTGTTTGTCGAGTGATTTGGTTTGTCTGTAATCTTGAGGAGTGAATGAATAATGGATCCAATGTAAAAGCAACTTTGAGTGTTCAGAAAAGCGCTATATAATCCCTTACTATTATTATTATTATCTTGTGATCATGTGCTACAGAGAAAGATTTGAACATTTGAAATGTCAGTGCCTCTCATTTGTAGTCAGAACACCTTGCAGCTTGCAGGAGTGACAAGCCAACTGTCTTTGAATGTTTCCTATGTTTAATTGATAGGTGCTCAGGTAAGGTTGTTGTCTCTCATTCAACATTTTATTTTGGATGAAAGTTAGCTGAAAAGCGATATTTCTGTTTGTTGTTTTTGGCATCACACAACTCTGAACTGAGTTGCTCCTGGCTGTACTTGAGGGTGGGAGGATTAGATGCTCACAACGTGTTATGTTGAGGTTCTGCTTGACAGGGGACTTAACAGTACTCTAAGAAGTTTCCATGTTACTATGAGAATTCCTGTTTTCCCAGTCCTGGAAACATGTTGTCAAATACAATTTTAATTATTGCTAACTTTAAAGGTCAGTTGCAGTTTGTTGCGTTGGTGTGCACTGGTGTTCAATTTTGCAGTAGATCATTTCATCACCTAACTTTTATATACACACTCATAAACACACACAATAACAGTTGCATAAAACAGTATAAAAAATTATGTAAGATAATAATGATGATGTTAATAAGATGGGGGCAGGGAAGTCATTAAAATTAAGTGGTCACATGAGAAAAGAAATGAGAAATACAAAAACTAAATAATGTGAATTTCTTATGTTCCTTAATATCTTTTCTGTTTAATTTTTTTGTGTAAGGGGCCTATCTCTGCTCTTGTCGGGAGTTTGAATAAAATCAAATGACCTTTGAAAACTTCTCACATTTAATAAAATCTGCTGTCTTGATTTTGCAGATAGAACATGAATTTCTATTAGAAATTTGTATGAGCAGCTGCACTTTCCCATTTCTTTCTGAGACTTCCTGCCAATAACTTAACAAAAGGTACCTGAGTGTCTTCCATATTTTTAACTATATCATAATGTCATATCCAGAATCAACACCAGGGGCTCTTGGTCAAGACGTCAGTAGAAAAATATTCCTCCAATAACCTGAAATAACCCGATATTCCCAGGCAATTCCAGAACGTATGATCTATTGATGTCCCAATAAGCCCACTATGTTCATTTGAGGGAGAGCGGGAGAGTGTTACTGAGCTTTTGTTTGGACCAATGAAAATATTGTATTATCATAAAATTGTGGGAGGCCGTGTCTTGCACATTCTGAGACCTCATTAGTCTGTTCTATAGCTGTTCCTTAGTAATCTCTCATTCTTGATCGCCATCCCAAGGTGATTTCAGGTCCAACTGAGACAGTTTCTCACACGTATTTGACATACCTCCTGTATTTGAGACGGTCTTGTCCTCCAATGGATGGTCTTGGGAATCAGGCTTGAATTGGTTATTCTGTTTAATAATGTTCTATACCTGCTGATACTTACATTTTTTTGTTTATTTACTTAAAAGATAGAAATTTCTGGCCAATAAAGATATCCATGCAAGACTGACTTCACTTTTGGAAGCAACTGAGTATCATCATGTTATAAAAGGGTTTAAAGGAATGATTTTCAATGACATTGAAGACAGTTCACCATCCATAATATTACTACTACTTCTACCTTTCGTATTGTTCAGCCACAAAAGATGTTTTTGTAAGCGGCAGACCATCATCTTTAATCACTTACTGTATTTCATTACTTGCCAGAAAAGTAAAACTGGCTGTTTGGGACTGTCATTCGCTCAACTGGTTTGGGTCTCTGCAGAAATATCTTCTTTATCCTAGCTATCATTATTATTTATTATTATATTCTCAAAATTGAACATATATATACATTTTATGGAAAAAAATTACCTACCAAACTTTTTATTTAATATTAATTCACTGATGGGAAATCAATAGTTTGATTTCAGCTCTTAAATGTGGAACTGGTTCGAAAAGCAGATCAAAAGATTTGTTGTTCAGCTGCAGCATTAATTGGAAACAGTATTCTCTTGCCTTTATCGATCTCATATGCTGACATTCTTCAAAAAATGCTTTTCACAAGGACTGCCTGGGCTTAAAAATATATAATAATAAATCAACTGCATTTAATAAGACATTGATTTGTCACATCTAAATATTCCACTGTAGAGGGATTTATTGAGAGGTTGCAAGAGGCAGGCAGCCATCTCCGGAAGTTTATGTTAGGTAATAGCAATTAGACATTTTCTGCTTCTGAAATATCTATAAATATCTCAGTCAGGTCTTTACTCACATAAGTATTATGTCAAATTATCTGCAAATATTTTGACCGTTTGTCTATTTTTAGTAAATTCTCTGATCTTCTAAAGCCATTATTTCAATTAATATGTCTGTGTCACGGTTCGGCGTGGCAGTGCTGGTGTGTGGCAGGGAGAGGCCAAGCTGGTGGGTGGAGCCACGGCTCCACACCTGAAGCTCCTCCACCCCCCCCCGTTCTGGTCGTGCACACCTGAACATTGTTTGGTGTTACTGTCTTGAGGCTTTTTAATCCAGGGGTTTTGTCACAGCTGGTGCTGGTTTGTTTTTCTGAAGTTTGGTCCTGTAAGTCTGTTTTGTTTTTCTGCCTTTGGTCTGCCTGAGTCTGGTTTGCATCTTGCCCGTGTAGTTGTTTGTTTTTGATTAAAGGTATGGACAAAACTGGTCTCTTCGGTGTTCTGCGTTTGGGTCCAAACCCCTACCCTCGTGACAGTCTGTCTATTAGAATCAATGGCCTGCGTGATGCTACTCCAAAAGGATCTTTACATTTTATATCATAAAGAGATTGACTCTTTATTAAATGTTATATGCAGAGTTTTGAAAGTTTCTGTAGTTTTATGTTAGAAATGTTCAAACCACATCTTTCAATAAGCATGATTCAGCTTGGTGTTACTTCATAAAGGAAGAGTGCAAGCAGTAACAAAAGAAGTCAAGGTGAAAATATAGAAATTGCAAAAAACACAGTAAAAAGTGTACATTGTATTTTGCACATTGACAAATTGGTATACTGTCATGCATTTATCATTCATTAAATTTCCCAGTTTGGGATAAATAAAGTTTATCTTATCTTATTTGTTGTTGCAGATGATAAACATATTTCTACCTTTCCACCTCATAGTAAAATCATTATTTGCATAGTGCCTTTGCAAGGCAGGTTACACCTACAGGAATTCAGTGTGTATTTTCACTATCTTCAATATTTAAATGTCTCAGTGGAAGATACTGAGATGTGGGTACTTCATCCGGAAGATCTAGATCAAGTCTCATATTGTCATTCGATTTGAGGAAAAGGATTTGAGGCAAGAGGAATCAATGTTTTTGTTAGTGATGTATTAACATTATTAAAATGTTAGTAGTAGTAGTAGTATGTAATAAGAAAATTTCTGCAATGATAAAATTATCATTGCAGGTTCTAAAAATAACGGTGGGATGCACTGGGGCTCCATAAAAGAATAATCCGTGAAATTCCCGATGCAATTTAGTAAAGAGTTCAGTTAAAAAAAAAGATCAACAGTACAGGATTTAATAAATTCTGATTCAGATGTTGCATTAAAGATACCAGAGATGAAGACCAACCCCCTATAAATAGATAAAAATCAAACATATTTTACAAATTTATGGAGAAAGTTTGTTCATTATCGAGATTAAAATGGACTGAATACAATGAAGAAACAACAAAGAATCAGAGAAAAAGGGAAGTATTTAGACAACTGAAGAGGAAGAAGCCATAGACTCTGAGAAGAACTGCAACCTTCCTGAAACCGTTCCAAATAATTATACTGAGACTACCTGATGTTGAATGATTAAGGTAATCAAAATAGTTTTATTTTTGTCTGATTGATTTGTCAAAGGTTTTTATAATAAGTCAACGTTCACCCATTCACACACCTCAATACAGTTGACACAGACTGCTGTGTCTCCTGTGCCACATCCACTCAGACGAAGAAGCTTTGTCTGGGCAGCAGGATGGAGGAGACTGCTGGAACCAGCCCCAGACCACAGATAGAGATTAACCTAAAATATATGGAATTCTGTTCCCTAAAATTCCTCCACATAACTGTATGTCTTTGGTCAACTCCCTTGTATGATTCAGTTCAGCCTTTCATGTGCAGAGTTGAACGTCTATGCCGCATCGATGTCACTGAGGAGACAAGAAAAAATTTATGACGTGACATTTATGAATCATGAATCTTGATGATAACCAGTGAAGAAACCTCCCACTCTCCCCACCCTGTACACCCTTTATGTGACTTTCTGTGAGACACTCATGATGACTGAAGTGGAGGTCTGGCTGCCTGGATGAGGCCAAACTGAGCTTTGATATTTCTTTGGAAGACTACCTGAATAACCTGACGTGTTTTTAAAGTAAATGCAGTACCAAATTTATATGTTTCTTCATTTGTTATTACTTTAGATAATAAAAACAAGTTCCTCAGTCTGCAATAGTATACAGTACTGTTCATATTTCTTCTGCATATATTGAGTTGTGCCACATTTAGCACCTTCATCACAGGTTAGCTTTGCCACAAGCACCAGACCAAGCCCAAGGATATGTCTTATTATTTATGGATGAAAAGGTTTAAATAATGGAATAACATAAACATTTCACATTGGGAAGTCTGATAAATAGCAAATGGTATGAGATGATGAATGTGGCGAGAAGTAAATAAAAACCGTATTGCCAGAAACAAATAAACGCACGTCATCCCAAGGTCTGTGTCAAACAGTGACTGTGTCTATAGTACTGTTAAAGAACTACCAAACATGAGCAAATCTTGACATTATACCTCACTAGCCACTGAGCATACAGAGTGATATTTTATATTTATATATATTAATATTTTACCCTTAATGCTTTGAATGAAATATCTGTTTTATAACATCCTGGCAACGTTCCTTGTGATGTAAGTTATGAAAGTTATTTATGGGAAAAGGATTTACTTGAAGGTCATTGAATTCAATTTATTTGTGATTTTGAGTGATTGAAATAAAAATTCTTCTTTTTTGATGTCTATTATCAGTTGAAAAACCCCTGTAAAGTTACATTACCACCAGCAGCTGGACTGGAGTACAAAAAATAACGAAACAATTCAGGAATAAAAGTGTGCATCCATCATGTTACGGACGCCAATTTATTTTTAAAATGATATAGTTTCATAGTCTTCTGTTTGTTCTGTTCTGTTAATTTTTAATTCCAATGTATCTATACTGTCTTGCTTTTTACTTATGATCTACTGCGGAATGACTGTAACAAAAAGAAATTTCTGCCTCTGGGATAATTAAAGGATTCTGATTCTGGTTCTGATTATAAAGAATATTCTGTGGATTTTATTTGTTGTAATCAATTATCTGCATGATCATGTGCTTTTCAGTGTTGAATAGTTACCAGTTGTTTTAGTCGTAGTCTTTCTTTCTCTGTTTAGTACAGGCAAATACTATTCCTTATGTTCACAGTTGTTCAACATTAAAAATCTTTTCTTACGGAAGTGCCAAAGTACAATTTAATGAGTTTCAGATTGTCTAAGAAATGTTTGACGGACTCCCTGCTGTTTCACACATTTTCATTTCAGTTTACTCTTCCCCTTTCCCTGTTCTTGGTGGTCCATTCTTCAAATCCGATTCATCCTCCTCTCCTGCAGATAGGAGAGGAGGCTCAGGGGCCCCGGCTGGAGTAGATGATGGGCAGGGAGGACAAAGAAATGTCTTGTCACACGGATGAATTGTCCGTCTGACAACTCGTTGTTGGACAGACTTGTTCTACAGAACTAGCAGCCACATGTTTTACAGCCACAACATTTACATTTGAAAGACATATGCGGACATTTCCAGGCTTGAAGAGATAAAAAGGATTTGTATGAATTCAGAGGAAGTAATGGTGAAGGACAGGAGTGTGTTTTCCTCACAGCCACAAGATGAAAAAAAGACGTTTAAGTATTAGGCTTTTATATTTTATTTCACTTGGAGATAATTTACAAGGACATGCAGTTCTTGTAAATACATAAATCTACTGTCATAATTTAACACAATTTAACCGCCCCCAGAAATCATATCATCATATGATTATTTTACATAATCCAACCAAAGTACTTCTACAATAAATAATAAAAAAAAATCAGAAGAAGATGTTCACCTGACTTCATCTTTTCCTGCATGTCTGTAATTTAAATGCCCACTACAACTGTTAGGTGTTAACGAAAGTTTTATTGGTCCTGCCAGGCACCAAGACCGGAACCCACTGGGGTGAAGGGTTCACTCCAGCTATCCTGACTAGCTGAGTGTAGATATGGCCCTGACCCGAGGCATGTGACGCTGCTGATTTCATTTGTGACCGTTACCCCATTAGATTCTGTTTTCACAAGCTTGAGAGGTCTTGTAAAGACTCAAGGCAATATGGTGACCATTAAGTGTCCATTATTCCACATTCAGGATTTCATCCAGACACTGATTTTACATACTTTATAGAGACTTGCTTCTTCAAACTTCCAAATATGAAAACACACAATTAAAAACAGGCTACCTCTAAACACGGAAGGGGCCTCAGCCATGCGCAGGGTGATTAAAAGCTACAGTATGTCGCTTTCTTTAAAAACAGCAGAGCAAGCCCTCAACACATGTTTTACTGCTTGGAGTGGACAGAGAGATTACGTAGAAGTAACGTCCTGCTTCGCTCGCCTCAGCACTGGAGCTCACTCTGATGGTGTTCCTTTCTTCCAAGTAGAAATGTAAGGTGTCTTTACGGGGTCTTTCATTTGTAATTTCAAACATGACAAAAATATTACCGCCAAATTTTAATTATTTTCTTACTTTCTGTCATTACCTGAATGAAACAACTCAAGAAAGAGAAAATCAGCACAAGTTTTGACATGGCCAAAGCTACTGAATTAACCAACTGTTTATTTCATTCTCTCTACATGACTGAAAAAATTTTTTTTTTAAATACGTCTTGATTGAAATTGATTCGTGAAGTGTCTGTGAAGCACCCAATGGTTTAGTATCTTTGTCAAATAAATGACAGCATGATTTGCTCTTATAAAATGAAATCATATACCAGTATAAACCATAGATTGATAGCAATAACTCAGACAGGCTAACAGAATGCACTAACTGTACTGGCGAATGTATGGAGGATGAAATTAAATGAGCAGTAAGCTCTTATGCCTCTTTCACTCATCAATAATGCCATAATCAGTAAAATAAAACAGTTTGACAAGGTAATAACCGGGAAAACTCCTTAACATGTAAGGATAATGTGTGCTTTGATCATTCGGACTTCTTTTGTGTTAGTTTGTGTGAGTCATCATGTGCTGTCACAGCTTTCATACTATTGAATCAACCGCTTTGGCTTATCACATTAGCAATGACATCATTCCTTGGATGTATGAATTGTTACAGTCCACATTTCCCCACAAATGTAATTATATTGGAAATTGTATTAAAGTGTCCTCATGGATGAAGCACATAACCAATATTTTACTTTGGCTCCGTGACAGAGAACATCAGGCGCAATGCCCCTGGCAAGGGCTGACAAATGGGTAAATGTATTTTTCAAGGAGGGAGACAGTATCTCATCTGCAGTCATTATTAAATGTGCCTGCAGAAGAAGAAAAGCTCTGGTATTTTCTGTTTGGCCTTTGCAGTCCCAATATCTATCTCTCGTCTGTCCTTTCATCTCTGCTCGTTTCGGGTGGACACCCTTGCAAAGCTTTTAAGAGGTGCTGTGTTTCCATAACCTACAGCACTCTGTCATGTAGAGGGAAATTACCTTGCTGACAGTAATGACTTTGTAAAGCAAACATTGGCGAGAAAGTCTCTTGTCGGAAAACCTCTGCAAACACTGGTAATACAAAATTGTACCTTTTTCACACCATAGTTTGAGCAAAGTGCTTTTTAAAGACCTGTTAGGTTTGATTATGTGGTAACTCAAATTGGATCAATGACACATTTATGACAAAGACTGAAGCTGCTTGAAAGGAAACGTGGTGTTTCAGAGGTTACTGTCACCTCTCAGGGGTGTTTAATGTCTGTGTTAGACATTCCCCAGACAGGTGGGTTGTTTAAGTAAGCGAGTAATTACTGACAGACTAGCACACCGGTCAGACTGTAAGCCTGGTCTTTTAAAAAAATTTTTTTTATTATGGCTGGCCCCAACCGGAGTTAACCTGGGGAGGACAGATAAGTAAGAATGACTGATTGGGACAGACTGATCATGGCTGTGGGATAAAGTTGAAAGGCATGACAACCACTCTTTCAGATTCTGTGACATATTTATTCTGTCTGTTCTACAGGAAAGATGTATTGTTTGTGTTTCATAGTCCAGACACATGGGACAATTTCAAAAGAATCTAAACATGATTAATGGACTAGTTTGAAAAGATTAGCATCTGAAGTAAAACAGAACATTCAGTTGGGGCATAATTACATGTTAAAATAGAAAAGAGAAGAACATAACAGCACAGATATGATGAACTGTGTAAATGGAAAATCAAATTACAAGCCCCGAAAAACAAGTTAGATTGTAGAAAAGCTTATAAAGTTTAAAGACAAATTTGTGATTGTGATTTTTATTATTTGGGGTTTTTTTTTAATATTGTTTGTTTTTGTTGTTTCTGTCTGTCTGTCCATTTCTCTGTCTGTCTGTCTACCCATCACTGCTCCGTGTTTGAAGGTAAAACACAATCCAGATCCAGTCAGCTGGTCTCTGTGGCTGTAAGGGAGTGTTAGATGTGCATTACTTTTTACGAGAGCTGGAATCTAATAGTCGCTGTGTGTGTGTGTGTGTGTGTGTGTGTGTGTGTGTGTGTGCGTGCGTGCGTGCGTGCGTGCGTGCGTGCGTGCGTGCGTGCGTGTGTGTGTGTGTGTGTGTGCGTGCGTGCGTGCGTGTGTGTGTGTGTGTGTGAGTGGCGAATAAGTATACTGGTTTGATCTTGTTCTCTGTCAACAGCAAATCATGATGACACAATATGGTGAAGGGACTGAGCTGTAAACAGCCATTAGGTATTTGTAAACAGAGTTGTTGAGCAACAACCGAAGAGACAGCCTGCATTAGAACTTGTACTTCTACTGGACTCTATTCTATATCTCAGATGTTCCCAAATTCTGAATCGCTTGGAATCAGGACGGTACAGCTGGTGATCTGATGGATGTGGTGAAAACCGTCCACAGAATCTCTGTCATACCGACTATCAGGCTTTCGCATCTGAAATCCATGCTACTGTATATACCTCCTCGACTATTCTAATGGGTGCTGTCTATGTCCTGGCTCAGTGCTGCAGTGGATTTATTCCATGAGATTGAAGACCGATTAGTTATCGATAGAAAAACAGTGACATCTTGATGCTGACTTCAATTTTGGCCTTTCTGTAATCAGACCTCTCTTATCAAAGGTCAAACGTTCTGCTAAGACTGGAAAACGTGTCCGTCTCTGTTCGTCACATCTCAACAACCAAACACTCCTGATTTTATCGGTTTCTTGCACAATTTCCTGCTTCATACGATTATTTCAAGTGAAGACAATGAAGATTACTATCACACAGATTTACAAAAGTGTAATCATTCTCTGGAGTCCAGACTGATTACTGTACTTGAATATGAATTGGTGTTTTTGTAGGGATTACTAGCAGATTTAGAGATCTTGAAGGTAAGATTTTCAAAAAAGTCAAAAATAATTATAGTTTTCTTTGTAGAGGTTATTTAGGTTGTATGTAGTTGTACACAGGCCAAGGCCAAAAGGAGTTACTGTCACCAACTGGCTAAACCTACAAAAAATGAATTTAAAGAGTAGACTCACTTTTGGAATGTGCCCACCCTTCACTGATTACGATACCTTGTGGACAACAAATCCGTGTGCCATGTTCTTTGTAGGGTTAGATGTTCGCTTATAGCCTTCAGAGCCATCCCCAATGATTAAGGTGGGCTGGAAAACATGGACGAAGTCTGACAAATGTCAGGGGGGGGGGTATTACCAAATAGATTCCACTCCAACATCTGCTTATTGCTCTTGAATTGGTGTTTGAGGGAGATGATGGAACAGCGAGATCATTTTAATAGCTGAACAGTGAAGGAGACAAAAAAATAAAATTGTTGCAATCACTAACACTCACGAGAGTTGAGCATTACAGACATTTACTGGGCTGACCTAATGTGAGAATTTGCAGGTCGGAGCCTGCTGATGTGACACATGTGGATCCTGGTCCTGACAATGATGACTCATTGCTTTTAATACATTCTACAGCAGAGAACAAAGGTTTGTGGTGAAAACAATTTCAGGATTTAATAGCAAACTGGACACGTCCTGTCCTCCAGCTCCAGCCTTACCATCACCTTCTACAACGCCCTCTCCTTCTCCATCTCCCATGAATCTCAGCCAGATGTTATCTTTTAGAACACAATCAGCCACCCAAAGTAATGTTTTTCATCTTTCCCTGTGTTCAGAATGTTAGTCAGAGTTGTGTGTTCTTTGGCTTATGTCACAGATGATTATATTTTAATGGTGCTTCATTTGAAAAATAGAGGAACATTTGGAGAGAAGCACACAAACACAAACACACTTAACAACTTCTTACCATCACAAAGGAATTGTTGTCATGAAGACAGATTGTGTTGAAAGGCTGATGAACATGAACTCACTCACAGTCTTTGAATGACCAGAGACTGGGTTTAAGGGCTTGTCGGTTCAAATGGGGCAAATCAAAGTGAGTCAGAAGATCAAGATGTATTTATTATCAATCACAATTTCTTCATGTGTTTTATTGAAATATGTTTGTTAACACGGGCTTTGGTTTTTCCCACTCCACATGCAATATCTATTCACATGTGTTCACACTTGAAGGTTGACGCACCAACAAAGCAAAATTTGTTGCTCAGTCTGTATTTTCCTATTCCTGAGCAGGTGTTTAGTGGATAGACCAAAATCTGCTGTGAGTATGATTAGCTTAGCTTAGAATAAAGACTGAAAACTTGGGTAAATTGTTCATTTTTGCACTTCTTTTTGAGGATGAGATTTAAAAAAATCAAACAAAATAAAAAAATTATTAGTCATATGTGTTGATTGATAATATATTCCGGTGGACAACAAAATGGTTTTCATTGCTGGAAGGAGTCTATGCGGTAAATAAATTAACATGACTTTTAATTTACAATTAGAGAGTGATATCTACTTTGACGCCCTCACCCCCCACCCCACCCAAAAAAAAATAACAAAAGTGAAATATGTCATCTTCTTTAAGCATGGAAACCACATTTGGATTTATGTTGGTTTTTCATAGTGTTCTCTGTCGTGTGAAATTTTGCTTTGCATTAGCTATATTGCTGTAATGTTCAATTTACAGAACATTAAAGCAATAAATTATCAGAATCCGTTATTTATTATTATCAATGATGAACTAAAAGAAACGTCAGTTATGATTGACCAGCATTTCTAGCTTACATATTAGAAAAGACAGGATGATAACTGTAAGCAAATCTTTATCCAGTAAAACTAACACTCAACCTCAGTGATCGCTGCATGACTCACCACCCACACAACCACGGACCCCTACTTGTGAGCCTCATCTGGTTTTACAGATAATCTGTGTCACCACCTCCTGGGGCATCACCAGCCTCCAACCCCACTTCCCCTCCCTCCTTAACCACCATGAGTCACAGTGTGGACCGTTAGTCAACACAAACCTATCATCTCATGTGTCTAATGCCAAGTTGTGTCACATCTTCAAACTAAACTTCCAATGAAACAAAGGTAACTGGAGTAAGAAGAAATATGAAAGGAGTGAATGACAATAAAGTCTGTGTACTCTTACTAACAAATACAAATGACCAAACTGATTTAATAACTTGTCGAAGCTGGATGATGCCCACAGAGCTGTGATTACTGATAACCCTGTTTAATCAAATCATTGCTTTAATAGACCAATTTCGGAAGCATGCAGTTGTCTGGTGTTCTCATCAGTAGTGCTACAGTTTGCCCAATTCAAAAGAAATTCCAGAAGAAATAAGAAAGAAGGGTAGGGTTGCAAAGCTTCTCTAGGCTGTGATGCTACAGATCTGTAGCAAAAACCCAGTTTTTGATGTTGAACTCCATCAAAAACAAGGTTCCTCTTACATTTGACATGAACCAAACAAAATTCCATAAAAAGAACATTATACCTGTGGTCAAACATGAAGGTGAGAGCGTGATTTTGAGGAGATGATTTGCTGCTTCCAGATAACTTACCGTGATTGAGGGAAAACATTTTATTGTCGACTGAAAAATGTCAGTCTGAGTGAAAGCTCCCCTCCTTGAGTCGTCACCGTATCGTGGTGGAGGGGTTTGTGTGTCCCAATGATCCTAGGAGCTAAGTTGTCTGAGCTTTGTGCCCCTGGCAGGGTCACCCATAACAAACAGGTCCTAGGTGAGGGACCAGACAAAGGACGGCTCAGAAACCCCTAATGATGAGCACGAACGATGGAACACGTTTTCCCTTTCCCTTTTCCCTTTTCCCGGACGTGGGTCACCGGGGCCCCCCTCTGGAGCCAGGTCTGGAGGTGGGGCTCGAAGGCGAACGCCTGGTGGCCGGGCCTACACCCATGGGGCCCGGTCGGGCCCAGCCCGAAAGGAAAACGTGGGTCCCCCTTCCCATGGGCTCACCACCTGTGGGAGGGGCCATAGAGGTTGGGTGCACTGTGAGCTGGGTGGTGGCCGAAGGCGGGGACCTTGGCGATCCGATCCCCGGCTACAGAAGCTGGCTCTTGGGACGTGGAATGTCACCGCTCTGGCAGGGAAGGAGCCCGAGCTGGTGTGTGAGGTCGAGAAGTTCTGACTAGATATAGTCGGGCTCACCGCCACACACAGCTTGGGCTCTGGTACCAGTCCTCTCCAGAGGGGTTGGACTCTCTTCCACTCTGGAGTTGCCCATGGTGAGAGACGCCGAGCAGGTGTGGGTATACTCATAGTCCCCCGGCTTGGCGCCTGTACGTTGGGGTTCACCCCGGTGGACGAGAGGGTAGCCTCCCTCTGCCTTCGGGTGGGGGGACGGGTCCTGACTGTTGTTTGTGCTTATGCACCAAACAGCAGTTCAGAGTACCCACCCTTTTTGGAGTCCTTGGAGGGGGTGCTGGAGAGCGCTCCCACTGGAGACTCCATCGTTTTGATGGGGGACTTCAATGCTCACGTGGGCAATGACAGTGAGACCTGAAAAGGCGTGATTGGGAGGAACCTCCCCCCCGATCAGAACCTGAGTGGTGTTCAGTTGTTGGACTCCTGTGCTCGTCACGGACTGTCGTGGCGGCAACCCCAGAACTCACTGGTGGACATCGGCGGTAAGGGATGCCGTCAAGCTGAAGAAGGAGTCCTATCAGGCCTTTTTGGCCTGTGGGACTCGTGACGCAGCTGATGGGTACCGGCTGGCCAAGCAGAACGCAGCTTTGTTGGTTGCTGAGGCAAAAACTCGGGCATGGGAGGAGTTTGGTGAGGCCTTGGAGGACGACTTCCAGATGGCTTTGAGGAGATCATCAGACATCTCAGGAGGGGGAAGCAGTGCAGCATCAACACTGTGTATAGTGGGGATGGGGCGCTGCTGACCTCAACTCGGGACGTTGTGACTCGGTGGGGAGAATACTTCGAAGACCTCCTCAATTCCGGCGACACGCCTTCCCATGAGGAAGCAGAGTCTGGGTTCTCTGAGATGGGCTCTCCTATCTCTGGGATTGAGGTCACCGAGGTGGTTAAAAAGCTCCTCGGTGGCAGGGCCCCGGGGGTGGATGAGATCCGCCCGGAGTTCCTAAAGGCTCTGGATGTTGTGGGGCTGTCCTGGTTGACACGCCTCTGCAACATCGCGTGGACGTCGGGGACAGTGCCTCTGGATTGGCAGACTGGGGTGGTGGTCCCCCTTTTTAAGAAGGGGGACTGGAGGGTGTGTTCCAACTACAGGGGGATCACACTCCTCAGCCTCCCTGGCAAGGTCTATTCAGGGGTTCTGGAGAGGAGGGTCCGTCGGGAAGTCGAATCTCGGATTCAGGAGGAGCAGTGTGGTTTTCATCCTGGCCGTGGAACAGTGGACCAGCTCTACACCCTCCGCAGGGTCCTTGAGGGGGCATGGGAGTTCACCCAACCAGTCTACATGTGTTTTGTGGACTTGGAGAAGGCGTTCGACCATGTCCCTCGGGGGGTTCTGTGGGGGGTGCTTCGGGAGTATGGGGTACCGAACCCCTTGATAAGGGCTGTTCGGTCTCTGTACGACCGATGTCAGAGGTTGGTCCGCATTGCCAGCAGTAAGTCGGATTTGTTTCCAGTGAGGGTTGGACTCCGCCAAAGCTGCCCTTTGTCACCGATTCTTTTCATAGCTTTTATGGACAGAATTTCTAGGCGCTGCCAAGGCGTTGAGGGTGTCCGGTTTGGTGGCCACGGTATTGCGTCTCTGCTTTTTGCAGATGACGTGGTGCTGTTGGCTTCATCAAGCCGTGATCTCCAACTCTCACTGGAGGGGTTCACAGCCGAGTGTGAAGTGGTTGGGATGAAAATCAGCACCTCCAAATCTGAGACCGTGGTCCTCAGTCGGAAAAGGGTGGAGTGGCCTCTCCGGGTTGTGGATGAACTCCTCCGCCCCAAGTGGAGGAGTTCAAGTATTTCGGGTTCTCGTTCACGAGTGAGGGTACGATGGAACGGGAGATCGACAGGCGGATCGGTGCAGCGTCTGCGGTGATGCGGACTCTGTATTGGTCCGTCGTGGTGAAGAAGGAGCTGAGCCGAAAGGCAAAGCTCTCGATTTACCGGTCGATCTACGTTCCTGCCCTCACCAATGGTCACGAGCTGTGGGTCATGACCGAAAGAACGAGATCCCGGATACAAGCGGCCGAAATGAGTTTCCTCCGCAGGGTGTCCGGGCTCTCCCTTAGAGAGAGGGTGGGAAGTTCGGTAATCCGGGAGGGACTCAGAGTCGAGCCGCTGCTCCTCCGCATCAAGAGGAGCCAGATGAGGTGGCTCGGGCATCTGGTCAGGATGCCTCCTGGACGCCTCCCTGGTGAGGTGTTCCGGGCACGTCCTACCGGGAGGAGGCCCCGGGGACGACCCAGGACACGCTGGAGAGATTATGTCTCCCGGCTGCCCTAGGAGCGCCTTGGGATTCTCCCGGAGGAGCTGGACGAAGTGGCTAGGGAGAGGGAAGTCTGGGCTTCCCTGCTTAAGCTGCTGCCCCCGCGACCCGACCCCGGATAAGCGGAGGAAAATGGATGGATGGATGGATGGATGGATGGATGGATGGATGAGTGAAAGCTCAGACACAACCTGATCAAGCAGCAGGATGCTAATCATAAACACAAGAGTATACGTCCTCATCGAAAACTAGTTGAGATGCTTTGGATGAGCTGTGAAAACTGTGTTCACTCAGTGGCTTGATGATCCACAATTTATTATGAGATACCCACAAAAACAAAGTAATCAGGAGCGCTTCTGATGCTTTTCCACAGCACCATATAAGCAGCAGAGCTAAGACAAGAATGTGTCTGTTTTTACAAATGTTTGTATGATTTGAAAGCAGTGATCTCTCAGAACTCCTCTTCTTTGACAAGATTGAATACAGCTGTGCAGAGGAGGTGAGGCATTTCCCTCTGAGAGACAAAGTTTTTAAATTAATCACAGTAATGGGTTATGATTCATTCTTTTAAGATGATATCACCACATTTGCATAAGTGACGACACATTGATCCTAGAGTGTCCAGACAGACGGACACGTGTGATCTTATTTCCCTCTGTAGGTCCTCCACCAATTGCTCTATTTTTATGCATTCAGCTGTTGTGCCTCTCATTCGGATTGGGCATAACTACCTCTAATGTTGACTGTTTTCAAATTTCCTTCAACAAAATCTCAGCAGTTAATGATTTTGAATAGTTTGTGTAAGTGGCGGCCCATAGATTTATGACAGTATTTTGGGAGTCTGAGGCATTTGGCAGAACTGCTTATTCAACTCAACAGCAATCTGTTAGAATAACTAATGCACTTTGTGTCTTCTTCAACAGATTCAACATTTAAACTTTGACATGTCAAATTCTTCGCAGTGAACTACCGACCTCTGTTATCAAAAGGAAAATATTTAATTTGTGTTCTCTGAATTGCAAATGTTCTGCCTAGTGAAAAATATCCACTTTCTCCCAGTTGTCTTTATCACTCCATCTCCATCACCTCTAAACCTCTGGTTCTTTTTTTGCTGAACAGTAAAACTTTGATGCAATTTTAAAGTGGAATCTGAACAGTATGCTGCTGTATTAATGGCAGAGTCAACCTGGGAGCTGCAGAGAAATTCTACAAATGTGATACGTGATTTCAAGTGTCATTATTTTTTTACATTTCAAAGTGTAATTTTTTTTGTCTGCAAAGTATTTCCATTGTTTCATTATTTGTATTTATTTATTTAAAAAGTGGGCGGCACGGTGGCGCAGTGGGTAGCGCTGTCGCCGCACAACAAGGCGGTCCCGGGTTTGCGTCCCACTCTGAGCGGAGTTTGCATGTTCTCCCTGTGTCTTGTTTGTGTTCTCTCCGGGTTCTCTAGCTTCCTCCCACCTCCAAAAAACATCCGCTTTGGATAAATAGGCCTGTCCAAAATTGACCGTATGGGTGAGTGTGTGCTTGCATGGTTGTCTGTGTCTCTGTGTGGATCCGCGACGCACTGGCGTAGCACCCGGAGTTTCCCCTGCCTCAAGCCCCAAGCCAGCAGGGATAAGCTCCGGCTTCTCGTGACCTCTAACAGTGGATGAAGCGGTGAAAAGAAAATGGATGGATGGATGGAATGGATATTTTAACAGTTAATGTCCCAGATGGAACCATGGTTTTACGTCAAAGACCAGGAAACACTTTTTGATGGATTTGTTGTGGAAAGGAAAATAGAAAGGACATTTATTGGAAGAGCACAACAAGATGGTACAACAAATTGTTTAAGCTGCTGGTCTTAAAATTCAGCTGGAGGGGTAGTGACGGGAAAATTTTCCAATCATTCATTTTGTTTGCACAGGGTAGAATCAAGCATAAATGATTCCAGTAACAAATACGAGATTAATTTCAATTTAATTAGGTTCGAACAAAGTTCATTTTGATTCAAGCACATTCCTAATATTCATTTATTTGGCACCAAATTACAAAGGTGTGTCCAGGAAAACTCCTAGTAAATGATTTGGAAAATATAAAGTTACCCTGTATGCTGTTGAACTAATTTTCACATATTTTCTTGGGACTATTAAAAGATTATGTTTCCATTGAATACACTCAAAATCAAACGTGTAAACATTTGGATGAAATAAACTCAAAGCAGAATTTGCAAGTGTCTTCATCTTGTTCTCGTTTTGATGCAAATATCTGGTAATGAGTTATGGAGAGTGTGATAACGGATATTGAGCTTGTTCATTGTTCATTGTTCTTTGTTCATTCTTACCATCTGTATTTAGTTCCCTGCATCAAGGACAAGTGACCTTACCTTGGTGATGTAAGAATGCTGTCAAGGACCAAAGAAGATATTTTGCATAGAGTTACCCAAACGATCTATTACAGTTTCCCATAAGTCATTGGATATCTGTTACAGAGAGGATTCAGTCATAGTGGGAATGCCGGCATGTGCATAAAGAGGTTGATTGGGAACCAAGAAGAGTAGGTAATCGTCTAATTTTAAAGATACTGTATGTGTCTCACATTATCAAATGACTGAAGTTGAGTATTTTACATTTCACCTTCTGAGCTTCTGGGAAAGACTGAACCGCATTCTGATCCAGAGGAATATTTTCCAAGGAGCATCTTTTGAATCTAGAATCTGATCTTGATATAGAAATCCTTGATTTCTTGGGGCCCACTCTTGGACCAGCCAATAATTCTTCTACTTCATTGTCATCAAACTGTTTTCAATTGTAAATACAATGTTTAAAATGAAACACCACCATTTACTGTGACGTGTTGTTTCCACAATATCTATATGTGTTGTTTTTGCAGTACAGTGCGATTATGTTTTATGATGTCATCTTACAGTACATTGGACTTGTTTACAACTGGAAATCAGGAAATCGCTTTCCAACTTACAGTTTTTCTGTGCTGCTAAAACATTAATTCTCATCCTCTGGACTAAATGCTGAAATTACATTAAAAAAAACCTCCTTTAAGACTTTTCACCTTGTGCAAATCAATTTAAAGATCATTTTCTATTTGCGTGTGTGTGTGTGTGTGTGTGTGTGTGTGTGTGTGTGTGTGTGTGTGTGTGTGTGTGTGTGTGTGTGTGTGTGTGTGTGTGTGTGTGTGTGTGTGTGTGTAGAGAGAGAGAGAGAAGACGGAGCATCCTGTCAGTTTTTTGTTATTGCACCAGCCAGAAATGACTCAACATTTATCGGAGACCCCTTGAACACTTATACCCCCCTTTCCTCAGCACCATGAAAGAGCTTTTCTGTTCGTAGCAGTGGAGAACTTATGACCAAATACCACAACCACCAGAGATAATCTCATACAGCCAATGGAATTAGCCTGTGGTGTCATAGGTGTGGGGTCCTGCCAAACATCCAGAAAATTTATTTCCCATTGACGCGTCGAGAAAATGTGGTATGAGGATGATGTCCTGTGGCCTGAACTCAGCACAACGACATGATGCTGAGGTCAAGTGACAAATCACTTGACTCTGATTTTGTATTTGTTATTTAAATCTTGACTTTGTCCTTTCCCAGTTTTATATTTTTAATTTATGAAAGACAAGAATTAAAAAAAAGGTGAAGGTGAAGTCTGTTGTGATAACATGTCCGGAAAGAAAAAATAAACTGAATAAATAAATATGAATATGTTGGAATAAAAACGTTTGTACCTGATGTTCTCAGAAGTTATTCTGGAATTACTGTAGATGATGATAGGTGATGATGTGGATTATGATGATCAATATCTCACTGACTGACACTGTTTAATTTTTCTCTTCATCTTCATGACTTCCTCCAAACACCAGAAACACGCACCAGAAGTGAATTGCTGACTCTAAATAGACGTAGCCACAAATGTGAGTGTGGATGGTCGTTTGTCTTTCTATGTGTGGTCCTGGCGACTTGTCCAGGGTGTACTCCGCCTCACGCTCTAGTTTTTCAATTTTTTCAAGTCATTTATTACCCTTTGGATTCAAAATATTTATGCAGCATATTGTGAGAATACAAATCCTTTCAAATGAAGAACAGAAGGGAACAGATACGTTTTGACCAAGTACGACGCCTGTCAATCCTGTTTTAATAAAGTGCTGCTGACTGCTCGTAATTGACCCAAATTTTCCTCTTATTTTATTTATTCAATAGAAAAACACCAGTATTGTTCGTGGCTGCTGAGAGATTGGCCCGTCTCCAAAGGACACTTGCTTGCACTTCTTGTATTGTCAGATACAAAGAGCTCAATCTGAGGGCCCTTCTCACACATATGGCGAGTTGTTGTCTTCTCTCAGTTTGTGTATGTTGTGCTGCTTATGGATTCACCCACATTAATTTCATATATTCGAAGCCATTTTCAACACTAACTGTATTTTCTGCACTATAAGGCGCACTGGACTATAAGGCGCACCCTCAATAATTTGTTTGTTTTATAATTTATTTCATATATAAGGCGCACCGGATTATAAGGCGCGCACAATAATAAATAAATAAAATTTATTTGATTAACTGCAGCGGATGTAGTTGCGCAATCCGTCCACTAGATAGAGCCGCGTTGCTCAGGCAGTCATGTTTGTATTCATGACTTCCTGACTACCTTTGAATGGCCCCTATTGTTATGTCAATAAGCCATTCTGAGCCTCATCAAGGAAACCTGAGGCCTGTACCATAAAACTGGATTACAGTTTAGCGAGATAACTTCAGGCTTAACCCTGGTTTTTTGGTACCATAAAGGTGGCTGACTTTCTATCAGGCTACGTTGTCGCGGTAACCTATGCTGAACACCAAACCTGCTCCGGAGTAGGATAAATTCAGGATAAGAGCTCAGCAGGTATAACAGCCCCACCAGCTGACCAATCAGAGCTCAGCGGGTATAACATCCCCGACCCGACTCGAAATTGGGGTCGGGTCGGGCTCAAAAAGTCGACAACTACTTTTGGGCTGGGTCGGGCTTTAATACTGTCGTGCTCGGTTTGGGTCGGGCTGGGTTGGCCTTTAGTACTGTCGGGCTCAGTTCGAGTCGGGCTTTAATACCGTCGGGTTCGGTTTGGGCTGGAGTTTTTAAGCCCGATCTTACCTCTATGGGGAAGTAATATTATAATGGAACTTATCCCTGTGCCGTTTGGCAGCTGCAAATGTGTTGCTTTTTGCCTGGATGATTGATTTGTATTGCTTGTATTTATTAATTATTATTGTTTGCTCCTCCGTTGTGAAATATGCAGCTCGGGCCGGTTTGTTGCATGTTTGCGATTGGTCGCATGCAGCAACCTCCGTTTTTTTTATGTGAGCGCGCACAGATCTAGAGTGGACAAGCCTGAATTTAATTAGTGAGTTGATAGCCGGCTTTATGGTACCGAAAATCCGGAGGGCGGATGTCTCGGTAAGTGAAGCCAGATAAGTAAGAGGAAGCCCGGCTAGGTTAATCCAGCTTTACGGAACAGGCCTCTGATCACTTGATCACTTTGCCATCTTAGAAAGAAGTCAACACGCATATTAAAAAACCAGACATTAAAAACTGGTTAAATTCATTACGAGTGCAGTCAGTGCGAACAGAGCAGATTATTTCCTGATCTGAAGTTCGAAGCAGATATTTAAGCTCCGACGTTCGTCTTCATTTATTAATTAAATATTGTTTCGATCATCGGTAGTCCAGTCGGAGGTGAGGTGCAGCTATTTGCTGCTGTGTGTCCTCAACAATTTTTTAACTAGGTTTTAATGTCAGGCTGCTAATTTACTGTCAAATATGACGCTGTTTTACTCGAACTGTTTTACTAGAACTGACTTTAACGTCGGTGTCTCCCATGAATCTCACAGCACGTCACTGCAGACAGAATACACAAGCCTGCCGCCCCTCTGCCGCCCCCCCCAGAGCTATCCACTACATTTGTAAATCAATGCAGCACACCCGTTGGCACCTTTGTCTAGCAGTGACTGCTCTTGGAATTTCAGAAAAGGCTGGAAGATCAGCTTTGAGGGTCTTTATTCACCTTTATGCCATTTTCTCGGTGTGTTTCCACAGACTAATAGAATGGACCCTCACTAGATTCCAGATGACAGCACAATGGCATTTTTAAGACCAATTGAGTTTAAAGTGGGTTATTTCCAACGCCAAATAGTTAGGAAATACTGAGATCAGTCAGTCAGTCAAACTTTATTAATAGAATTGTTGAAAGTTCCTTATGTTTTGCTACGTAATCACCGGTGCTCCTACAGTCTGCTCTGTCTGAGAGCAGCTTTTTTTTTTTTTTCTAATAAAAAATTTTATTGAAGAAAATTCAGTATAGTATACAAAAACAGTATACAATACAAACAGAGAACATATAAAAGAGTTGCCAAGGGGTATGACCACATGTCCTTACATTACACAAAAACACCTAAAGCGGAACATATGTTTAAGGTCTTCATAGCTTTTTTGTTGTCAGAGCCGTCAATAAGCTGTATATATTGTTCAACATCTTTAAGAAATTGAATAAAATTAGTTTTTTTTTTGCTGAATTTACATTTATGAATAAAAAATTTAGCCAAAATTATTAACAGATTTATAAGAAAATAAGCATTTTCCTCTTTCTTAGAGCACTTATAAAAACTAAAAACAACATTTTCCCAAGATAGGGTAAAGTCCTTGGAAACATAGTTTATAATGAATCCACTGACATCCTTCCAAAGTTTTTTTGTATAAGGGCAATGCTCAAATAGATGTAACACAGTCTCTGGGTAGTCCACACAGAAAGGACAGTCTGTATTTATGTCCCTTTTGAATTTAACCATGTAGTGATTTGCAGGATAGTATTTATGAATAATTCTGAAGGAAACTTCCTTCACCTTATTGTAGATGAGATATTTGTGTGGAATCATCCAGACCTTGTTCCAAACAATGTCATTCACAAAACGATTCCAATAAGAAACAACATAAGAAACAGAAACAACATCTTTCTGGAATAGAGCACGTATATGTCTGTTATTATTACGGGAAAAGGTCGAAAAACAAATTTTCCCTATGTGAGAATCAATTCCGTCTGAGAGCAGCTCAGTCACAGCCTGGACTTCGGTGACGCCACTTGACTACCGTCAATGACTGGCGGCCAGACTGCCGCCTTTTTTTCAGCGATCATGTTTTAACCAATATTAATATAAATATTAATCCATATATAAAACGCACCGGATTATAAGGCGCACTACGGATTTATGAGAAAATTTTAGGCTTTTAGGTCCGCCTTATAGTGCGGAAAATACGGTATGTGTTATGTCTGTTTTTTAAACCTAAAATCCATCGAGCTCCTACTTACACAGAAATGTCGCGTTCTACAAGCACTGCCCCAAACTCTAAAACCAATATCCTATAGTATAAATATTGGCTATAGGTTGTGCGTGTCACTGGATGACGCTCTAACCTTTGAGCTTCCTGTTGTCCAACTTGAAAACATATTTGTGCCTGCCCACCCAAACATGCTGGCCTTGCATTGTGTGTGTCAGGCACGCAGCTTATGTCCAACAGAATAATATATATAATGACGCATGTCACAGTGACTCATTCAGAAGCGCACGCTGAGTGAGTCTACTATAATTCTACATCAGTTTTTCTCCTTTCTTATAATTGCATTACACAAGCATGTACATTCATCGTGACTCATCAGGCAGAAATATGTTCATGCAGGAGACTCCCACCGCATGAATGTACTGCATGCTCCTTTCACTGCTCAAAGCCACATGCTGTCATTTCACTGAAGTCATCTTATGTAAAACTTTTAGAGCTGAGTTTTTTATCATAGCAATTATACTGTTTATACAGGCGGCACAGGCGTGCATTGGGTAGCACTGTTGCCTCACAGCAAGAAGATTCCAGGTTCGATTCCTTTCTCTGCGAAAATTGTGACTGTCTCGTCTATAAGAAAATAGACGGGTGGAATACCGTTTATGATTAACCGAAATTTAAAGCTTTGGAATTTTGTGGAATAATAAAAAACAACAGCTTGAAACATTCCACAGACAAACAATTTAATCAGGAACAGGTGAAAGCTTAATGACTGGGAATAAACAGGGTGTACATAAAAGGAATGAGGATGTGATGAAACTCAGGACTCAGGAAAACCCTCATAAAATTGTTGTTAGTCGACACAGTTTGTTTGCAAATGGATTTCCGTCCTTCTGAATGATTCCTTTTTTATAATGAATATTTTTCTTTTTATGAATCACAACGTGCTCCAGCTCACTGTTTTGAAGAAATACTTTACTTTGAATGGGTTCACTTAATTAATACTTGGCAATAATGATATGAAATGTGATGTGGTCCCAAGACGTGCCTGCAAATAGAACTTGTGAACACTGACCTCAACTTCTAAGAAGATGCAGCTAATGCTTGGGCAGTTTTTTATTGACATAGAAATTATGATTCATTTGGAGTTGTGTCTTTGGCTACCTCAATGATATTAGTCTAACTTGCTCATGCTGTATGCTTTTTTTAAATTTTCTTCTGTACCAAGGAATTATCTAGCTTTGCTAACTGCTCCAGAATACCAGAAGCCTCCTGCTGTGCCTCCTAGAATCACTAAATGGAACAAAACCTGGGTTGTGTGACCAGGCACCTAGAGAATGAACTTAAACCGCCGAAAACCTCTCTATGGAAGCAGGAGATGATGTTTCCAAAACCTTTCTTCCTTATTGTCACATTGAGAGAAATGCTGAAGTTAATCAATATTTAAACTTCTGTATAAGAATGTGGAAAAGTTTGTCAAACTGCTCCTAATTAGCATGAAATTCTAATAAACAGTCCTTGACAAACATGTTTATCAGTAGAATATACATCCACAGCTGTGGAGAATCTCGGCAGCAGCCAATGTAAACGGCATAGAAACCGTGAGAGACAGCAGTGTGACACACAGTGAAAACAACTCAGATCCTTTCTGTTCTCAAGACAGAAACTCAATGAATTCATGGCATTACGTGGTTGACATAGCATCTGCTTATTCATGTTCTCTCATATGCAGAAAAGATTGCATTTCTGTGTCCACAGCCAGTTGGCCTGACATGCTGTGGAATCGAAAACAGTCATGAGAACTCAGAGCTCACAGCAGAATCATAGGAGTGGCTTGCAGATGCTCACAACCATTCCTGTATTCCTCACTGATTATTCAACATAGACTTCTGTTTAAATTTGTGTAAATCACAGGAGATGCTTTACACCAGTTGGAAATAAATTGTGTATACAATTAAGCTGGGTAACACATAAATAACATCACTTTCAACTCAGAAAATTATCATTCCTTTACTTAATTTTCACATTGAGCACAGAAATGATAACCAGTTACATATATCATGTTCCGTGTAATTTTAAATCCTACAACATGATCCATCTTATGTAAAGGTAGCATGCTTTTTCACAATAACTAGATTTTAAACAGGGGGCCGAACCTGATGTAGCAGATGTCAAGATGTAACCATCTTTGAAATTGGTGTCACTTGAAGTTCTGTCACATTTTCTTTTAAAAAAGAAAATAAATTGTTTAAACGTTTTACATGTATGTTTAAAGTTGGATTTTTTTCTTGATTATAAGAAATGGGTCAATGACCAGGCCACAAATTTGTACTTTGCTACCTGTTTTGTGAAAAATTTTGCAGGTCCGCCGGAGATAGGTACACAGAAAAACTCACACAATAAATCAGACAAAAAACTGCTACGCTGCTATAATAAATGAATGGTTTATTTCCCGCAGAGCATAGAGCAAACAAACAACAAATAATGAGCAGCAAACAGTAGATAATATACAACTATGATGCTAGAATAAACTGGTAGCTACATCCTCCACAAAGAACAGCCGGAGTGAGCTTGTAGTTTCATTCCCCACAGAGCATAGTAATGTATTTTGAGTCCCAGGACCCCCTATGATGCTAGAACAAATGTGTCGTTCATTCCCTCCACAGAGCATAGGACAGTACCCACAAATTCTTTGGTTGAGCAAAAGCATTCCAAATGTGCTCAGTCTCTTACCTTGACACACGAATCGGAGAGCCCAACTATCCAGGTAGAGTAGCATTGACCGTGCTGGGCGTTCGTACGCAACCCGCAGCTGACTCCAACATGGCGCCGGAAACCCTCTACTTTTATAAGCCTGAATGAACAATGCACCACACTGTCTGAGAAAGACGGGGTTTCTCAGGCAGTGTGGGGAAGCCCTCGCTACACCTGGGAAGGCAGTGTAGGAGGCATTCACATACCCTGAGAAAAACATTTTTATCAGGCGACCTGCACACTGGAATGGACCAAAACAACTAAACTGAGCAGGGTTGCCTGAGAACAGGCCTCTCTATTCTCTTCAAATCCACACAGGTGAAATTGCCATTACACGACCCAACACTGCTGAACATCTAAATTCTTTACACTAAATATTTCCAGACAAATACAGCAATGCAAATCACATGTCAAATCCATCTGGGTTACAATATGTCAGTCAGTGTGAACATAATATATCTGCAGGAAAAGATCTGCCACGGTATTATGAGCAGCACACACTACATAAAGATCACACCATTGGTGAATTTAAGTACCGTATAGTAAAACTTTTTGAAAATCATACAAAACAACTTCTGTTCATATGCCATGATTCACTAATAAACATGGCAGTTACTAAGAATATCCTCATTAAATGCCTGTTAGGACATTCCTTCTGTCATAAGTGATTTTATGTGCTCATCAGTCGTAAATCATTGATTAGTCAGATTAGCCTCAAATAATAAACGTCTGCAAAATACTGCAAATTTTTAAGATGAGTCAGGGGCCACATCCATACTCATGACTCATGGTAGAATAGATGATCATGTGAAATTTGACTCCCCACCAGAAGCATTCCAGACATCATTGTATGATTTATGTCCATCAGCTGATCAACTTGATAATCAATGGCCTTCTGGTACGTCACAACTTAAGTTATTTATTGATGTTATTCATTTTCTTCTGACCCAATATGTACTTAGGTTGAATTCCTCCATGTTTTACGAATGGTCTGACAGAAACCGTTTCCCACTTCATGGCCTGAATCTTAAGGTCATCTCTTCAACCCATTTTTCTAGCAGATGATATATCCTTCAGTGCATTAAATCACTGCAATGTGTTCTGACAGCATATTGTGAAACATACATCACTAACAAGATAGCAGCCATATGTGAGACACATGAAGAATTTGGCTTCAACTCTTTGAATGAAATGTCACTCCTTTCAGGGATTCGATCTCTCTCGCCAATTAAAATGTAAAAAAAAATAAAAATTGGCAATCGATTTGAGAATGAGCAGATACAACAAAGGAAACACCTGGGATTTATGCTTTGTTCCATAGCGCCCTCTAGTGGCTGGTCCACAAAGTTTTTTTCATCCACAGAATTTACGGGTGTTTCCACACACAAGCACATACGTATTAATTAACAGTTTAGGTGAAGGAATGAGTGACCTTTCCCACCTATTGCATAGATTTTTTTTTCTTTTGCAGGTTTTTATTTTACTGCCTGCTCTGACTTTTTTCTTTTTTTTTCTTAGTTTAAGCAAAATAAATGATAATTTTGAAAATCCAGTAAATACAAACGAATGAATGGCTTTCAGTCATCGTACTTTGTGTACTTTGCACAGGGATCATTTTCAGATTAGCTTGAAATATGTGGAACATGCAATGACATTCTAGTACTATTAATAATGAATATTTCATTAATACATGAAAGCATACAACATTATCATCTCAGTACCAATGGCTGTAGTGACTAAGTATGGCACTGTAGTGGGATGTTGTTGATATGGGGGGGGGGATCCTCTAACTCTTGTCATCTGATGAAAGAGAAATGTCAGACTGCTATGTCCTCGGATCTATAGGTTATACTGTAAAATCTATTTCCTGTCCAGTCTCACAGTACGGAAGCTGTCAGTGAGGTTTAACTCTCAGATACAAACCCATTTACAGTCATTAGGCTTATTTTATTTTTTTAACTGTCAGCTCACAGAAACATGAAAGTTTTTTGAAAAAAACAAAACACCTCATACTTATTAGATGAAAAATAATCTGCCACAAAATCAAAACACCCCAGAAAAACTTTGATATATGTGCTGAAAAACAAAATAGGCAAACCTAAAAATAGCAAACGCACATCGTCTTTGGTGGAGTTAAGAACCAGACACTCAAGAAGTAATGAAAACATATGGGGCCATACTGGCGCAAAATTATTTGCAAATAGTTTTGTTGCTGCACTCTGTGCTTTACAAGAGTTTTAAATATGTTTTTAACCAAATCTCAATGAACAAAGTTTATGATCACTAATACCAATAAGACTGTTTTACATGCATTTGCTGCTTTTGTTCGTTAATATCACACTGATCCTACTCAGAGATAAAATGATTGGTGCATTTGCTACGTGATTCTGATCCTCTCCAAACTTTAGTGGCTTCTTCTTTAGTCCATTGCATGCTCTGCCATCAAGACAATTAGTCAAGCTATTTTTCTGTAATCCTGACAATGAACAAAACAAAAGACAACATCCCTGATCATACAATGGCTGAAGTCATCACTAAGGCTCAGGACAATTTAATAACCATACCCTCCTGCAGTGTTGTCAATATACAGTATAGATGAGCATCAGCAGAGAGACGTCCAGTCCTGACTGACGGTCTTCAGTAAGGAGAATGGATGGTTTCCCCTCTGAGGATTAGAAGACAGAAGGTTCTTCCTCCACATGAACACTAAGTTTGAAACACAGCGGTAGTGTCAGTCGTTCTTCTGTCTCCTGTCTCTGCGTGTTTTTAGCTTGAGCTGAAGCGTCTTCAGCTCAGTCATAGTGGAGAAAGTCCTGTACACCCACACCACCTGACAATGCAACACAAATGTTCCCATTAAATGTTTCGAGACGTGTTCTTAATATTGAATGTGACATAGAATGGATGAGATAAATAATAAAGCTTACCACAATGATAACTGTATTCAGAAGAAGAGGAATGGAATACACCAGCGAGATGAACATGCCATTGGAGTCGAAATATTGGAAATTGGAAAAGGACCTGTATAAAAAAAATGACAAAAAGTCTTTTCTTAATTAATATATCTTGTTTTTGAGTAACACACAATAGTTCACAGAAATTTTAAACGCAATGTAAAATAATGCTTAACAATTGTATTACCTCCAGTTCTTTGCTGCCAGTTCATTCAGATATTCAGCGCTGTACACCAGAACAACTGTGGAGGTCATGACATATACATAATTATACAGTATAAGCATGTGTGTGAGTGTGTGTACGTGTGTGCAATAGAGACGTATGACAGCCATCTAAAATTTGATGGCTCTCATACCATGAAGATTTGTAGTTATTAGAAGAGACAAATGGAGAATCTCCATTGTCAGACTGGTTACACATTCACTACTCTAATGACATTATTAGTGAGAACCCACATCAAAGAAAATAAACTGAAGTAGTACATTTGTCATTGACAACATAAATACATTGGTTGCTGCAACCATGAGTGGTTCCCCTTTCCAGTTTGTACAGATTGTTCCCACAAAATGTTAACCAAAGGAGGGAACATGTGCAACTGGTTCACTCATCAAATATCACCCTAAGCAGATCAAGTTTTTGTCCTATTGTTGACGCTAATCCCCAACGGTGACATCTGTAATCATTCAACATGATGTAAGTCTACAGATCATTTTCACAGTTAATAACACCATAAGCCTTTAACTCCTTCCTTCTCCTTACCTCACCCGCAAATGTGGTAATTCAAGTCTACCGGCGAGTGACAACTACAGGCATAATAAACAGGATGTGTGTAGTCGATTCTAGCAATAACAGAAACACAATGACATGCGTGCAGGTCTCCAGCCTCGTGCTGACCCTAATGCCACCTGCCACCAAGAGCGAGACCATCATTCTGGCCGCTGCCTGCAAGGCTCTGCCAACCAACGTAGATTGAGATTCCCACCCCCACCCCCACACTCGACCTTATTGTTATGACTGTTGTGTTTTCTGCAGCCAGATGGGTTCAGGGCACAAGGGGAAGATCATGTTTAAGGCAACAGTCCCAGATGGCTGTCAGGCAGGACAGGGATAAGTGGTCAAAACAAATCTTTGTGAATTCCTTACGTTTAGGGTTACACTCAATGGCCATGTCCCGCAGTGATATCTGCTTTGTCTGTTAAATGATCTCCTTTTGCTTAACTTCATTTTCTTTTAAGCCGCTTGGCGCTTTTCCATACTAATTTATATGTTTAGGCAGGTTACTTTACACATAGCTTCATAAATTCATTACACACCACTGCAACCAAACATTACAGAACACACGACCTACATTTTTTTGTTGCTTGATAAAAAAGAAAACTTTTTGTGTTTCTCATTTTCCACATGTAATCCACATGAAATGCTTGTATGACAGTACAGATACAGTCAAACCTCGGTTTTCGAACGCTTCTGTTCTCGACCAAATCAGTTTTCGACCAGAAAATCCAGAGAATTTTGCGTCTCTGAACTCGACCAAAATTCGGCTCTCGACCAAACCGAAAGAAGCCGAGCGTACCTGAACGCGACTCACTCGGGAGCCGAGCGAACTCGAATGCCCAGGATGCTTCCTCCGTAGCGCATTCGTGTTCAAAGTTCGATAGGATATCTTTTATTAAAATAAAACACAGTGTCTAATTCTACCCTTTTTTATTTATGGTAAACAATATACAGTGCAGTGTACGGTGTAAAACGAAACAAGCCGAGCATACCTGAACGCAACTCACTTGGGAGCCGAGCAAAACTGCCCAGGATGCTTCCTCCGTAGCGCATTCGTGGTCAAAGTTCGATAGGATATCTTTTATTAAAATAGAACACAGTGTCTATTTCTTCCCCTTTTTATTTATGGTAAACAGTATACAGTGCAGTTTATGGTGTAAAATAGTTTTTAAAAAAACTTCGAAAAAGTTGTTTTTTTGGACTTGGAACGGATTAAAATTATTTACATTAATTATAATGGGAAAAATAGTTTCGGATTTCGAACAACGCGCTTTTCGAACAGCCTTCTGGAACGGATTATGTTCGAAAATCAAGGGTTGACTGTACCTTGATTCAAATGATGCCAATTACCAGAGAGAATTTATTACATTTTATTATCGTTATTTGCCAGATAAAACCCTGAATGGCAGCCCTCAATCTGAAAATTTAGGACGGTTGTAGAAATTTTAATTCTTTCCAGAAGGAGCTGTTCAGTTTTTATTTACTGACTGTATTTTGTCAATATATTTTGTAATATCACAATGTATATCATAGGAAACAAAACTATCTTAGATCGCTGGATGTTATTTTTCCCCCAAATATTGCAGCCCTTTAATAGTACCTTTTGATGGCATTATGGTCTGGCTGTACATATAACGCTGCAAGCACTGGTATCAACAATTTAAATTACTGAACTGATCAAATTGTTTTGCCATGGGTTAGTCTTATAGGACACAACATGAACCCTCACAGGTTCAGAATATAAGTACATAACGTTAATCGTGAGAGATGTTGGCCATTATTACACTCACTCAGGTTGTTGCTTTTACTTACCCATGAGCAGGAAGTGACATATCTGAGCTCTATAGTACCTGCACGTTACAACAGTCAGGCACAAACACACTACATGGAACACCAGCAGTCCGATGAGCCATGGCTCCGACCACTGCACCTACACACAGAAAGAAAACACACATCGCCGTCCTTTAATGTCACATGAACAGGAAAGGCCTGTTTGGTAGCCATGGTTAAAGACAATCATTCCGTGATTGTAGCTAGCTAGTCCTATTATAAAATAAAAAAGTTTGACGTCAACTTACAGACATAATAAATGTCCATATCGATGTAATCCTTAAATTACTAAAGCCATCGATTGGAATAGAGCTAATATTCTTGGCTTTGTTGTCCATAATCACAAGACCGTAGTCGACTGTGTCTAGCACCCCTGTAGGCGACGACAACGGAAGTAACACTGCTGTCGCCTAAGTTTGACGTCACTGAAGCGACTTTCACTTAACGTGAATGCGTTGTAGAAAATAATTTACTGTATTTCAGTGGAAAAACATATGATGCTTTTTTTTTTAGCAGCCACATTAAATCATATTTTTTTATTTTTTCATTTCCTACTTTTTTTTTCTTTTAAAGATTTTCAGTTCAATTTAATTTGGGTTTTGTTGGAAAAAAAAAGTCCTCATTCAAATTAATGGAGAAATCTTCAACCCAACCACTTTTTACGGTTTCATGTACTTCATAGTTTCAGCCACACTTCAATACTACAATTCAAATTTTGGTTAATTTCACTTTCAACCACCCAAGAGTAGCTTTCACCCTCTCCACTTGGATCTATATTAAATTTTGTAATGGAATCTAGAAAAGTCATTTGATTAAACACTAAAACTGTGATTGGTTTATGTTTTAAAGTACTCGGACACTTTGACAGAGAATTCAGTCAATCAATCAAGTTTTATTTATAGCGCTTAATCATGTCAACGGACCTTTCAAAGTGCTTTAACAGACAGAAAAACCCAACTGAACCCTCCAGAGCAAGGGTAAGTGACAGTGGTGGGAAAAACCTTCCTCCTTGTTGAGGAAAAAACTCCGGGCGGGACCCAGACTCTTTTGGACGACCATCAGCCTTGACCGTTTGAGTGGAAAAGACATAAAATGAAGATAAGGACAGGGTCAGAGAAAAAGGGACAGAACTGTTGTGAACTGTTCAATGTGTTGTTGTTTTTTTGTTGTTGTTGGTTTTTAGATTTGCTTTTATTAGTTCAGGTTCACTCAGTGAGGTTTAAAAAAAAAAAAAAAAAAAAAGACAGGAGCCGGAGGAGCTGGTTTGGAACCTTTCTCCCGAAATGACTTCTGTATAGTTGGTTTGTCTGATGAACATGTCAAGTACTTTAAAGGGCTGTAATCTCCTGGAAGTCAGTTCAAGCCTCTGTGTTCAAGGTGGTGTGCTGGTCTGAAGAAACTGGAAACACTGGAATTCCTTCAATGGAGAGAAACTGTTAGGCGAATATTACAGCTGCAGCAGCTGACTTTCTTGTGTTTTGGTAGGGATCCAGTATTTTTTGCTCAACCTGTATTTCTCTCTCTCTCTCTCTCTCTCTCTCTCTCTCTCTCTCTCTCTCTCTCTCTCTCTCTCTCTCTGCAGAATATTTTTAAGTTTGAATTTTTTGCACAACACTGAAAATTTATTGTGTTTGAACGTGGGTGCGTTGATGCGCTTTCTTGCATTTGAAAAAACTTAAAACTCAGAACTATAAGTAATTTTAATCAACACAGAGATCTACCATGATCTGGATGAATGAGGGTCTCTATAGACTTCAAGATAAGTTGAGATGACATCAATAGTTTAACCTTAAAAAGGTTACAAAGAGCCCAGCTCAGTTTTGCTTTTATAAATGAGGCAAATCATTTTTACAGTCTTTTTCTAAAAACATTTCATGAATACAAATTACAATTTTATGCATAGTTATCATTTTATAACACACCATCTAATGAGTATCACATTTTGCAAAACTGAAATACAGTAGAGAATGGTGGTCCACCTGTTCTACAACGTGAGGACTATCATATCATTTTCAGCCTTGAATCACGTATCACTTTGTAATATCTCCTTAATGATCACGTCACAGTTCAGTCTTACTGGTTTTAAACAAGCCCATGTCCTGATTTACCCCTTTAAGCACTGGCAGAAAATATTTCTGTCTTCCTCTAGGTAGCACATTGCCTCATTCTTCCTCAGCACATATGCAAACACTTGCTAAATTCAGAGGCACATTCTAAGGTTAAGTGTAGAGTAATATGACATTTGAGTTATAGCTGTACACACAGGGTATATATAGAAAAAAAAGTCAGATAAGGAAAAGCTAAAAACAAAAGAATGAAATTAAATCAGTGGTGACAGAGACTTAATTAAATCAGAGCCACAATTAATACTACATTTGAAGAACTGTCTGCTATGAAAACTTTGAATAAATCTCAGGGGCATGAAGCACCTCAAGACCTTTCCGGTTGCACCTTGTGGAAAGAAAGATGTACTGTAAGTCCAAAGAATAAAATGCGCTTGTATGTCCTGTTTGTAAAGAAACTAGAGGTGACTCATTGGGTTCAGCTCAGGTTGTGCTTCTTCCCAGATGAAAGTCAGGGAGAAAAGCAGCCGCTACTGTGATCGGAGTAGAGTAACCATGGGCGAAGTTGTGCAGACCAAGCATTATACACTTCCAGGTGACACGAAAAGCCTTACTGACATTCTGAAAGACAAACATATATTTTCATCAATCATTATCATTGATTTTAACAAAATTGGTTGGATGGATGGATGGATGGATGGATGGATGGATGGATGGATGGATGGATGGATGGATGGATGTATGGATGGATATAGAGATAGACAGACAGACAGACAGACAGACAGACAGACAGACAGACAGACAGACAGACAGACAGACAGACAGACAGACAGACAGACAGACAGACAGACAGACAGACAGACAGATACCTTATTAATCCCAGGTCCAGTATCTATCTATTGTAAATATATATAGATATATATACAGCAGATATATATTATACATCACAATGTGATGTATATATTATATCACAATGTATTATATCACAATGTGATATTATATTAGTTATTAAATATAAATGTATAATCTAAATAGGTTACAATATAACAATATAAAATAGGTCATATAACATTGAGGACGTACACCTCCTCATGAGATCAAAAAGAACATGTTGAGCCCATGTGGGGTTTAGAACAATAGCTCCACAGGAAGGAAGGTGCATCCACTGAACAGGAAAGGGCTGACAGGCTGCAGCGGATGGGGGAAGTCACATGTTAGAGAAAAATAGACCAAAACAATCCTGCTTCCTGAGCCTAAAAATTTAAAATGACTCTGCTCATATGGTAATAATAATGTATTTACATTTAAAATGGAAGATTTGAGGGTGAAGACAAATTAAACCAAATGTTACCTTAAACCTAGCTCCCTTCATAATTAATAGTGTGTTAGAATAAGTTGAATGAGGCAGATTTGATGACTTGTTGAAAACAACTGAAGATCACATCTTAACATACATCAATGGAACCAAAAGGAAATGGTAGGTTAGATTAAATATGTCCACAGAAATGCATTTTTGTTTTCACTGGACATTAGACATTTTAAGTAAACATGAAATGCTCCAAGAACTTTTAAACTATATCCTTATTGATGTTTTGAAATGATGCCTCCCACTCATGTATGTTTACCTTGGTCTGTAATGAGTCTTTTAGTGTTAGATATTAGATTAGAATAGACTAGATTAGATTCCATTTTATTGTCATTACACATGTAGAAGTACAATGTACAATTAATCCTGTTGTTGTCGTCGTCTCATCGTCTATCCCGTAACCCCGAAGGGTCATTGGGGCACCACAGACGATCTGCTGACCAGCTCTCTCCATCCTTCTCTGTCTTCGGCAGCTCTCATTACCTCACTGATTGAAGTGAGTCCATTCTATGATGTTATCTTCCCATCTTCTCTTTTGCCTCCCTCTTCTTCTGCCACCTTGTACGGTGCCTTGCAGGATGGTCTTTGCAAGGCCTGAGGATCTGTCAACGTGTCCGTACCACCTCAGTTTCCGCTTAATGACAGTGGATAGGAGGTCATCATGTGGGCCGATGGCTTGTCTGATCTTTTGACGGACTTCCTCATTAGTAACATGTTGGGTGTAGGAGATACCCAAAAGTCTTCTGTAGCGTCTCATCTCTATACTCTGTATTCTCCTCTGCAGCTCTGCTGTAAGGGTCCATGTTTCACAAGCGTAGAGAAAGATTGAGGTGACAAGTGAGCGCAGCAGTCTCACTTTTGATGCCAGACTGATGTTATTATCTTTCCATATGTGCCTGAGTTTTACCAGTGCTGCAGTCGTTTGAGCAATTCTGGCAAGGACTTCCTGCTTTGATCCTTCATCGGACACAATTGCTCCGAGGTACTTGAAGCTTGACACACAGTCTAGTGCCTGTCCATTGACTTCAATGTCAGAGAGAATACTGTTGTTGTTGTTGGTCATGATTTTTGTTTTGTCAGCATGGATCTCCATACCATATGCTCTGTAGGTGTTGTCAAGCCTTTGTACTAGGCTGGCAAGTTTGTTTTCTTCTCCAGCAAGCAAGTCGATGTCGAAAACGAAGGTTTGTAATTGGTCTACCTCCTATGCTGACACTTCCTTCGTGGTCCGCCAAGGCATCTGCCATAACACGCTCAAGAAAGATGTTAAAGAGTATGGGAGAGAGAAGACATCCTTGGCGCACTCCCATTGTTGTCTTGAACCAGTCTCTGATGGCTCCGTTGTAGAGAACTGCGCTGGTAGCTATGCTGTACAGATGTTGTAAGATTCTGACAAGGTTAGGGCTGATGTTGTATTTTCTCATGGTTGTCCACAGTGCTGCATGCCATACCCGGCCAAAGGCTTTCTTGAAGTCTACAAACATGTGGTAGAGATGTTGTTGATGCTGCAGATATCTCTCGCTGATAATCCTTAGGTTGAATATTTGTTCTGTGGTGCTCCGCCCTGCCCTGAATCCAGCCTGTTCTTCAGCTATGATCA